>NC_064572.1:1800000-2174000 GCF_937001465.1 Orcinus orca | reverse complement strand
TTTACCCTAAGCTGTCCCTTTTGGCTGCAGCAGGCGGAGTGAACCCGCGGAGAGAGAACAGCTGCGAAGTGGATGCACAGAACAGTCACCTCGATACCAGCCCCGGGGTCCCAAGCAACGATCCTTCCCCGGAGGGTACTTAACCCACACCGAGATTCAAGCAGGGAGTTCGCCTTGCCCAACTCGCACAGGAGACTGGCATGAGATGTAGGGCTCATCTACTTGCGTTCACACTACGTGGCCCGGAGAAATTCTCACGGACCCGAATCCAGCACCCTTCCTCCACCACGTGTGTACACAAAGGAGCGCTGGGCAGTGGGTGTTCTCAAGGCCAAGAGAGAAGCCCTTGTTCTGTGCTGCACCTGCTGGGTGGTTCAAAGGTTTTCTGACCTTCCTGATCTGGAAGCTTTTCAGAGCTGAGGCTATGCCTGGGCTGCGAAAGCAGAGAGGCGTAGAGGCCTTTCACACTGAAGGCGTGGGCCTGTTTCCCATGGAGAAAGTGTACGTCACCCAACCACCACCCCCACCCCACCCCACCCCACCCCACCCCACCCCAACCCACCCCCAGCTGGAGGCGTGCGGGTTGACACCATTTTGTCCTGCCCATGGAAAATACAAAGCGGCGTACACGATTTGGGCTGTCTGGTGAAAGAATTTTGAATCGGCAGCACCCTGAGAACCTTTCCCGAAGTTTGCTTCCTAGCTGGTTAAACTCGGCATTCAGAGGCAAGATGAGAACAAACTTGCTACGTGTGCGGCGAAGTACCCTGATGCCCTGCCCTAAATATTTGAGCTTCTGGCCAGCGTCACGCAAGTACTTTGACACGTAGGAGTCTCCCTTTTACTCCAAGCTGTCCCTGTTGGCTGAAGCAGTCGGCGTGTCCGTATCGCAGCCTGGGAGGCCGGGCGTTGGGGGAGTCTGCCAAGTGACTGGCCTCCATTTATAGCTAACTGAGAAACTGCGTCGAAGCTTTCGGGAGCCTCTTACAGGGAATGGTTGCAGTTGGGAATTGGAGACTGTGCTGGCAAACGTCAGCAGCTCCTCTCCCTCGGAGGGCTCTTGGTGTGCCGACTCCTAACAGACAGCACGGTCCCCAGCTCGTGAACTGTCCCATTGCGAGCTGGTCTCGTCCGTGAAAGAGCCACGTGAGGCTGAGCTCCAACAGTCGGGCTCCACACCTGGAGCCTTTGGGACAGGGCAGTCCTGAGCCGATGTGCCCACCAGGGGACGCGAGCAAAGTTTACGTACCACAGGAAAGCACATCAAGGCCTCGTGTTCTCTCCATGAAATGAACGTGAGCTTGAAGGGTGATGCGTCAGCGTGCACCGTGAACAGCTCGCTGGTACGCCTGTCTTTGCCCCCTCTCACGGTCTCACGCACCCGGGCTCAGTTCCGTGCAGGAACGCTGAGTGGGAGCGCCAGCCTCGCTGCTGGACTCTAAAGCCTTCCACCCCCTAATGGCAGGTTGTGTGTGTCTGTCACGTGGGGGGAGGAATGAGGTCGCCCACAGAGGTTCTGCCATGAAAGATCTAAAGACGCACGCTGCTGAGGAGCTTGTTCCTCATGGAGCGTCCCCGAAGGCCAGAAGAATGCCGAAGGTCTCTTTCAAAGCTGCTGGACGCTCTGCCGTTCTAGGCCTGAGATACGGACCTTGTGACGGCACTGTAACCCCGCGAGATTCAGGAGACATCGCCAGTGCGAGTGGCAATCCGGAAGGAAGAGCCTCCAAGGCGGAGTGTCCTTTCCTGTACAAAACGGCGCCCAAGTGGCTGAGGCAGGGAGCATTTTCCTTCACAGAACCGGCATCCTCGTATGCCTGTGGGTTACTCTAAAGAAACGACACTGTGAGCAACCTCTTCGAAAAGGCCTTCGCAAGCAACTTGGAGACAACAGCAGCGCAGTGGAGGCACAGACCATTCTCCTAGAGAGCAGCACAGTGTCTCTAGCAGCGATCACTTCCCCGAGGATACTTAAGCCACACCGAGATTCCAGCAGGGAGTTTTGCCTTATAGCAGTACAACTCACTCAAGAAAGAGGGATGAGGTGTAGGGCTAATGTACGTGCGCTCACGCTCTGTGTCCCCGAGAAGGTTTCACGGAGCAGAATGCATCACTGACCGCTACCACGTGTGTGCACAAAAGAAGCCCTGTGCCGTGGGTGTTCTCAGGCCGACAGCGAAGATGTAGGTGTGAGCTGCACCCGTGCTCGGTGGTTCACACGTTGCGTGACCCTGTGCCTTTGGAAGATGTTCAGAGCGGGTGGCACCTGTGTGCTGCGAGCGCAAGAGGTGTAGATTGTAGAGGCCTTTCACACTGGAGGAAGGGCTTGCGTCTCACAGAGAAAACTTGTACGTCGCCCGGGAGATGGAGGCGCGCTCTTGACACCATTTCCTCTGCCTGTTTAAAACACAAGTGTTTGTACTCGATCTGGGCTGCCTGGTGAAACGCTTGGCAGTCCGCATCACCCTGAGCACCTTTCCTGAAGTTTGATTCGTAGCTGGGTAAACTCGGGCTTCATAGGCTTAGATGAGACCAAACGTGTTCGGCTTGTGGCGAAAGCCTTTGACGAGAGGCATATACGCTTGTGCTTGCGGCGAGGGCTAAGCAAGAACGTTTACACACTGGGTTTTTATCTTTACCCTAAGCTGTCCCTTTTGGCTGCAGCAGGCGGAGACAACCCGCGGAGAGAGAACAGCTGCGAAGTGGATGCACAGAACAGTCACCTCGATACCAGCCCCGGAGTCCCAAGCAACGATCCTTCCCCGGAGGGTACTTAACCCACCCCGGGATTCAAGCAGGGAGTTCGCCTTGTCCAACTCGCACAGGAGACTGGCATGAGATGTAGGGCTCATCTACTTGCGTTCACACTACGTGGCCCGGAGAAGTTCTCACGGAGCCGAATCCAGCACCCTTCCTCCACCACGTGTGTACACAAAGGAGCGTTGGGCAGTGGGTGTTCTCAAGGCCAAGAGAGAAGCCCTTGTTCTGTGCTGCACCTGCTGGGTGGTTCAAAGGATTTCTGACCTTTCCTGCTCTGGAAGCTTTTCAGAGCTGAGGCTACGCCTGGGCTGCGAAAGCAGAGAGGCGTAGAGGCCTTTCACACTGAAGGCGTGGGCCTGTTTCCCATGGAGAAAGTGTACGTCACCCAACCCCCACACCCACCCCACCCCACCCCACCCCACCCCACCCCAACCCACCCCCAGCTGGAGGCGTGCGGGTTGACATCATTTTGTCCTGCCCATGGAAAATACAAAGAGGCGTACACGATTTGGGCTGTCTGGTGAGAGAATTTTGAATCGGCGGCACACTGAGTACCTTTCCCGAAGTTTGCTTCCTAGCTGGTTAAACTCGGCATTCAGAGGCGAGATGAGAACAAACTTGCTCCATGTGTGGCGAAGTGCCCTGATGCCCTGCCCTAAATGTTTGAGCTTCTGGCCAGCGTCATGCAAGTACTTTGACACGTAGGAGTCTCACTTTTACTCCAAGCTGTCCCTGTTGGCTGAAGCAGTCGGCGTGTCTGTATCGCAGCCTGGGAGGCCGGGCGTTGGGGGAGTCTGCCAAGTGACTGGCCTCCATTTATAGCTAACTGAGAAACTGCGTCGAAGCTTTCGGGACCCTCTTACAGGGAATGGTTGCAGTTCGGAATTGGAGACTGTGCTGGCAAACGTCAGCAGCTCCTCTCCCTTGGAGGGCTCTTGGTGTGCCGACTCCTAACAGCCAGCACGGTCCCCAGCTCGTGAACGGTCCCATTGCGAGCCGGTCTCGTCCGTGAAAGAGCCACGTGAGGCTGAGCTCCAACAGTCGGGCTCCACACCTGGAGCCTTTGGGACAGGGCAGTCCTGAGCCGATGTGCCCACCAGGGGACGTGACCAAAGTTTACGTACTACAGGAAAGCGCATCAAGGCCTCGTGTTCTCTCCATGAAATGAACGTGAGCTTGAAGCGTGATGCGTCAGCATGCACCGTGAACAGCTCGCTGGTACGACTGTCTTTGCCCCCTCTCACGGTCTCACGCACCCGGGCTCAGTTCCTTGCAGGAATGCTGAGTGGGAGCGCCAGCCTCGCTTCTGGACTCTAAAGCCTTCCACCCCCTAATGGCAGGTTGTGTGTGTCTCTCACGTGGGGGGAGGAATGAGGTCGCCCACAGAGGTTCTGCCATGAAAGATCTAAAGACGCACGCTGCTGAGGAGCTTGTTCCTCATGGAGCGTCCCCGAAGGCCAGAAGAATGCCGAAGGTCTCTTTCAAAGCTGCCGGACGCTCTGCCATTCTAGGCCTGAGATACGGACCTTGTGACGGCATTATAAACCCGCGAGATTCAGGAGACATCGCCAATGCGAGTGGCAATCCGGAAGGAAGAAACTTCAAGGCGGAGTGTCCTTTCCTGTACAAAACGGCGCCCAATGGCTGAGGCAGGGAGCATTTTCCTTCACAGAACCGGCATCCTCGTATGCCTGTGGGTTACTCTAAAGAAACGACACTGTGAGCAACCTCTTCGAAAAGGCCTTCGCACGTGACTTGGAGACAACAGCAGCGCAGTGGAGGCACAGACCATTATCCTAGAGAGCAGCACAGTGTCTCTAGCAGCGATCGCTTCCCGGAGGATACTTAAGCCACACCGAGATTCCAGCAGGGAGTTTTGCCTTATAGCAGTACAACTCACTCAAGAAAGAGGGATGAGGTGTAGGGCTAATCTACGTGCGCTCACGCTCTGTGTCCCCGAGAAGGTTTCACGGAGCAGAATGCATCACCGACCGCTACCACGTGTGTGCACAAAAGAAGCCCTGTGCCGTGGGTGTTCTGAGGCCGACAGCGAAGATGTAGGTGTGAGCTGCACCCGTGCTCGGTGGTTCACACGTTGCGTGACCCTGTGCCTTTGGAAGATGTTCAGAGCGGGTGGCACCTGTGTGCTGCGAGCGCAAGAGGTGTAGATTGTAGAGGACTTTCACACTGGAGGAAGGGCTTGCGTCTCATGGAGAAAACGTGTACGTCGCCCGGGAGATGGAGGCGCGCTGTTGACACCATTTCCTCTGCCCGTTTAAAACACAAGTGTTTGTACTCGATCTGGGCTGCCTGGTGAAACGCTTGGCAGTCCGCATCACCCTGAGCACCTTTCCTGAAGTTTGATTCGTAGCTGGGTAAACTCGGGCTTCAGAGGCTTAGATGAGACCAAACGTGTTCAGCTTGTGGCGAAAGCCTTTGACCAGAGGCATATACACTTGTGCTTGGGTCGAGGGCTAGGCAAGAACGTTTACACCCTGGGTTTTTATCTTTACCCTAAGCTGTCCCTTTTGGCTGCAGCAGGCGGAGAGAACCCGCGGAGAGAGAACAGCTGCGAAGTGGATGCACAGAACAGTCACCTCGATACCAGCCCCGGGGTCCCAGGCAACGATCCTTCCCCGGAGGGTACTTAACCCACCCCGGGATTCAAGCAGGGAGTTCGCCTTGTCCAACTCGCACAGGAGACTGGCATGAGATGTAGGGCTCATCTACTTACGTTCACACTACGTGGCCCGGAGAAGTTCTCACGGAGCCAAATCCAGCACCCTTCCTCCACCACGTGTGTACACAAAGGAGCGCTGGGAAGTGGGTGTTCTCAAGGCCAAGAGAGAAGCCCTTGTTCTGTGCTGCACCTGCTGGGTGGTTCAAAGGTTTTCTGACCTTCCTGCTCTGGAAGCTTTTCAGAGCTGAGGCTACGCCTGGGCTGCGAAAGCAGAGAGGCGTAGAGGCCTTTCACACTGAAGGCGTGGGCCTGTTTCCCATGGAGAAAGTGTACGTCGCCCAACCCCCACCCCCACCACACCACACCCCAACCCAACCCCAGCTGGAGCCGTGCGGGTTGACACCATTTTGTCCTGCCCATGGAAAATACAAAGAGGCGTACACGATTTGGGCTGTCTGGTGAAAGAATTTTGAATCGGCGGCACCCTGAGTAGCTTTCCCGAAGTTTGCTTCCTAGCTGGTTAAACTCGGCATTCAGAGGCGAGATGAGAACAAACTTGCTCCGCGTGCAGCGAAGTGCCCTGATGCCCTGCCCTAAATGTTTGAGGTTCTGGCCAGCGTCACGCAAGTACTTTGACACGTAGGAGTCTCACTTTTACTCCAAGCTGTCCCTGTTGGCTGCAGCAGTCGGCGTGTCTGTATCGCAGCCTGGGAGGCCGGGCATTGGGGGAGTCTGCCAAGTGACAGGCCTCCATTTATAGCTAACGGAGAAACTGCGTCGAAGCTTTCGGGAGCCTCTTACAGGGAATGGTTGCAGTTTGGAATTGGAGACTGTGCTGGCAAACGTCAGCAGCTCCTCTCCCTCGGAGGGCTCTTGGTGTGCCGACTCCTAACAGCCAGCACGGTCCCCAGCTCGTGAACGGTCCCATTGTGAGCCGGTCTCGTCCGTGAAAGAGCCACGTGAGGCTGAGCTCCAACAGTCGGGCTCCACACCTGGAGCCTTTGGGACAGGGCAGTCCTGAGCCGATGTGCCCACCAAGGGATTCGACCAAAGTTTACGTACCACAGGAAAGCGCATCAAGGCCTCGTGTTCTCTCCATGAAATGAACGTGAGCTTGAAGGGTGATGCGTCAGCGTGCACCGTGAACAGCTCACTGGTACGCCTGTCTTTGCCCCCTCTCACGGTCTCACGTACCCGGGCTCAGTTCCGTGCAGGAATGCTAAGTGGCAGCACCAGCCTCACTTCTGGACTCTAAAGTCTTCGACCCACTAATGGCAGGTTGTGTGTGTCTCTCACGTGGGGGGAGGAATGAGGTCGCCCACAGAGGTTCTGCCATGAAAGATCTAAAGACGCACACTGCTGAGGAGCTTGTTCCTCATGGAGCGTGCCCGAAGGCTAGAAGAATGCCGAAGGTCTCTTTCAAAGCTGCCGGACGCTCTACCATTCTAGGCCTGAGACATGGACCTTGTGACAGCACTGTAACCCCGCGAGATTCAGGAGACATCGCCAGTGCGAGTGGCAATCCGGAAGGAAGAACCTGCAAGGCGGAGTGTCCTTTCCTGTACAAAACGGCACCCAAGTGGCTGAGGCAGGGAGCATTTTCCTTCACAGAACCGGCATCCTCGTATGCCTGTGGTTTACTCTAAAGAAACGACACTGTGAGCAACCTCTTCGAAAAGGCCTTCGCAAGCGACTTGGAGACAACAGCAGCGCAGTGGAGGCACAGACCATTATCCTAGAGAGCAGCACAGTCTCTCTAGCAGCGATCGCTTCCCGGAGGATACTTAAGCCACACCGAGATTCCAGCAGGGAGTTTTGCCTTATAGCAGTACAACTCACTCAAGAAAGAGGAATGAGGTGTAGGGCTAATCTACGTGCGCTCACGCTCTGTGTCCCCGAGAAGGTTTCACGGAGCAGAATGCATCACCGACCGCTACCACGTGTGTGCACCAAAGAAGCCCTGTGCCGTGGGTGTTCTCAGGCCGACAGCGAAGACCTAGGTGTGTGCTGCCCCCGCGCTCGGTGGTTCACACGTTGCGTGACCCCTGTGCCTTTGGAAGATGTTCAGAACGGGTGGCACCTGCGTTCTGCGAGCGCAAGAGGTGTAGAGTGTAGAGGCCTTTCACACTGGAGGAAGGGCTTGCGTTTCATGGAGAAAACGTGTACGTCACCCGGGAGATAGAGGCGCGCTCTTGACACCATTTCCTCTGCCCATTTAAAACACAAGTGTTTGTACTCGATCTGGGCTGCCTGGTGAAATGCTTGACAGTCCGCATCACCCTGAGCACCTTTCCTGAAGTTTGATTCGTAGCTGGGTAAACTCGGGCTTCAGAGGCTTAGATGAGACCAAACGTGTTCACCTTGTGGCGAAAGCCTTTGACCAGAGGCATATACGCTTGTGCTTGGGGCGAGGGCTAGGCAAGAACGTTTACACACTGGGTTTTTATCTTTACCCTAAGCTGTCCCTTTTGGCTGCAGCAGGCTGAGAGAACCCGCGGAGAGAGAACAGCTGCAAAGTGGATGCACAGAACAGTCACCTCGATACCAGCCCCGGGATCCCAAGCAACGATCCTTCCCCGGAGGGTACTTAACCCACCCCGGGATTCAAGCAGGGAGTTCGCCTTGTCCGACTCGCACAGGAGAGTGTCATGAGATGTAGGGCTCATCTATTTGCGTTCACACTACGTGGCCCGGAGAAGTTCTCACGGAGCCGAATCCAGCACCCTTCCTCCACCACGTGTGTACACAAAGGAGCGCTGGGCAGTGGGTGTTCTCAAGGCCAAGAGAGAAGCCCTTGTTCTGTGCTGCACCTGCTGGGTGGTTCAAAGGTTTTCTGAACTTCCTGCTCTGGAAGCTTTTCAGAGCTGAGGCTACGCCTGGGCTGCGAAAGCAGAGAGGCGTAGAGGCCTTTCACACTGAAGGCGTGGGCCTGTTTCCCGTGGAGAAATTGAACGTTGCCCAACCCCCAACCCCACCCCACCCCTCCCCACCCCACCCCACCCCAACCAACCCCCAGGTGGAGGCGTGCGGGTTGACACCATTTTGTCCTGCCCATGGAAAATACAAAGAGGCGTACACGATTTGGGCTGTCTGGTGAAAGAATTATGAATTGGCGGCACCCTGAGTACCTTTCCCGAAGATTGCTTCCTAGCTGGTTAAACTCGGCATTCAGAGGCGAGATGAGAACAAACTTGCTCCGCGTGCGGCGAAGTGCCTTGATGCCCTGCCCTAAATGTTTCAGCTTCTGGCCAGCTTCACGCAAGTACTTTGACACGTAGGAGTCTCACTTTTACTCCAAGCTGTCCCTGTTGGCTGAAGCAGTCGGCGTGTCTGTATCGCAGCCTGGGAGGCTGGGCGTTGGGGGAGTCTGCCAAGTGACTGGCCTCCATTTATAGCTAACTGAGAAACTGCGTCGAAGCTTTTGGGAGCCTCTTACAGGGAATGGTTGCAGTTCGGAATTGGAGACTGTGCTGGCAAACTTCAGCAGCTCCTCTCCCTTGGAGGGCTCTTGTTGTGCCGAGTTCTAACAGCCAGCACGGTCCCCAGCTCGTGAACGGTCCCATTGCGAGCCGGTCTCGTCCGTGAAAGAGCCACATGAGGCTGAGCTCCAACAGTCGGGCTCCACATCTGGAGCCTTTGGGACAGGGCAGTCCTGAGCCGATGTGCCCACCAGGGGACGCGACCAAAGTTTACGTACCACAGGAAAGCACATCAAGGCCTCGTGTTCTCTCCATGAAATGAACGTGAGCTTGAAGGGTGATGCGTCAGCGTGCACCGTGAACAGCTCGCTGGTACGCCTGTCTTTGCCCCCTCTCACGGTCTCACGCACCCGGGCTCAGTTCCGTGCAGGAATGCTGAGTGGGAGCGCCAGCCTCGCTGCTGGACTCTAAAGCCTTCCACCCCCTAATGGCAGGTTGTGTGTGTCTCTCACGTGGGGGGAGGAATGAGGTCGCCCACTGCGGTTCTTCCATGAACGATCTAAAGACGCACGCTGCTGAGGAGCTTGTTCCTCATGGAGCGTCCCCGAAGGCCAGAAGAATGCCGACGGTCTCTTTCAAAGCTGCCGGACGCTCTGCCGTTCTAGGCCTGAGACACGGACCTTGTGACGGCACTGTAACCCCGCGAGATTCAGGAGACATCGCCAGTGCGAGTGGCAATCCGGAAGGAAGAACCTCCAAGGCGGAGTGTCCTTTCCTGTACAAAATGGCGCCCAAGTGGCTGAGGCAGGGAGCATTTTCCTTCACAGAACCGGCATCCTCGTATGCCTGTGGGTTACTCTAAAGAAACGACACTGTGAGCAACCTCTTCAAAAAGGCCTTCGCAAGCGACTTGGAGACAACAGCAGCGCACTGGAGGCACAGACCATTATCCTAGAGAGCAGCACAGTGTCTCTAGCAGCGATCGCTTCCCGGAGGATACTTAAGCCACACCGAGATTCCAGCAGGGAGTTTTGCCTTATAGCAGTACAACTCACTCAAGAAAGAGGGATGAGGTGTAGGGCTAATCTACGTGCGCTCACGCTCTGTGTCCCCGAGAAGGTTTCACGGAGCAGAATGCATCACCGACCGCTACCACGTGTGTGCACCAAAGAAGCCCTGTGCCGTGGGTGTTCTCAGGCCAACAGCGAAGACCTAGGTGTGTGCTGCACCCTCGCTCGGTGGTTCACACATTGCGTGACCCCTGTGCCTTTGGAAGATGTTCAGAGCGGGTGGCATCTGCGTGCTGCGAGCGCAAAAGGTGTAGAGTGTAGAGGCCTTTCACACTGGAGGAAGGGCTTGCGTCTCATGGAGAGAACGTGTACGTCGCCCGGGAAATGGAGGCGCGCTCTTGACACCATTTCCTCTGCCCGTTTAAAACACAAGTGCTTGTACTCGATCTGGGCTGCCTGGTGAAACGCTTGGCAGTCCGCATCTCCCTGAGCACCTTTCCTGAAGTTTGATTCGTAGCTGGGTAAACTCGGGCTTCAGAGGCTTAGATGAGACCAAACGTGTTCAGCTTGTCGCGAAAGCCTTTGACCAGAGGCATATACGCTTGTGCTTGGGGCGAGGGCTAGGCAAGAACGTTTACACCCTGGGTTTTTATCTTTACCCTAAGCTGTCCCTTTTGGCTGCAGCAGGCGGAGAGAACCCGCGGAGAGAGAACAGCTGCGAAGTGGATGCACAGAACAGTCACCTCGATACCAGCCCCGGAGTCCCAAGCAACGATCCTTCCCCGGAGGGTACTTAACCCACCCCGGGATTCAAACAGGGAGTTCGCCTTGTCCAACTCGCACAGGAGACTGGCATGAGATGTAGGGCTCATCTACTTGCGTTCACACTACGTGGCCTGGAGAAGTTCTCACGGAGCCGAATGCAGCACCCTTCCTCCACCACGTGTGTACACAAAGGAGCGATGGGAAGTGGGTGTTCTCAAGGCCAAGAGAGAAGCCCTTGTTCTGTGCTGCACCTGCTGGGTGGTTCAAAGGTTTTCTGACCTTCCTGCTCTGGAAGCTTTTCAGAGCTGAGGCTACGCCTGGGCTGCGAAAGCAGAGAGGCGTAGAGGCCTTTCACACTGAAGGCATGGGCCTGTTTCCCATGGAGAAAGTGTACGTCGCCCAACCCCCGCCCCACGCCACCCCACCCAACACCACCCCACCCTACCCCAACCCACCCCCAGCTGGAGGCGTGCGGGTTGACACCATTTTGTCCTGCCCATGGAAAATACAAAGAGGCGTACACGATTTGGGCTGTCTGGTGAGAGAATTTTGAATCGGCGGCACCCTGAGTACCTTTCCCGAAGTTTGCTTCCTAGCTGGTTAAACTCGGCATTCAGAGGCGAGATGAGAACAAACTTGCTCCGTGTGCGGCGAAGTGCCCTGATGCCCTGCCATAAATGTTTGAGCTTCTGGCCAGCGTCACGCAAGTACTTTGACACGTAGGAGTCTCACTTTTACTCCAAGCTGTCCCTGTCGGCTGAAGCAGTCGGCGTGTCTGTATCGCAGCCTGGGAGGCCGGGCGTTGGGGTAGTCTGCCAAGTGACTGGCCTCCATTTATAGCTAACTGAGAAACTGCGTCGAAGCTTTCGGGAGCCTCTTACAGGGAATGGTTGCAGTTGGGAATTGGAGACTGTGCTGGCAAACGTCAGCAGCTCCTCTCCCTCGGAGGGCTCTTGGTGTGCCGACTCCTAACAGCCAGCACGGTCCCCAGCTCGTGAACGGTCCCATTGCGAGCCGGTCTCGTCCGTGAAAGAGCCACGTGAGGCTGAGCTCCAACAGTCGGGCTCCACACCTGGAGCCTTTGGGACAGGGCAGTCCTGAGCCGATGTGCCCACCAGGGGACACGACCAAAGTTTACGTACCACAGGAAAGCGCATCAAGGCCTCGTGTTCTCTCCATGAAATGAACGTGAGCTTGAAGGGTGATACGTCAACGTGCACCGTGAACAGCTTGCTGGTACGCCTGTCTTTGCCCCCTCTCACGGTCTCACGCACCCGGGCTCAGTTCCGTGCAGGAATGCTGAGTGGGAGCGCCAGCCTCGCTTCTGGACTCTAAAGCCTTCCACCCCCTAATGGCAGGTTGTGTGTGTCTCTCACGTGGGGGGAGGAATGAGGTCGCCCACAGAGGTTCTGCCATGAAAGATCTAAAGACGCACGCTGCTGAGGAGCTTGTTCCTCATGGAGCGTCCCCGAAGGCCAGAAGAATGCCGACGGTCTCTTTCAAAGCTGCCGGACGCTCTGCCATTCTAGGCCTGAGATACAGACCTTGTGACGGAACTGTAACCCCGCGAGATTCAGGAGACATCGCCAGTGCGAGTGGCAATCCGGAAGGAAGAACCTTCAAGGCGGAGTGTCCTTTCCTGTACAAAATGGCGCCCAAGTGGCTGAGGCAGGGAGCATTTTCCTTCACAGAACCGGCATCCTCGTATGCCTGTGGGTTACACTAAAGAAACGACACTGTGAGCAACCTCTTCGAAAAGGCCTTCGCAAGCGACTTGGAGACAACAGCAGCGCAGTGGAGGCACAGACCATTATCCTAGAGAGCAGCACAGTGTCTCTAGCAGCGATCGCTTCCAGGAGGATACTTAAGTCACACCGAGATTCCAGCAGGGAGTTTTGCCTTATAGCAGTACAACTCACTCAAGAAAGAGGGATGAGGTGTAGGGCTAATCTACGTGCGCTCACGCTCTTTGTCCCCGAGAAGGTTTCACGGAGCAGAATGCATCACCGACCGCTACCACGTGTGTGCACCAAAGAAGCCCTGTGCCGTGGGTGTTCTCAGGCCGACAACGAAGACCTAGGTGTGTGCTGCACCCGCGCTCGGTGGTTCACACGTTGCGTGACCCCTGTGCCTTTGGAAGATGTTAAGAGCGGGTGGCACCTGCGTGCTGCGAGCGCAAGAGGTGTAGAGTGTAGAGGCCTTTCACACTGGAGGAAGGGCTTGCGTCTCATGGATAGAATGTGTACGTCGCCCGGGAGATGGAGGCGCGCTCTTGACACCATTTCCTCTGCCCGTTTAAAACACAAGTGTTTGTACTCGATCTGGGCTGCCTGGTGAAACGCTTGGCAGTCCGCATCACCCTGAGCACCTTTCCTGAAGTTTGATTCGTAGCTGGGTAAACTCGGGCTTCAGAGGCTTAGATGAGACCAAACGTGTTCAGCTTGTGGCGAAAGCCTTTGACCAGAGGCATATATGCTTGTGCTTGGGGCGAGGGCTAGGCAAGAACGTTTACACCCTGGGTTTTTATCTTTACCCTAAGCTGACCCTTTTGGCTGCAGCAGGCGGAGAGAACCCGCGGAGAGAGAACAGCTGCGAAGTGGATGCACAGAACAGTCACCTCGATACTAGCCCCGGGGTCCCAAGCAACGATCCTTCCCCGAAGGGTACTTAACCCACCCCGGGATTCAAGCAGGGAGTTCGCCTTGTCCAACTCGCACAGGAGACTGGCATGAGATGTAGGGCTCATCTACTTGCGTTCACACTACGTGGCCCGGAGAAGTTCTCACGGAGCCGAATCCAGCACCCTTCCTCCACCACGTGTGTACACAAAGGAGCGCTGGGCAGTGGGTGTTCTCAAGGCCAAGAGAGAAGCCCTTGTTCTGTGCTGCACCTGCTGGGTGGTTCAAAGGTTTTCTGACCTTCCTGCTCTGGAAGCTTTTCAGAGCTGAGGCTACGCCTGGGCTGCGAAAGCAGAGAGGCGTAGAGGCCTTTCACACTGAAGGCGTGGGCCTGTTTCCCATGGAGAAAGTGTACGTTGCCCAACCCACACCACCACCCCACCCCACCCCAACCCACCCCACCCCACCCCACCCCCAGCTGGAGGCGTGCGGGTTGACACCATTTTGTCCTGCCCATGGAAAATACAAAGAGGCGTACACGATTTGGGCTGTCTGGTGAGAGAATTTTGAATCGGCGGCACCCTGAGTACCTTTCCCGAAGTTTGCTTCCTAGCTGGTTAAACTCGGTATTCAGAGGCGAGATGAGAACAAACTTGCTCCGTGTGCGGCGAAGTGCCCTGATGCCCTGCCCTAAATGTTTGAGCTTCTGGCCAGCGTCACGCAAGTACTTTGACACGTAGGAGTCTCCCTTTTACTCCAAGCTGTCCCTGTTGGCTGAAGCAGTCGGCGTGTCTGTATCGCAGCCTGGGAGGCCGGGCGTTGGGGGAGTCTGCCAAGTGACTGGCCTCCATTTATAACTAACTGAGAAACTGCGTCGAAGCTTTTGGGAGCCTCTTACAGGGAATGGTTGCAGTTCGGAATTGGAGACTGTGCTGTCAAACGTCAGCAGCTCCTCTCCCTCGGAGGGCTCTTGGTGTGCCGACTCCTAACAGCCAGCACGGTCCCCAGCTCGTGAACGGTCCCATTGCGAGCCGGTCTCGTCCGTGAAAGAGCCACGTGAGGCTGAGCTCCAACAGTCGGGCTCCACAACTGGAGCCTTTGAGACAGGGCAGTCCTGAGCCGATGTGCCCACCAGGGGATGCGACCAAAGTTTACGTACCACAGGAAAGCGCATCAAGGCCTCGTGTTCTCTCCATGAAATGAACGTGAGCTTGAAGGGTGATGCGTCAGCGTGCACCGTGAACAGCTCGCTGGTACGCCTGTCTTTTCCCCCTCTCACGGTCTCACGCACACGGGCTCAGTTCCGTGCAGGAATGCTGAGTGGGAGCGCCAGCCTCGCTTCTGGACTCGAAAGCCTTCCACCCCCTAATGGCAGGTTGTGTGTGTCTCTCACGTGGGGGGAGGAATGAGGTCGCCCACAGAGGTTCTGCCATGAAAGATCTAAAGATGCACGCTGCTGAGGAGCTTGTTCCTCATGGAACATCCCCGAAGGCCAGAAGAATGCCGACGGTCTCTTTCAAAGCTGCCGGATGCTCTGCTGTTCTAGGCCTGAGATACGGACCTTGTGACGGCACTGTAACCCCGCGAGATTCAGGAGACATCGCCAGTGCGAGTGACAATCCGGAAGGAAGAACCTCCAAGGCGGAGTGTCCTTTCCTATACAAAACGGCGCCCAAGTGGCTGAGGCCGGGAGCATTTTCTTTCACAGAACCGGCATCCTCGTATGCCTGTGGGTTACTCTAAAGAAACGACACTGTGAGCAACCTCTTCGAAAAGGCCTTCGCAAGCGACTTGGACACAACAGCAGCGCAGTGGAGGCACAGACCATTATCCTAGAGAGCAGCACAGTGTCTCTAGCAGCGATCGCTTCCCGGAGGATACTTAAGCCACACCGAGATTCCAGCAGGGAGTTTTGCCTTATAGCAGTACAACTCACTCAAGAAAGAGGGATGAGGTGTAGGGCTAATCTACATGCGCTCACGCTCTGTGTCCCCGAGAAGGTTTCACGGAGCAGAATGCATCACCGACCGCTACCACGTGTGTGCACCAAAGAAGCCCTGTGCCGTGGGTGTTCTCAGGCCGACAGCGAAGACCTAGGTGTGTGCTGCACCCGCGCTCGGTGGTTCACACGTTGCGTGACCCCTGTGCCTTTGGAAGATGTTCAGAGCGGGTGGCACCTGCGTGCTGCGAGCGCAAGAGGTGTAGAGTGTAGAGGCCTTTCACACTGGAGGAAGGGCTTGCGTCTCATGGAGAGAACGTGTACGTCGCCCGGGAGATGGAGGCACGCTCTTGACACCATTTCCTCTGCCCGTTTAAAACACAAGTGTTTGTACTCGATCTGGGCTGCCTGGTGAAACGCTTGGCAGTCCGCATCACCCTGAGCACCTTTCCTGAAGTTTGATTCGTAGCTGGGTAAACTCGGGCTTCTGAGGCTTAGATGACCCAAACGTGTTCAGCTTGTGGCGAAAGCCTTTGACCAGAGGCATATATGCTTGTGCTTGGGGAGAGGGCTAGGCAAGAACGTTTACACCCTGGGTTTTTATCTTTACCCTAAGCTGTCCCTTTTGGCTGCAGCAGGCGGAGAGAACCCGCGGAGAGAGAACAGCTGCGAAGTGGATGCACAGAACAGTCACCTCGATACCAGCCCCGGGGTCCCAAGCAACGATCCTTCCCCGGAGGGTACTTAACCCACCCCGCGATTCAAGCAGGGAGTTCGCCTTGTCCAAGTCGCACAGGAGACTGGCATGAGATGTAGGGCTCATCTACTTGCGTTCACACTACGTGGCCCGGAGAAGTTCTCACGGAGCCGAATCCAGCACCCTTCCTCCACCACGTGTGTACACAAAGGAGCGCTGGGCAGTGGGTGTTCTCAAGGCCAAGAGAGAAGCCCTTGTTCTGTGCTGCACCTGCTGGGTGGTTCAAAGGTTTTCTGACCTTCCTGCTCTGGAAGTTTTCAGAGCTGAGGCTATGCCTGGCCTGCGAAAGCAGAGAGGCGTAGAGGCCTTTCACACTGAAGGCGTGGGCCTGTTTCCCATGGAGAAAGTGTACGTCGTCCAACACGCACCCCCACCCCACCCCAACCCACCCCACCCCACCCTACCCCAACCCACCCCCAGCTGGAGGCGTGCGGGTTGACACCATTTTGTCCTTCCCATGGAAAATACAAAGAGGCGTACACGATTTGGGCTGTCTGGTGAGAGAATTTTGAATCGGCGGCACCCTGAGTACCTTTCCCGAAGTTTGCTTCCTAGCTGGTTAAACTCGGCATTCAGAGGCGAGATGAGAACAAACTTGCTCCGCGTGCGGCGAAGTGCCCTGATGCCCTGCCCTAAATGTTTGAGCTTCTGGCCAGCGTCACGCAAGTACTTTGACACGTAGGAGTCTCACTTTTACTCCAAGCTGTCCCGGTTGGCTGAAGCAGTCGGCGTGTCTGTATCGCAGTCTGGGAGGCCGGGCATTGGGGGAGTCTGCCAAGTGACTGGCCTCCATTTATAGCTAACTGAGAAACTGCGTCGAAGCTTTCGGGAGCCTCTTACAGGGAATGGTTGCAGTTGGGAATTGGAGACTGTGCTGGCAAACGTCAGCAGCTCCTCTCCCTAGGAGGGCTCTTGGTGTGCCGACTCCTAACAGCCAGCACGGTCCCCAGCTCGTGAACGGTCCCATTGCGAGCCGGTCTCGTCCGTGAAAGAGCCACGTGAGGCTGAGCTCCAACAGTCGGGCTCCACACCTGGAGCCTTTGGGACAGGGCAGTCCTGAGCCGATGTGCCCACCAGGGGACGTGACCAAAGTTTACGTACCACAGGAAAGCGCATCAAGGCCTCGTGTTCTCTCCATGAAATGAACGTGAGCTTGAAGGGTGATGCGTCAGCGTGCTCCGTGAACAGCTCGCTGGTACGCCTGTCTTTGCCCCCTCTCACGGTCTCACGCACCCGGGCTCAGTTCCGTGCAGGAATGCTGAGTGGGAGCGCCAGCCTCGCTTCTGGACTCTAAAGCCTTCCACCCCCTAATGGCAGGTTGTGTGTGTCTCTCACGTGGGGGGAGGAATGAGGTCGCCCACTGCGGTTCTGCCATGAACGATCTAAACACGCACGCTGCTGAGGAGCTTGTTCCTCATGGAGCGTCCCCGAAGGCCAGAAGAATGCCGACGGTCTCTTTCAAAGCTGCCGGACGCTCTGTCATTCTAGGCCTGAGATACGGACCTTGTGACGGCACTGTAACCCCGCGAGATTCAGGAGACATCGCCAGTGCGAGTGGCAATCCGGAAGGAAGAACCTCCAAGGCGGAGTGTCCTTTCCTGTACAAAACGGCGCCCAAGTGGCTGAGGCAGGGAGCATTTTCCTTCACAGAACCGGCATCCTCGTATGCCTGTGGGTTACTCTAAAGAAATGACACTGCGAGCAACCTTTTCGAAAAGGCCTTCGCAAGCGACTTGGAGACAACAGCAGCGCAGTGGAGGCACAGACCATTATCCTACAGAGCAGCACAGTGTCTCTAGCAGCGATCGCTTCCCGGAGGATACTTAAGACACACCGAGATTCCAGCAGGGAGTTTTGCATTATAGCAGTACAACTCACTCAAGAAAGAGGGATGAGGTTTAGGGCTAATCTACGTGCGCTCACGCTCTGTGTCCCCGAGAAGGTTTCACGGAGCAGAATGCATCACCGACCGCTACCACGTGTGTGCACCAAAGAAGCCCTGTGCCGTGGGTGTTCTCAGGCCGACAGCGAAGACCTAGGTGTGTGCTGCACCCGCGCTCGGTGGTTCACACGTTGCGTGACCCCTGTGCCTTTGGAAGATGTTCAGAGCGGGTGGCACCTGCGTGCTGCGAGCGCAAGAGGTGTAGAGTGTAGAGGCCTTTCACACTGGAGGAAGGGCTTGCGTCTCATGGACAGAATGTGTACGTCGCCAGGGAGATGGAGGCGCGCTCTTGACACCATTTCCTCTGCCCGTTTAAAACACAAGGGTTTGTACTCGATCCTGGCTGCCTGGTGAAACGCTTGGCAGTCCGCATCACCCTGAGCACCTTTCCTGAAGTTTGATTCGTAGCTGGGTAAACTCGGGCTTCAGAGGCTTAGATGAGACCAAACGTGTTCAGCTTGTGGCGAAAGCCTTTGACCAGAGGCATATACGCTTGTGCTTGGGGCGAGGGCTAGGCAAGAACGTTTACACCCTGGGTTTTTATCTTTACCCTAAGCTGTCCCTTTTGGCTGCAGCAGGCGGAGAGAACCCGCGGAGAGAGAACAGCTGCGAAGTGGATGCACAGAACAGTCACCTCGATACTAGCACCGGGGTCCCAAGCAACGATCCTTCCCCGGAGGGTACTTAACCCACCCCGGGATTCAAGCAGGGAGTTCGCCTTGTCCAACTCGCACAGGAGACTGGCATGAGATGTAGGGCTGATCTACTTGCGTTCACACTACATGGCCCGGAGAAGTTCTCACGGAGCCGAATCCAGCACCCTTCCTCCACCACGTGTGTACACAAAGGAGCGCTGGGCAGTGGGTGTTCTCAAGGCCAAGAGAGAAGCCCTTGTTCTGTGCTGCACCTGCTGGGTGGTTCAAAGGTTTTCTGACCTTCCTGCTCTGGAAGCTTTTCAGAGCTGAGGCTACACCTGGGCTGCGAAAGCAGAGAGGCTTAGAGGCCTTTCACACTGAAGGTGTGGGCCTGTTTCCCATGGAGAAAGTGTACGTCGCCCAACCCGCACACCCACCCCACACCACACCACCCCACCCCACCCCAACCCACCCCCAGCTGTAGGCGTGCGGGTTGACACCATTTTGTCCTGCCCATGGAAAATACAAAGAGGCGTACACGATTTGGGCTGTCTGGTGAGAGAATTTTGAATCGGCGGCACCCTGAGTACCTTTCCCGAAGTTTGCTTCCTAGCTGGTTAAACTCGGCATTCAGAGGCGAGATGAGAAGAAACTTGCTCCGCGTGCGGCAAAGTGCCCTGATACCCTGACCTAAATGTTTGAGCTTCTGGCCAGCGTCACGCAAGTACTTTGACACGTAGGAGTCTCCCTTTGACTCCAAGCTGTCCCTGTTGGCTGAAGCAGTCGGCGTGTCTGTATCGCAGCCTGGGAGGCCGGGCGTTGGGGGAGTCTGCCAAGTGACTGGCCTCCATTTATAGCTAACTGAGAAACTGCGTCGAAGCTTTCGGGAGCCTCTTACAGGGAATGGTTGCAGTTGGGAATTGGAGACTGTGCTGGCAAACGTCAGCAGCTCCTCTCCCTCGGAGGGCTCTTGGTGTGCCGACTCCTAACAGCCAGCACGGTCCCCAGCTCGTGAACGGTCCCATTGCGAGCCGGTCTCGTCCGTGAAAGAGCCACGTGAGTCTGAGCTCCAACAGTCGGGCTCCACAACTGGAACCTTTGGGACAGGGCAGTCCTGAGCCGATGTGCCCACCAGGGGACGCGACCAAAGTTTACGTACCACAGGAAAGCGCATCAAGGCCTCGTGTTCTCTCCATGAAATGAACGTGAGCTTGAAGGGTGATGCGTCAGCGTGCACCGTGAACCGCTCGCTGGTACGCCTGTCTTTGCCCCCTCTCACGGTCTCACGCACCCGGGCTCAGTTACATGCAGGAATGCTGAGTGGGAGTGCCAGCCTCGCTTCTGGACTCTAAAGCCTTCCAGCCCCTAATGGCAGGTTGTGTGTGTCTCTCACGCGGGGGGAGGAATGAGGTCGCCCACAGAGGTTCTGCCATGAAAGATCTAAAGACGCACGCTGCTGAGGAGCTTGTTCCTCATGGAGCGTGCCCGAAGGCCAGAAGAATGCCGACGGTCTCTTTCAAAGTTGCTGGACGCTCTGCCATTCTAGGCCTGAGATACGGACCTTGTGACGGGACTGTAACCCCGCGAGATTCAGGAGACATCGCCGGTGCGAGTGGCAATCCGGAAGGAAGAACCTCCAAGGCGGAGTGTCCTTTCCTGTACAAAACGGCGCCCAAGTGGCTGAGGCAGGGAGCATTTTCCTTCACAGAACCGGCATCCTCGTATGCCCGAGGGTTACTCTAAAGAAACGACACTGTGAGCAACCTCTTCGAAAAGGCCTTCGCAAGCGACTTGGAGACAACAGCAGCGCAGTGGAGGCACAGACCATTATCCTAGAGAGCAGCACGGTGTCTCTAGCATCGATCGCTTCCCAGAGGATACTTAAGCCACACCGAGATTCCAGCAGGGAGTTTTGCCTTATAGCAGTACAACTCACTCAAGAAAGAGGGATGAGGTGTAGGGCTAATCTACGTGCGCTCATGCTCTGTGTCCCCGAGAAGGTTTCACGGAGCAGAATGCATCACCGACCGCTACCACGTGTGTGCACCAAAGAAGCCCTGTGCCGTGGGTGTTCTCAGGCCGACAGCGAAGACCTAGGTGTGTGCTGCACCCGCGCTCGGTGGTTCACACGTTGCGTGACCCCTGTGCCTTCGGAAGATTTTCAGAGCGGGTGGCACCTGCGTGCTGCGAGCGCAAGAGGTGTAGAGTGTAGAGGCCTTTCACACTGGAGGAAGGGCTTGCGTCTCATGGACAGAATGTGTACGTCGCCAGGGAGATGGAGGCGCGCTCTTGACACCATTTCCTCTGCCCGTTTAAAACACAAGGGTTTGTACTCGATCCTGGCTGCCTGGTGAAACGCTTGGCAGTCCGCATCACCCTGAGCACCTTTCCTGAAGTTTGATTCGTAGCTGGGTAAACTCGGGCTTCAGAGGCTTAGATGAGACCAAACGTGTTCAGCTTGTGGCGAAAGCCTTTGACCAGAGGCATATACGCTTGTGCTTGGGGCGAGGGCTAGGCAAGAACGTTTACACCCTGGGTTTTTATCTTTACCCTAAGCTGTCCCTTTTGGCTGCAGCAGGCGGAGAGAACCCGCGGAGAGAGAACAGCTGCGAAGTGGATGCACAGAACAGTCACCTCGATACCAGCCCCGGGGTCCCAAGCAACGATCCTTCCCCGGAGGGTACTTAACCCACCTCGGGATTCAAACAGGGAGTTCGCCTTGTCCAACTCACACAGGAGACTGGCATGAGATGTAGGGCTCATCTACTTGCGTTCACACTACGTGGCCCGGAGAAGTTCTCACGGAGCCGAATGCAGCACCCTTCCTCCACCACGTGTGTACACAAAGGAGCGCTGGGCAGTGGGTGTTCTCAAGGCCAAGAGAGAAGCCCTTGTTCTGTGCTGCACCTGCTGGGTGGTTCAAAGGTTTTCTGACCTTCCTGCTCTGGAAGCTTTTCAGAGCTGAGGCTACGCCTGCGCTGCGAAAGCAGAGAGGCGTAGAGGCCTTTCACACTGAAGGCGTGGGCCTGTTTCCCATGGAGAAAGTGTACGTCGCCCAACCCCCACCCCCACCCCACCCCACCCCACCCCACCCCACCCCAACCAACCCCCAGCTGGAGGCGTGCGGGTTGACACCATTTTGTCCTGCCCATGGAAAATACAAAGAGGCGTACACGATTTGGGCTGTCTGGTGAGAGAATTTTGAATCGGCGGCACCCTGAGTACCTTTCCCGAAGTTTGCTTCCTAGCTGGTTAAACTCGGCATTCAGAGGCGAGATGAGAACAAACTTGCTCCGCGTGCGGCGAAGTGCCCTGATGCCCTGCCCTAAATGTTTGAGCTTCTGGCCAGCGTCACGCAAGTACTTTGACACGTAGGAGTCTCCCTTTTACTCCAAGCTGTCCCTGTTGGCTGAAGCAGTCGGCGTGTCTGTATCGCAGCCTGGGAGGCCGGGCGTTGGGGGAGTCTGCCAAGTGACTGGCCTCCATTTATAACTAACTGAGAAACTGCGTCGAAGCTTTCAGGAGCCTCTTACAGGGAATGGTTGCAGTTCGGAATTGGAGACTGTGCTGTCAAACGTCAGCAGCTCCTCTCCCTCGGAGGGCTCTTGGTGTGCCGACTCCTAACAGCCAGCACGGTCCCCAGCTCGTGAACGGTCCCATTGCGAGCCGGTCTCGTCCGTGAAAGAGCCACGTGAGGCTGAGCTCCAACAGTCGGGCTCCACAACTGGAGCCTTTGGGACAGGGCAGTCCTGAGCCAATGTGCCCTCCAGGGGATGCGACCAAAGTTTACGTACCAGAGGAAAGTGCATCAAGCCCTCGTGTTCTCTCCATGAAATGAACGTGAGCTTGAAGGGTGATGCGTCAGCGTGCACCGTGAACAGCTCGCTGGTACGCCTGTCTTTGCCCCCTCTCACGGTCTCACGCACCCGGGCTCAGTTCCGTGCAGGAATGCTGAGTGGGAGCGCCAGCCTCGCTTCTGGACTCGAAAGCCTTCCACCCCCTAATGGCAGGTTGTGTGTGTCTCTCACGTGGGGGGAGGAATGAGGTCGCCCACAGAGGTTCTGCCATGAAAGATCTAAAGATGCACGCTGCTGAGGAGCTTGTTCCTCATGGAACATCCCCGAAGGCCAGAAGAATGCCGACGGTCTCTTTCAAAGCTGCCGGATGCTCTGCTGTTCTAGGCCTGAGATACGGACCTTGTGACGGCACTGTAACCCCGCGAGATTCAGGAGACATCGCCAGTGCGAGTGGCAATCCGGAAGGAAGAACCTCCAAGGCGGAGTGTCCTTTCCTATACAAAACGGCGCCCAAGTGGCTGAGGCAGGGAGCATTTTCTTTCACAGAACCGGCATCCTCGTATGCCTGTGGGTTACTCTAAAGAAACGACACTGTGAGCAACCTCTTCGAAAAGGCCTTCGCAAGCGACTTGGACACAACAGCAGCGCAGTGGAGGCACAGACCATTATCCTAGAGAGCAGCACAGTGTCTCTAGCAGCGATCGCTTCCCGGAGGATACTTAAGCCACACCGAGATTCCAGCAGGGAGTTTTGCCTTATAGCAGTACAACTCACTCAAGAAAGAGGGATGAGGTGTAGGGCTAATCTACGTGCGCTCATGCTCTGTGTCCCCGACAAGGTTTCACGGAGCAGAATGCATCACCGACCGCTACCACGTGTGTGCACCAAAGAAGCCCTGTGCCGTGGGTGTTCTCAGGCCGACAGCGAAGACCTAGGTGTGTGCTGCACCCGCGCTCGGTGGTTCACACGTTGCGTGACCCCTGTGCCTTTGGAAGATGTTCAGAGCGGGTGGCACCTGCGTGCTGCGAGCGCAAGAGGTGTAGAGTGTAGAGGCCTTTCACACTGGAGGAAGGGCTTGCGTCTCATGGAGAGAACGTGTACGTCGCCCGGGAGATGGAGGCACGCTCTTGACACCATTTCCTCTGCCCGTTTAAAACACAAGTGTTTGTACTCGATCTGGGCTGCCTGGTGAAACGCTTGGCAGTCCGCATCACCCTGAGCACCTTTCCTGAAGTTTGATTCGTAGCTGGGTAAACTCGGGCTTCAGAGGCTTAGATGACCCAAACGTGTTCAGCTTGTGGCGAAAGCCTTTGACCAGAGGCATATATGCTTGTGCTTGGGGCGAGGGCTAGGCAAGAACGTTTACACCCTGGGTTTTTATCTTTACCCTAAGCTGTCCCTTTTGGCTGCAGCAGGCGGAGAGAACCCGCGGAGAGAGAACAGCTGCGAAGTGGATGCACAGAACAGTCACCTCGATACCAGCCCCGGGGTCCCAAGCAACGATCCTTCCCCGGAGGGTACTTAACCCACCCCGGGATTCAAGCAGGGAGTTCGCCTTGTCCAACTCGCACAGGAGACTGGCATGAGATGTAGGGCTGATCTACTTGCGTTCACACTACATGGCCCGGAGAAGTTCTCACGGAGCCGAATCCAGCACCCTTCCTCCACCACGTGTGTACACAAAGGAGCGCTGGGCAGTGGGTGTTCTCAAGGCCAAGAGAGAAGCCCTTGTTCTGTGCTGCACCTGCTGGGTGTTTCAAAGGTTTTCTGACCTTCCTGCTCTGGAAGCTTTTCAGAGCTGAGGCTACACCTGGGCTGCGAAAGCAGAGAGGCGTAGAGGCCTTTCACACTGAAGGTGTGGGCCTGATTCCCATGGAGAAAGTGTACGTCGCCCAACCCGCACACCCACCCCACCCCACACCACCCCACCTCACCCCAACCCACCCCCAGCTGTAGGCGTGCGGGTTGACACCATTTTGTCCTGCCCATGGAAAATACAAAGAGGCGTACACGATTTGGGCTGTCTGGTGAGAGAATTTTGAATCGGCGGCACCCTGAGTACCTTTCCCGAAGTTTGCTTCCTAGCTGGTTAAACTCGGCATTCAGAGGCGAGATGAGAAGAAACTTGCTCCGCGTGCGGCAAAGTGCCCTGATACCCTGACCTAAATGTTTGAGCTTCTGGCCAGCGTCACGCAAGTACTTTGACACGTAGGAGTCTCCCTTTGACTCCAAGCTGTCCCTGTTGGCTGAAGCAGTCGGCGTGTCTGTATCGCAGCCTGGGAGGCCGGGCGTTGGGGGAGTCTGCCAAGTGACTGGCCTCCATTTATAGCTAACTGAGAAACTGCGTCGAAGCTTTCGGGAGCCTCTTACAGGGAATGGTTGCAGTTGGGAATTGGAGACTGTGCTGGCAAACGTCAGCAGCTCCTCTCCCTCGGAGGGCTCTTAGTGTGCCGACTCCTAACAGCCAGCACGGTCCCCAGCTCGTGAACGGTCCCATTGCGAGCCGGTCTCGTCCGTGAAAGAGCCACGTGAGGCTGAGCTCCAACAGTCGGGCTCCACAACTGGAGCCTTTGGGACAGGGCAGTCCTGAGCCGATGTGCCCACCAGGGGACGCGACCAAAGTTTACGTACCACAGGAAAGCGCATCAAGGCCTCGTGTTCTCTCCATGAAATGAATGTGAGCTTGAAGGGTAATGCGTCAGCGTGCACCGTGAACAGCTCGTTGGTACGCCTGTCTTTGCCCCCTCTCACGGTCTCACGCACCCGGGCTCAGTTCCGTGCAGGAATGCTGAGTGGGAGCGCCAGCCTCGCTTCTGGACTCTAAAGCCTTCCACCCCCTAATGGCAGGTTGTGTGTGTCTCTCACGTGGGGGAGGAATGAGGTCGCCCACAGAGGTTCTGCCATGAAAGATCTAAAGACGCACGCTGCTGAGGAGCTTGTTCCTCATGGAGCGTCCCCGAAGGCCAGAAGAATGCCGACGGTCTCTTTCAAAGTTGCTGGACGCTCTGCCATTCTAGGCCTGAGATACGGACCTTGTGACGGGACTGTAACCCCGCGAGATTCAGGAGACATCGCCAGTGCGAGTGGCAAT
The DNA here is from genome assembly GCF_937001465.1 of Orcinus orca. Lineage (NCBI taxonomy): Eukaryota > Metazoa > Chordata > Mammalia > Artiodactyla > Delphinidae > Orcinus > Orcinus orca. The sequence goes on along the minus strand of NC_064572.1, from coordinate 2,148,587 downwards.
CCGGAAGGAAGAACCTCCAAGGCGGAGTGTCCTTTCCTGTACAAAACGGCGCCCAAGTGGCTGAGGCAGGGAGCATTTTCCTTCACAGAACCGGCATCCTCGTATGCCCGAGGGTTACTCTAAAGAAACGACACTGTGAGCAACCTCTTCGAAAAGGCCTTCGCAAGCGACTTGGAGACAACATCAGCACAGTGGAGGCACAGACCATTATCCTAGAGAGCAGCACGGTGTCTCTAGCATCGATCGCTTCCCGGAGGATACTTAAGCCACACCGAGATTCCAGCAGGGAGTTTTGCCTTATAGCAGTACAACTCACTCAAGAAAGAGGGATGAGGTGTAGGGCTAATCTACGTGCGCTCACGCTCTGTGTCCCCGAGAAGGTTTCACGGAGCAGAATGCATCACCGACCGCTACCACGTGTGTGTACCAAAGAAGCCCTGTGCCGTGGGTGTTCTCAGGCCGACAGCGAAGACCTAGGTGTGTGCTGCACCCGCGCTCGGTGGTTCACACGTCGTGTGACCCCTGTGCCTTTGGAAGATGTTCAGAGCGGGTGGCACCTGCGTGCTGCGAGCGCAAGAGGTGTAGAGTGCAGAGGCCTTTCACACTGGAGGAAGAGCTTGCGTCTCGTGGAGACAACCTGTACGTCGCCCGGGAGATGGAGGCGCGCTCTTGACACCATTTCGTCTGCCCATTTAAAACACAAGTGTTTGTACTCGATCTGGGCTGCCTGGTGAAACGCTTGGCAGTCCGCATCACCCTGAGCACCTTTCCTGAAGTTTGATTCGTAGCTGGGTAAACTCGGGCTTCAGAGGCTTAGATGAGACCAAACGTGTTCAGCTTGTGGCGAAAGCCTTTGACCAGAGGCATATACGCGTGTGCTTGGGGCGAGGGCTAGGCAAGAACGTTTACACCCTGGGTTTTTATCTTTACCCTAAGCTGACCCTTTTGGCTGCAGCAGGCGGAGAGAACCCGTGGAGAGAGAACAGCTGCGAAGTGGATGCACAGAACAGTCACCTCGATACCAGCCCCGGGGTCCCAAGCAACGATCCTTCCCCGGAGAGTACTTAACCCACACCGGGATTCAAGCAGGGAGTTCGCCTTGTCCAACTCGCACAGGAGACTGGCATGAGATGTAGGGCTCATCTACTTGCGTTCACACTACGTGGCCCGGAGAAGTTCTCACGGAGCCGAATCCAGCACCCTTCCTCCACTACGTGTGTACACAAAGGAGCGCTGGGCAGTGGGTGTTCTCAAGGCCAAGAGAGAAGCCCTTGTTCTGTGCTGCACCTGCTGGGTGGTTCAAAGGTTTTCTGACCTTCCTGCTCTGGAAGCTTTTCAGAGCTGAGGCTACGCCTGGGCTGCAAAAGCAGAGAGGCATAGAGGCCTTTCACACTGAAGGCGTGGGCCTGTCTCCCATGGAGAAAATGTACGTCACCCAACCCCCACCCCCACCCCACCCCACCCCACCCCACCCCAACACACCGCCGGCTGGAGGCGTGCGGGTTGACCCCATTTTGTCCTGCCCATGGAAAATACAAAGAGGCGTACACGATTTGGGCTGTCTGGTGAGAGAATTTTGAATCGGCGGCACCCTGAGTACCTTTCCCGAAGTTTGCTTCCTAGCTGGTTAAACTCGGCATTCAGAGGCGAGATGAGAACAAACTTGCTCCGCATGTGGCGAAGTGCCCTGATGCCCTGCCCTAAATGTTTGAGCTTCTGGCCAGCGTCACGCAAGTACTTTGACACGTAGGAGTCTCACTTTTACTCCAAGCTGTCCCTGTTGGCTGAAGCAGTCAGCGTGTCTGTATCGCAGCCTGGGAGGCCGGGCGTTGGGGGAGTCTGCCAAGTGACTGGCCTCCATTTATAGCTAACTGAGAAACTGCGTCGAAGCTTTCGGGAGCCTCTTACAGGGAATGGTTGCAGTTCGGAATGGGAGACTGTGCTGGCAAACGTCAGCAGCTCCTCTCCCTCGGAGGGCTCTTGGTGTGCCGACTCCTAACAGCCAGCACGGTCCCCAGCTCGTGAACGGTCACATTGCGAGCTGGTCTCGTCCGTGAAAGAGCCACGTGAGGCTGAGCTCCAACAGTCGGGCTCCACACCTGGAGCCTTTGGGACAGGGCAGTACTGAGCCGATGTGCCCACCAGGGGACGCGACCAAAGTTTACGTACCACAGGAAAGCGCATCAAGGCCTCGTGTTCTCTCCATGAAATGAACGTAAGCTTGAAGGGTGATGCATCAGCGTGCACCGTGAACAGCTCACTGGTACGCCTGTCTTTGCCCCCTCTCACGGTCTCACGTACCCGGGCTCAGTTCCGTGCAGGAATGCTCAGTGGCAGCACCAGCCTCACTTCTGGACTCTAAAGTCTTCCACCCACTAATGGCAGGTTGTGTGTGTCTCTCACGTGGGGGGAGGAATGAGGTCGCCCACAGAGGTTCTGCCATGAAAGATCTAAAGACGCACGCTGCTGAGGAGCTTGTTCCTCATGGAGCGTCCCCGAAGGCTAGAAGAATGCCGAAGGTCTCTTTCAAAGCTGCTGGACACTCTGCCATTCTAGGCCTGAGATACGGACCTTGTGACAGCACTGTAACCCCGCGAGATTCAGGAGACATCGCCAGTGCGAGTGGCAATCCGGAAGGAAGAACCTGCAAGGCGGAGTGTCCTTTCCTGTACAAAACGGCGCCCAAGTGGCTGAGGCAGGGAGCATTTTCCTTCACAGAACCGGCATCCTCGTATGCCTGTGGGTTACTCTAAAGAAACGACACTGTGAGCAACCTCTTCGAAAAGGCCTTTGCAAGCGACTTGGACACAACAGCAGCGCAGTGGAGGCACAGACCATTATCCTAGAGAGCAGCACAGTGTCTCTAGCAGCGATCGCTTCCCGGAGGATACTTAAGCCACACCGAGATTCCAGCAGGGAGTTTTGCCTTATAGCAGTACAACTCACTCAAGAAAGAGGGATGAGGTATAGGGCTAATCTACGTGCGCTCACGCTCTGTGTCCACGAGAAGGTTTCACGGAGCAGAATGCATCACCGACCGCTACCACGTGTGTGCACCAAAGAAGCCCTGTGCCGTGGGTGTTCTCAGGCCGACAGCGAAGACCTAGGTGTGTGCTGCACCCGTGCTCGGTGGTTCTCACGTTGCATGACCCCTGTGCCTTTGGAAGATGTTCAGAGCGGGTGGTACCTGCGTGCTGCGAACGCAAGAGCTGTAGAGTGTAGAGGCCTTTCACACTGGAGGAAGGGCTTGCGTCTCATGGAGAGAACGTGTACGTCGCCCGGGAGATGGAGGCGCGCTCTTGACACCATTTCCTCTGCCCGTTTAAAACACAAGTGTTTGTACTCGATCTGGGCTGCCTGGTGAAACGCTTGGCAGTCCGCATCACCCTGAGCACCTTTCCTGAAGTTTGATTCGTAGCTGGGTAAACTCGGGCTTCAGAGGCTTAGATGAGACCAAACGTGTTCAGCTGGTGGCGAAAGCCTTTGACCAGAGGCTTATATGCTTGTGCTTGGGGCGAGGGCTAGGCAAGAACGTTTACACCCTGGGTTTTTATCTTTACCCTAAGCTGTCCCTTTTGGCTGCAGCAGGCGGAGAGAACCCGCGGAGAGAGAACAGCTGCGAAGTGGATGCACAGAACAGTCACCTCGATACCAGCCCCGGGGTCCCAAGCAACGATCCTTCCCCGGAAGGTACTTAACCCACCCCGGGATTCAAGCAGGGAGTTCGCCTTGTCCAACTCGCACAGGAGACTGGCATGAGATGTAGGGCTCATCTACTTGCGTTCACACTACGTGGCCCGGAGAAGTTCTCACGGAGCCGAATCCAGCACCCTTCCTCCACCACGTGTGTACACAAAGGAGCGCTGGGCAGTGGGTGTTCTCAAGGCCAAGAGAGAAGCCCTTGTTTTGTGCTGCACCTGCTGGGTGGTTCAAAGGTTTTCTGACCTTCCTGCTCTGGAAGCTTTTCAGAGCTGAGGCTATGCCTGGGCTGCGAAAGCAGACAGGCGTAGAGGCCTTCCACTCTGAAGGCGTGGGCCTGTTTCCCATGGAGAAAGTGTACGTCGCCCAACCCCCACCCCCACCCCATCCCACCCCAAACAACCCCACCCCACCCCAACCCACCCCCAGCTGGAGGCGTGCGGGTTGACACCATTTTGTCCTGCCCATGGACAATACAAAGAGGCATACACGATTTGGGCTGTCTGGTGAGAGAATTTTGAATCGGCGGCACCCTGAGTACCTTTCCCGAAGTTTGCTTCCTAGCTGGTTAAACTCGGCATTCAGAGGCGAGATGAGAACAAACTTGCTCCGCGTGCGGCGAAGTGCCCTGATGCCCTGCCCTAAATGTTTGAGCTTCTGGCCAGCGTCACGCAAGTACTTTGACACGTAGGAGTCTCACTTTTACTCCAAGCTGTCCCTGTTGGCTGAAGCAGTCGGCGTGTCTGTATCGCAGCCTGGGAGGCCGGGCGTTTGGGGAGTCTGCCAAGTGACTGGCCTCCATTTATAGCTAACTGAGAAACTGCGTCGAAGCTTTTGGTAGCCTCTTACAGGGAATGGTTGCAGTTGGGAATTGGAGACTCTGCTGGCAATCGTCAGCAGCTCCTCTCCCTCGGAGGGCTCTTCGTGTGACGACTCCTAACAGCCAGCACGGTCCCTAGCTCGTGAACGGTCCCATTGCGAGCCGGTCTTGTCCGTGAAAGAGCCACGTGAGGCTGAGCTCCAACAGTCGGGCTCCACACCTGGAGCCTTTGGGACAGGGCAGTCCTGAGCCGATGTGCCCACCAGGGGACGCGACCAAAGTTTACGTACCACAGGAAAGCCCATCAAGGCCTCGTGTTCTCTCCATGAAATGAACGTGAGCTTGAAGGGTGATGCGTCAGCGTGCACCGTGAACAGCTCGCTGGTACGCCTGTCTTTGCCCCCTCTCACGGTCTCACGCACCCGGGCTCAGTTCCATGCAGGAATGCTGAGTGGGAGTGCTAGCCTCGCTTCTGGACTGTAAAGCCTTCCAGCCCCTAATGGCAGGTTGTGTGTGTCTCTCACGTGGGGGGAGGAATGAGGTCACCCACATAGGTTCTGCCATGAAAGATCTAAAGACGCACGCTGGTGAGGAGCTTGTTCCTCATGGAGCGTCCCCGAAGGCCAGAAGAATGCCGACGGTCTCTTTCAAAGTTGCTGGACTCTCTGCCATTCTAGGCCTGAGATACGGACCTTGTGACGGGACAGTAACCCCGCGAGATTCAGGAGACATCGCCAGTGCGAGTGGCAATCCGGAAGGAAGAACCTCCAAGGCGGAGTGTCCTTTCCTGTACAAAACGGCGCCCAAGTGGCTGAGGCAGGGAGCATTTTCCTTCACAGAACCGGCATCCTCGTATGCCCGAGGGTTACACTAAAGAAACGACACTGTGAGCAACCTCTTCGAAAAGGCCTTCGCAAGCGACTTGGAGACAACAGCAGCGCAGTGGAGGCACAGACCATTATCCTAGAGAGCAGCACGGTGTCTCTAGCAGCGATCGCTTCCCGGAGGATACTTAAGCCACACCGAGATTCCAGCAGAGAGTTTTGCCTTATAGCAGTACAACTCACTCAAGAAAGAGGGATGAGGTGTAGGGCTAATCTACGTGCGCTCATGCTCTGTGTCCCCGAGAAGGTTTCACGGAGCAGCATGCATCACCGACCGCTACCACGTGTGTGCACCAAAGAAGCCCTGTGCCGTGGGTGTTCTCAGGCCGACAGCGAAGACCTAGGTGTGTGCTGCACCCGCGCTCGGTGGTTCACACGTTGCGTGACCCCTGTGCCTTTGGAAGATGTTCAGAGCGGGTGGCACCAGCGTGCTGCGAGCACAAGAGGTGTAGAGTGTAGAGGCCTTTCACACTGGAGGAAGGGCTTGCGACTCATGGAGAGAACGTGTACGTCGCCCGGGAGATGGAGACGCGCTCTTGACACCATTTCCTCTGCCCGTTTAAAACACAAGTGTTTGTACTCGATCTGGGCTGCCTGGTGAAACGCTTGGCAGTCCGCATCACCCTGAGCACCTTTCCTGAAGTTTGATTCGTAGCTGGGTAAACTCGGGCTTCAGAGGCTTAGATGAGACCAAACGTGTTCAGCTTGTGGCGACAGCCTTTGACCAGAGGCATATACGCTTGTGCTTGGGGCGAGGGCTGGGCAAGAACGTATACACACTGGGTTTTTATCTTTACCCTAAGCTGTCCCTTTTGGCTGCAGCAGGCGGAGAGAACCCGCGGAGAGAGAACAGCTGCGAAGTGGATGCACAGAACAGTCACCTCGATACAAGCCCCGGGGTCCCAAGCAACGATCCTTCCCTGGAGGGTACTTAACCCACCCCAGGATTCAAGCAGGGAGTTCGCCTTGTCCAACTCGCACAGGAGACTGGCATGAGATGTAGGGCTCATCTACTTGCGTTCACACTACGTGGCCTGGAGAAGTTCTCACGGAGCCGAATGCAGCACCCTTCCTCCACCACGTGTGTACACAAAGGAGCGCTGGGCAGTGGGTGTTCTCAAGGCCAAGAGAGAAGCCCTTGTTCTGTGCTGCACCTGCTGGGTGGTTCAAAGGTTTTCTGACCTTCCTGCTCTGGAAGCTTTTTAGAGCTGAGGCTACGCCTGGGCTGCGAAAGCAGAGAGGCGTAGAGGCCTTTCACACTGAAGGCGTGTGCCTGTTTCCCATGGAGAAAGTGTACGTCGCCCAACCCCCACCCACACCCCACCCCACCCCACCCCACCCCACCCCAACCCACCGCCAGCTGGAGGCGTGCGGGTTGACACCATTTTGTCCTGCCCATGGAAAATACAAAGAGGTGTACACGATTTGGGCTGTCTGGTGAGAGAATTTTGAATCGGCGGCACCCTGAGTACCTTTCCCGAAGTTTGCTTCCTAGCTGGTTAAACTCGGCATTCAGAGGCGAGATGAGAACAAACTTGCTGCACGTGCGGCGAAGTGCCCTGATGCCCTGCCCTAAATGTTTGAGCTTCTGGCCAGCGTCACGCAAGTACTTTGACACGTAGGAGTCTCCCTTTTACTCCAAGCTGTCCCTGTTGGCTGAAGCAGTCGGCGTGTCTGTATCGCAGCCTGGGAGGCCGGGCGTTGGGGGAGTCTGCCAAGTGACTGGCCTCCATTTCTAGCTAACTGAGAAACTGCGTCGAAGCTTTCGGGAGCCTCTTACAGGGAATGGTTGCAGTTGGGAATTGGAGACTGTGCTGGCAAACGTCAGCAGCTCCTCTCCCTCGGAGGGCTCTTGGTGTGCCGACTCCTAACAGCCAGCACGGTCTCCAGCTCGTGAACGGTCCCATTGCTGGCCTGTCTCGTCCGTGAAAGAGCCACGTGAGGCTGAGCTCCAACAGTCGGGCTCCACACCTGGAGCCTTTGGGACAGGGCAGTCCTGAGCCGATGTGCCCACCAGGGGACGTGACCAAAGTTTACGTACCACAGGAAAGCGCATCAAGGCCTCGTGTTCTCTCCATGAAATGAACGTGAGCTTGAAGGGTGATGCGTCAGCGTGCACCGTGAACAGCTCGCTGGTACGCCTGTCTTTGCCCCCTCTCACGGTCTCACGCACCCGGGCTCAGTTCCGTGCAGGAATGCTGAGTGGGAGCGCCAGCCTCGCTTCTGGACTCTAAAGCCTTCCACCCCCTAATGGCAGGTTGTGTGTGTCTCTCACGTGCGGGGAGGAATGAGGTCGCCCACTGCGGTTCTGCCATGAAAGATCTAAAGACGCACGCTGCTGAGGAGCTTGTTCCTCATGGAGCGTCCCCGAAGGCCAGAAGAATGCCGACGGTCTCTTTCAAAGCTGCCGGACGCTCTGCCGTTCTTGGCCTGAGATACGGACCTTGTGACGGCACTGTAACCCCGCGAGATTCAGGAGACATCGCCAGTGCGAGTGGCAATCCGGAAGGAAGAACCTCCAAGGCGGAGTGTCCTTTCCTGTACAAAATGGCGCCCAAGTGGCTGAGGCAGGGAGCATTTTCCTTCACAGAACCGGCATCCTCGTATGCCTGTGGGTTACTCTAAAGAAACGACACTGTGAGCAACCTCTTTGAAAAGGCCTTCGCAAGCGACTTGGAGACAACAGCAGCGCAGTGGAGGCACAGACCATTATCCTAGAGAGTAGCACAGTGTCTCTAGCAGTGATCGCTTCCCGGAGGATACTTAAGCCACACCGAGATTCCAGCAGGGAGTTTTGCCTTATAGCAGTACAACTCACTCAAGAAAGAGGGATGAGGTGTAGGGCTAATCTACGTGCGCTCACGCTCTGTGTCCCCGAGAAGGTTTCACGGAGCAGAATGCATCACCGACCGCTACCACGTGTGTGCACCAAAGAAGCCCTGTGCCGTGGGTGTTCTCAGGCCGACAGTGAAGACCTAGGTGTGTGCTGCACCCGCGCTCGGTGGTTCACACGTGTCGTGACCCCTGTGCCTTTGGAAGATGTTCAGAACGGGTGGCACCTGCGTGCTGCGAGCGCAAGAGGTGTAGAGTGTAGAGGCCTTTCACACTGGAGGAAGGGCTTGCGTCTCATGGAGAGAACGTGTACGTCGCCCGGGAGTTGGAGGCGCGCTCTTGACACCATTTCCTCTACCCGTTTAAAACACAAGTGTTTGTACTCGATCTGGGCTGCCTGGTGAAACGCTTGGCAGTCCGCATCACCCTGAGCACCTTTCCTGAAGTTTGATTCATAGCTGGGTAAACTCGGGCTTCAGAGGCTTAGATGAGACCAAACGTGTTCAGCTTGTGGCGAAAGCCTTTGACCAGAGGCATATATGCTTGTGCTTGGGGCGAGGGCTAGGCAAGAACGTTTACACCCTGGGTTTTTATCTTTACCTAAGCTGTCCCTTTTGGCTGCAGCAGGCGGAGAGAACCCGCGGAGAGAGAACAGCTGCGAAGTGGATGCACAGAACAGTCACCTCGATACCAGCCCCGGGGTCCCAAGCAACGATCCTTCCCCGGAGGGTACTTAACCCACCCCGGGATTCAAGCAGGGAGTTCGCCTTGTCCAACTCGCACAGGAGACTGGCATGAGATGTAGGGCTCATCTACTTGCGTTCACACTACGTGGCCCGGAGAAGTTCTCACGGAGCCGAATCCAGCACACTTCCTCCACCACGTGTGTACACAAAGGAGCGCTGGGCAGTGGGTGTTCTCAAGGCCAAGAGAGAAGCCCTTGTTCTGTGCTGCACCTGCTGGGTGGTTCAAAGGTTTTCTGACCTTCCTGCTCTGGAAGCTTTTCAGAGCTGAGGCTACACCTGGGCTGCGAAAGCAGAGAGGCGTAGAGGCCTTTCACACTGAAGGCGTGGGCCTGTCTCCCATGGAGAAAATGTACGTCACCCAACCCCCACCCCCACCCCACCCCAACCCACCCCACCCCAACCCACCGCCGGCTGGAGGCGTGCGGGTTGACCCCATTTTGTCCTGCCCATGGAAAATACAAAGAGGCGTACACGATTTGGGCTGTCTTGTGAGAGAATTTTGAATCGGCGGCACCCTGAGTACCTTTCCCGAAGTTTGCTTCCTAGCTGGTTAAACTCGGCATTCAGAGGCGTGATGAGAACAAACTTGCTCCGCGTGTGGCGATGTGCCCTGATGCCCTGCCCTAAATGTTTGAGCTTCTGGCCAGCGTCACGCAAGTACTTTGACACGTAGGAGTCTCACTTTTACTCCAAGCTGTCCCTGTTGGCTGAAGCAGTCGGCGTGTCTGTATCGCAGCCTGGGAGGCCGGGCGTTGGGGAAGTCTGCCAAGTGACTGGCCTCCATTTATAGCTAACTGAGAAACTGCGTCGAAGCTTTCGGGAGCCTCTTACAGGGAATGGTTGCAGTTCAGAATTGGAGACTGTGCTGGCAAACGTCAGCAGCTCCTCTCCCTCGGAGGGCTCTTGTTGTGCGGACTCCTAACAGCCAGCACGGTCCCCAGCTCGTGAACGGTCCCATTGCGAGCCGGTCTTGTCCGTGAAAGAGCCACGTGAGGCTGAGCTCCAACAGTCGGGCTCCACACCTGGAGCCTTTGGGACAGGGCAGTCCTGAGCCGATGTGCCCACCAGGGGATGCGACCAAAGTTTACGTACCACAGGAAAGCGCATCAAGGCCTCGTGTTCTCTCCATGAAATGAACGTGAGCTTGAAGGGTGATACGTCAACGTGCATCGTGAACACCTCGCTGGTACGCCTGTCTTTGCCCCCTCTCACGGTCTCACGCACCCGGGCTCAGTTCCGTGCAGGAATGCTGAGTGGGAGCGCCAGCCTCGCTTCTGGACTCTACAGCCTTCCACCCCCTAATGGCAGGTTGTGTGTGTCTCTCACGTGGGGGGAGGAATGAGGTCGCCCACAGAGGTTCTGCCATGTAAGATCTAAAGACGCACGCTGCTGAGGAGCTTGTTCCTCATGGAGCGTCCCCGAAGGCCAGAAGAATGCCGACGGTCTCTTTCAAAGCTGCCGGATGCTCTGCCGTTCTAGGCCTGAAATACGGACCTTGTGACGGCACTGTAACCCCGCGAGATTCAGGAGACATCGCCAGTGCGAGTGGCAATCCGGAAGGAAGAACCTCCAAGGTGGAGTGTCCTTTCCTGTACAAAACGGCGCCCAAGTGGCTGAGGCAGGGAGAATTTTCCTTCACAGAACCGGCATCCTCGTATGCCTGTGGGTTACTCTAAAGAAACGACACTGTGAGCAACCTCTTCGAAAAGGCCTTCGCAAGCGACTTGGAGACAACTGCAGCGCAGTGGAGGCACAGACCATTATCCTAGAGAGCAGCACAGTGTCTCTAGCAGCGATCGCTTCCCGGAGGATACTTAAGCCACACCGAGATTCCAGCAGGGAGTTTTGACTTATAGCAGTACAACTCACTCAAGAAAGAGGGATGAGGTGTAGGGCTAATCTACGTGCGCTCACGCTCTGTGTCCCCGAGAAGGTTTCACGGAGCAGAATGCATCACCGACCGCTACCACGTGTGTGCACCAAAGAAGCCCTGTGCCGTGGGTGTTCTCAGGCCGACAGCGAAGACCTAGGTGTGTGCTGAACCCGCGCTCGGTGGTTCACACGTCGTGTGACCCCTGTGCCTTTGGAAGATGTTCAGAGCAGGTGGCACCTGCGTGCTGCGAGCGCAAGAGGTGTAGAGTGCAGAGGCCTTTCACACTGGAGGAAGGGCTTGCGTGTCGTGGAGACAACGTCTACGTCGCCCGGGAGATGGAGGCGCGCTCTTGACACCATTTCCTCTGCCCGTTTAAAACACAAGTGTTTGTACTCGATCTGGGCTGCCTGGTGAAACGCTTGGCAGTCCGCATCACCCTGAGCACCTTTCCTGAAGTTTGATTCGTAGCTGGGTAAACTCGGGCTTCAGAGGCTTAGATGAGACCAAACGTGTTCAGCTTGTGGCGAAAGCCTTTGACCAGAGGCATATACGCTTGTGCTTGGGGCGAGGGCTAGGCAAGAACGTTTACACCCTGGGTTTTTATCTTTACCCTAAGCTGTCCCTTTTGGCTGCAGCAGGCGGAGAGAACCCGCGGAGAGAGAACAGCTGCGAAGTGGATGCACAGAACAGTCACCTCGATACCAGCCCCGGGGTCCCAAGCAACGATCCTTCCCCGTAGGGTACTTAACCCACCCCGGAATTCAAGCAGGGAGTTCGCCTTGTCCAACTCGCACAGGAGACTGGCATGAGATGTAGGGCTCATCTACTTGCGTTCACACTACGTGGTCCGGAGAAGTTCTCACGGAGCCGAATCCAGCACCCTTCCTCCACCACGTGTGTACACAAAGGAGCGCTGGGCAATGGGTGTTCTCAAGGCCAAGAGAGAAGCCCTTGTTCTGTGCTGCACCTGCTGGGTGGTTCAAAGGTTTTCTGACCTTCCTGCTCTGGAAGCTTTTCAGAGCTGACGCTACGCCTGGGCTGCAAAAGCAGAGAGGCATAGAGGCCTTTCACACTGAAGGCATGGGCCTGTCTCCCATGGAGAAAATGTACGTCGCCCAACCCCCACCACCACCCCACCTCACCCCACCCCACCCCAACCCACCGCCGGCTGGAGACATGCAGGTTGACCCCATTTTGACCTGCCCATGGAAAATACAAAGAGGCGTACACGCTTTGGGCTGTCTGGTGAGAGAATTTTGAATCGGCGGCACCCTGAGTACCTTTCCCGAAGTTTGCTTCCTAGCTGGTTAAACTCGGCATTCAGAGGCGAGATGAGAACAAACTTGCTCCGCGTGCGGCGAAGTGCCCTGATGTCCTGCCCTAAATGTTTGAGCTTCTGGTCAGCGTCACGCAAGTACTTTGACACGTAGGAGTCTCCCTTTTACTCCAGGCTGTCCCTGTTGGCTCAAGCAGTCGGCGTGTCTGTATCGCAGCCTGGGAGGCCGGGCGTTGGGGGAGTCTGCCAAGTGACTGGCCTCCATTTATAGCTAACTGAGAAACTGCGTCGAAGCTTTCGGGAGCCTCTTACAGGGAATGGTTGTAGTTGGGAATTGGAGACTGTGCTGGCAAACGTCAGCAGCTCCTCTCCCTCGGAGGGCTCTTCGTGTGCCGACTCCTAACAGCCAGCACGGTCCCCAGCTCGTGAACGGTCCCATTGCGAGCCGGTCTCGTCCGTGAAAGAGCCACGTGAGGCTGAGCTCCAACAGTCGGGCTCCACACCTGGAGCCTTTGGGACAGGGCAGTCCTGAGCCGATGTGCCCACCAGGGGACGCGACCAAAGTTTACGTACCACAGGAAAGCGCATCAAGGCCTCGTGTTCTCTCCATGAAATTAACGTGAGCTTGAAGGGTGATACATCAACGTGCACCGTGAACAGCTCGCTGGTACGCCTGTCTTTGCCCCCTCTCACGGTCTCACGCACCCGGGCTCAGTTCCGTGCAGGAATGCTGAGTGGGAGCGCCAGCCTCGCTTCTGGACTCTAAAGCCTTCCACCCCCTAATGGCAGGTTGTGTGTGTCTCTCACGTGGGGGGAGGAATGAGGTCGCCCACAGAGGTTCTGCCATGAAAGATCTAAAGACGCACGCTGCTGAGGAGCTTGTTCCTCATGGAGCATCCCCGAAGGCCAGAAGAATGCCGACGGTCTCTTTCAAAGCTGCCAGACGCTCTGCCATTCTAGGCCTGAGATACGGACCTTGTGACGGCACTGTAACCCCGCGAGATTCAGGAGACATCGCCAGTGCGAGTGGCAATCCGGAAGGAAGAACCTTCAAGGCGGATGTCCTTTCCTGTACAAAACGGCGCCCAAGTGGCTGAGGCAGGGAGCATTTTCCTTCACAGAACCGGCATCCTCGTATGCCTGTGGGTTACTCTAAAGAAACGACACTGTGAGCAACCTCTTCGAAAAGGCCTTCGCAAGTGACTTGGAGACAACAGCAGCGCAGTGGAGGCACAGACCATTATCCTAGAGAGCAGCACAGTGTCTCTAGCAGCGATCGCTTCCCGGAGGATACTTAAGCCACACCGAGATTCCAGCAGGGAGTTTTGCCTTATAGCAGTACAACTCACTCAAGAAAGAGGGATGAGGTGTAGGGCTAATCTACGTGCGCTCATGCTCTGTGTCTCCGAGAAGGTTTCACGGAGCAGAATGCATCACCGACCGCTACGACGTGTGTGCACCAAAGAAGCCCTGTGCCGTGGGTGTTCTCAGGCCGACAGCGAAGACCTAGGTGTGTGATGCACCCGCGCTCGGTGGTTCACACGTTGCGTGACCCCTGTGCCTTTGGAAAATGTTCAGAGCGGGTGGCACCTGCGTGCTGCGAGCGCAAGAGGTGTAGAGTGTAGAGGCCTTTCACACTGGAGGAAGGGCTTGCGTCTCGTGGAAAGAACGTGTACGTCGCCCGGGAGATGGAGGCGCGCTCTTGACACCATTTCCTCTGCCCGTTTAAAACACAAGTGTTTGTACTCGATCTGGGCTGCCTGGTGAAACGCTTGGCAGTCCGCATCACCCTGAGCACCTTTCCTGAAGTTTGATTCGTAGCTGGGTAAACTCGGGCTTCAGAGGATTAGATGAGACCAAACGTGTTCAGCTTGTGGTGAAAGCCTTTGATCAGAGGCATATACGCTTGTGCTTGGGGCGAGGGCTAGGCAAGAACTTTTACACCCTGGGTTTTTATCTTTACCCTAAGCTGTCCCTTTTGGCTGCAGCAGGTGGAGAGAACCCGCGGAGAGAGAACAGCTGCGAAGTGGATGCACAGAACAGTCACCTCGATACCAGCCCTGGGGTCCCAAGCAACGATCCTTCCCCGGAGGGTACTTAACCCACCCCGGGATTCAAGCAGGGAGTTCGCCTTGTCCAACTCGCACAGGAGACTGGCATGAGATGTAGGGCTCATCTACTTGCGTTCACACTACGTGGCCCGGAGAAGTTCTCACGGATCCGAATGCAGCACCCTTCCTCCACCACGTGTGTACACAAAGGAGCGCTGGGCAGTGGGTGTTCTCAAGGCCAAGAGAGAAGCCCTTGTTCTGTGCTGCACCTGCTGTGTGGTTCAAAGGTTTTCTGACCTTCCTGCTCTGGAAGCTTCTCAGAGCTGAGGCTACGCCTGGGCTGCAAAAGCAGAGAGGCGTAGAGGCCTTTCACACTGAAGGCGTGGGCCTGTTTCCCATGGAGAAAGTGTACGTCACCCAACCCCCACCCACACCCCACCCCACCCCACCCCACCCCACCCCTCCCCCAGCTGGAGGCGTGCGGGTTGACACCATTTTGTCCTGCCCATGGAAAATACAAAGAGGCGTACACGATTTGGGCTGTCTGGTGAGAGAATTTTGAATCGGCGGCACCCTGAGTACCTTTCCCGAAGTTTGCTTCCTAGCTGGTTAAACTCGTCATTCAGAGGCGAGATGAGAACAAACTTGCTCCGCGTGCGGCGAAGTGCCCTGATGCCCTGCCCTAAATGTTTGAGCTTCTGGCCAGCGTCACACAAGTACTTTGACACGTAGGAGTCTCCCTTTTACTCCAAGCTGTCCCTGTTGGCTGAAGCAGTCGGCGTGTCTGTATCGCAGCCTGGGAGGCCGGGCATTGGGGGAGTCTGCCAAGTGACTGGCCTCCATTTATAGCTAACTGAGAAACTGCGTCGAAGCTTTCGGGAGCCTCTTACAGGGAATGGTTGCAGTTCGGAATTGGAGACTGTGCTGGCAAACGTCAGCAGTTCCTCTCCCTCGGAGGGCTCTTGGTGTGCCGACTCCTAACAGACAGCACGGTCCGCAGCTCGTGAACGGTCCCATTGCGAGCCGGTCTCGTCCGTGAAAGAGCCATGTGAGGCTGAGCTCCAACAGTCGGGCTCCACACCTGGAGCCTTTGGGACAGGGCAGTCCTGAGCCGATGTGCCCACCAGGGGACGCGACGAAAGTTTATGCACCACAGGAAAGCGCATCAAGGCCTCGTGTTCTCTCCATGAAATGAACGTGAGCTTGAAGGGTGATGCGTCAGCGTGCACCGTGAACAGCTCGCTGGTACGCCTGTCTTTGCCCCCTCTCACGGTCTCACGCACCCGGGCTCAGTTCCGTGCAGGAATGCTGAGTGGGAGCACCAGCCTCGCTTCTGGACTCTAAAGCCTTCCACCCCCCTAATGGCAGGTTGTGTGTGTCTCTCACGTGGGGGGAGGAATGAGGTCGCCCACAGAGGTTCTGCCATGAAAGATCTAAAGACGCACGCTGCTGAGGAGCTTGTTCCTCATGGAGCGTCCCCAAAGGCCAGAAGAATGCCGACGGTCTCTTTCAAAGCTGCCAGACGTTCTGCCGTTCTAGGCCTGAGATACGGACCTTGTGACGGCACTGTAACCCCGCGAGATTCAGGAGACATCGCCAGTGCGAGTGGCAATCCGGAAGGAAGAACCTCCAAGGCAGAGTGTCCTTTCCTGTACAAAACGGCGGCCAAGTGGCTGAGGCAGGGAGCATTTTCCTTCACAGAACCGGCATCCTCGTATGCCTGTGGGTTACTCTAAAGAAACGACACTGTGAGCAACCTCTTCGAAAAGGCCTTCGCAAGCGACTTGGAGACAACAGCAGCGCAGTGGAGGCACAGACCATTGTCCTAGAGAGCAGCACAGTGTCTCTAGCAGCGATCGCTTCCCGGAGGATACTTAAGCCACACCGAGATTCCAGCAGGGAGGTTTGCCTTATAGCAGTACAACTCACTCAAGAAAGAGGGATGAGGTGTAGGGCTAATCTACGTGCGCTCACGCTCTGTGTCCACGAGAAGGTTTCACGGAGCAGAATGCATCACCGACCGCTACCACGTGTGTGCACCAAAGAAGCCCTGTGCCGTGGGTGTTCTCAGGCCGACAGCGAAGACCTAGGTGTGTGCTGCACCCGTGCTCGGTGGTTCTCACGTTGCATGACCCCTGTGCCTTTGGAAGATGTTCAGAGCGGGTGGTACCTGCGTGCTGCGAGCGCAAGAGCTGTAGAGTGTAGAGGCCTTTCACACTGGAGGAAGGGCTTGCGTCTCATGGAGAGAACGTGTACGTCGCCCGGGAGATGGAGGCGCGCTCTTGACACCATTTCCTCTGCCCGTTTAAAACACAAGTGTTTGTACTCGATCTGGGCTGCCTGGTGAAACGCTTGGCAGTCCGCATCACCCTGAGCACCTTTCCTGAAGTTTGATTCGTAGCTGGGTAAACTCGGGCTTCAGAGGCTTAGATGAGACCAAACGTGTTCAGCTGGTGGCGAAAGCCTTTGACCAGAGGCTTATATGCTTGTGCTTGGGGCGAGGGCTAGGCAAGAACGTTTACACCCTGGGTTTTTATCTTTACCCTAAGCTGTCCCTTTTGGCTGCAGCAGGCGGAGAGAACCCGCGGAGAGAGAACAGCTGCGAAGTGGATGCACAGAACAGTCACCTCGATACCAGCCCCGGGGTCCCAAGCAACGATCCTTCCCCGGAAGGTACTTAACCCACCCCGGGATTCAAGCAGGGAGTTCGCCTTGTCCAACTCGCACAGGAGACTGGCATGAGATGTAGGGCTCATCTACTTGCGTTCACACTACGTGGCCCGGAGAAGTTCTCACGGAGCCGAATCCAGCACCCTTCCTCCACCACGTGTGTACACAAAGGAGCGCTGGGCAGTGGGTGTTCTCAAGGCCAAGAGAGAAGCCCTTGTTTTGTGCTGCACCTGCTGGGTGGTTCAAAGGTTTTCTGACCTTCCTGCTCTGGAAGCTTTTCAGAGCTGAGGCTATGCCTGGGCTGCGAAAGCAGACAGGCGTAGAGGCCTTCCACTCTGAAGGCGTGGGCCTGTTTCCCATGGAGAAAGTGTACGTCGCCCAACCCCCACCCCCACCCCATCCCACCCCAAACAACCCCACCCCACCCCAACCCACCCCCAGCTGGAGGCGTGCGGGTTGACACCATTTTGTCCTGCCCATGGACAATACAAAGAGGCATACACGATTTGGGCTGTCTGGTGAGAGAATTTTGAATCGGCGGCACCCTGAGTACCTTTCCCGAAGTTTGCTTCCTAGCTGGTTAAACTCGGCATTCAGAGGCGAGATGAGAACAAACTTGCTCCGCGTGCGGCGAAGTGCCCTGATGCCCTGCCCTAAATGTTTGAGCTTCTGGCCAGCGTCACGCAAGTACTTTGACACGTAGGAGTCTCACTTTTACTCCAAGCTGTCCCTGTTGGCTGAAGCAGTCGGCGTGTCTGTATCGCAGCCTGGGAGGCCGGGCGTTTGGGGAGTCTGCCAAGTGACTGGCCTCCATTTATAGCTAACTGAGAAACTGCGTCGAAGCTTTTGGTAGCCTCTTACAGGGAATGGTTGCAGTTGGGAATTGGAGACTCTGCTGGCAATCGTCAGCAGCTCCTCTCCCTCGGAGGGCTCTTCGTGTGACGACTCCTAACAGCCAGCACGGTCCCTAGCTCGTGAACGGTCCCATTGCGAGCCGGTCTTGTCCGTGAAAGAGCCACGTGAGGCTGAGCTCCAACAGTCGGGCTCCACACCTGGAGCCTTTGGGACAGGGCAGTCCTGAGCCGATGTGCCCACCAGGGGACGCGACCAAAGTTTACGTACCACAGGAAAGCCCATCAAGGCCTCGTGTTCTCTCCATGAAATGAACGTGAGCTTGAAGGGTGATGCGTCAGCGTGCACCGTGAACAGCTCGCTGGTACGCCTGTCTTTGCCCCCTCTCACGGTCTCACGCACCCGGGCTCAGTTCCATGCAGGAATGCTGAGTGGGAGTGCTAGCCTCGCTTCTGGACTGTAAAGCCTTCCAGCCCCTAATGGCAGGTTGTGTGTGTCTCTCACGTGGGGGGAGGAATGAGGTCACCCACATAGGTTCTGCCATGAAAGATCTAAAGACGCACGCTGGTGAGGAGCTTGTTCCTCATGGAGCGTCCCCGAAGGCCAGAAGAATGCCGACGGTCTCTTTCAAAGTTGCTGGACTCTCTGCCATTCTAGGCCTGAGATACGGACCTTGTGACGGGACAGTAACCCCGCGAGATTCAGGAGACATCGCCAGTGCGAGTGGCAATCCGGAAGGAAGAACCTCCAAGGCGGAGTGTCCTTTCCTGTACAAAACGGCGCCCAAGTGGCTGAGGCAGGGAGCATTTTCCTTCACAGAACCGGCATCCTCGTATGCCCGAGGGTTACACTAAAGAAACGACACTGTGAGCAACCTCTTCGAAAAGGCCTTCGCAAGCGACTTGGAGACAACAGCAGCGCAGTGGAGGCACAGACCATTATCCTAGAGAGCAGCACGGTGTCTCTAGCAGCGATCGCTTCCCGGAGGATACTTAAGCCACACCGAGATTCCAGCAGAGAGTTTTGCCTTATAGCAGTACAACTCACTCAAGAAAGAGGGATGAGGTGTAGGGCTAATCTACGTGCGCTCATGCTCTGTGTCCCCGAGAAGGTTTCACGGAGCAGCATGCATCACCGACCGCTACCACGTGTGTGCACCAAAGAAGCCCTGTGCCGTGGGTGTTCTCAGGCCGACAGCGAAGACCTAGGTGTGTGCTGCACCCGCGCTCGGTGGTTCACACGTTGCGTGACCCCTGTGCCTTTGGAAGATGTTCAGAGCGGGTGGCACCAGCGTGCTGCGAGCACAAGAGGTGTAGAGTGTAGAGGCCTTTCACACTGGAGGAAGGGCTTGCGACTCATGGAGAGAACGTGTACGTCGCCCGGGAGATGGAGACGCGCTCTTGACACCATTTCCTCTGCCCGTTTAAAACACAAGTGTTTGTACTCGATCTGGGCTGCCTGGTGAAACGCTTGGCAGTCCGCATCACCCTGAGCACCTTTCCTGAAGTTTGATTCGTAGCTGGGTAAACTCGGGCTTCAGAGGCTTAGATGAGACCAAACGTGTTCAGCTTGTGGCGACAGCCTTTGACCAGAGGCATATACGCTTGTGCTTGGGGCGAGGGCTGGGCAAGAACGTATACACACTGGGTTTTTATCTTTACCCTAAGCTGTCCCTTTTGGCTGCAGCAGGCGGAGAGAACCCGCGGAGAGAGAACAGCTGCGAAGTGGATGCACAGAACAGTCACCTCGATACAAGCCCCGGGGTCCCAAGCAACGATCCTTCCCTGGAGGGTACTTAACCCACCCCAGGATTCAAGCAGGGAGTTCGCCTTGTCCAACTCGCACAGGAGACTGGCATGAGATGTAGGGCTCATCTACTTGCGTTCACACTACGTGGCCTGGAGAAGTTCTCACGGAGCCGAATGCAGCACCCTTCCTCCACCACGTGTGTACACAAAGGAGCGCTGGGCAGTGGGTGTTCTCAAGGCCAAGAGAGAAGCCCTTGTTCTGTGCTGCACCTGCTGGGTGGTTCAAAGGTTTTCTGACCTTCCTGCTCTGGAAGCTTTTTAGAGCTGAGGCTACGCCTGGGCTGCGAAAGCAGAGAGGCGTAGAGGCCTTTCACACTGAAGGCGTGTGCCTGTTTCCCATGGAGAAAGTGTACGTCGCCCAACCCCCACCCACACCCCACCCCACCCCACCCCACCCCACCCCAACCCACCGCCAGCTGGAGGCGTGCGGGTTGACACCATTTTGTCCTGCCCATGGAAAATACAAAGAGGTGTACACGATTTGGGCTGTCTGGTGAGAGAATTTTGAATCGGCGGCACCCTGAGTACCTTTCCCGAAGTTTGCTTCCTAGCTGGTTAAACTCGGCATTCAGAGGCGAGATGAGAACAAACTTGCTGCACGTGCGGCGAAGTGCCCTGATGCCCTGCCCTAAATGTTTGAGCTTCTGGCCAGCGTCACGCAAGTACTTTGACACGTAGGAGTCTCCCTTTTACTCCAAGCTGTCCCTGTTGGCTGAAGCAGTCGGCGTGTCTGTATCGCAGCCTGGGAGGCCGGGCGTTGGGGGAGTCTGCCAAGTGACTGGCCTCCATTTCTAGCTAACTGAGAAACTGCGTCGAAGCTTTCGGGAGCCTCTTACAGGGAATGGTTGCAGTTGGGAATTGGAGACTGTGCTGGCAAACGTCAGCAGCTCCTCTCCCTCGGAGGGCTCTTGGTGTGCCGACTCCTAACAGCCAGCACGGTCTCCAGCTCGTGAACGGTCCCATTGCTGGCCTGTCTCGTCCGTGAAAGAGCCACGTGAGGCTGAGCTCCAACAGTCGGGCTCCACACCTGGAGCCTTTGGGACAGGGCAGTCCTGAGCCGATGTGCCCACCAGGGGACGTGACCAAAGTTTACGTACCACAGGAAAGCGCATCAAGGCCTCGTGTTCTCTCCATGAAATGAACGTGAGCTTGAAGGGTGATGCGTCAGCGTGCACTGTGAACAGCTCGCTGGTACGCCTGTCTTTGCCCCCTCTCACGGTCTCACGCACCCGGGCTCAGTTCCGTGCAGGAATGCTGAGTGGGAGCGCCAGCCTCGCTTCTGGACTCTAAAGCCTTCCACCCCCTAATGGCAGGTTGTGTGTGTCTCTCACGTGCGGGGAGGAATGAGGTCGCCCACTGCGGTTCTGCCATGAAAGATCTAAAGACGCACGCTGCTGAGGAGCTTGTTCCTCATGGAGCGTCCCCGAAGGCCAGAAGAATGCCGACGGTCTCTTTCAAAGCTGCCGGACGCTCTGCCGTTCTTGGCCTGAGATACGGACCTTGTGACGGCACTGTAACCCCGCGAGATTCAGGAGACATCGCCAGTGCGAGTGGCAATCCGGAAGGAAGAACCTCCAAGGCGGAGTGTCCTTTCCTGTACAAAATGGCGCCCAAGTGGCTGAGGCAGGGAGCATTTTCCTTCACAGAACCGGCATCCTCGTATGCCTGTGGGTTACTCTAAAGAAACGACACTGTGAGCAACCTCTTTGAAAAGGCCTTCGCAAGCGACTTGGAGACAACAGCAGCGCAGTGGAGGCACAGACCATTATCCTAGAGAGTAGCACAGTGTCTCTAGCAGTGATCGCTTCCCGGAGGATACTTAAGCCACACCGAGATTCCAGCAGGGAGTTTTGCCTTATAGCAGTACAACTCACTCAAGAAAGAGGGATGAGGTGTAGGGCTAATCTACGTGCGCTCACGCTCTGTGTCCCCGAGAAGGTTTCACGGAGCAGAATGCATCACCGACCGCTACCACGTGTGTGCACCAAAGAAGCCCTGTGCCGTGGGTGTTCTCAGGCCGACAGTGAAGACCTAGGTGTGTGCTGCACCCGCGCTCGGTGGTTCACACGTGTCGTGACCCCTGTGCCTTTGGAAGATGTTCAGAACGGGTGGCACCTGCGTGCTGCGAGCGCAAGAGGTGTAGAGTGTAGAGGCCTTTCACACTGGAGGAAGGGCTTGCGTCTCATGGAGAGAACGTGTACGTCGCCCGGGAGTTGGAGGCGCGCTCTTGACACCATTTCCTCTACCCGTTTAAAACACAAGTGTTTGTACTCGATCTGGGCTGCCTGGTGAAACGCTTGGCAGTCCGCATCACCCTGAGCACCTTTCCTGAAGTTTGATTCATAGCTGGGTAAACTCGGGCTTCAGAGGCTTAGATGAGACCAAACGTGTTCAGCTTGTGGCGAAAGCCTTTGACCAGAGGCATATATGCTTGTGCTTGGGGCGAGGGCTAGGCAAGAACGTTTACACCCTGGGTTTTTATCTTTACCTAAGCTGTCCCTTTTGGCTGCAGCAGGCGGAGAGAACCCGCGGAGAGAGAACAGCTGCGAAGTGGATGCACAGAACAGTCACCTCGATACCAGCCCCGGGGTCCCAAGCAACGATCCTTCCCCGGAGGGTACTTAACCCACCCCGGGATTCAAGCAGGGAGTTCGCCTTGTCCAACTCGCACAGGAGACTGGCATGAGATGTAGGGCTCATCTACTTGCGTTCACACTACGTGGCCCGGAGAAGTTCTCACGGAGCCGAATCCAGCACACTTCCTCCACCACGTGTGTACACAAAGGAGCGCTGGGCAGTGGGTGTTCTCAAGGCCAAGAGAGAAGCCCTTGTTCTGTGCTGCACCTGCTGGGTGGTTCAAAGGTTTTCTGACCTTCCTGCTCTGGAAGCTTTTCAGAGCTGAGGCTACACCTGGGCTGCGAAAGCAGAGAGGCGTAGAGGCCTTTCACACTGAAGGCGTGGGCCTGTCTCCCATGGAGAAAATGTACGTCACCCAACCCCCACCCCCACCCCACCCCAACCCACCCCACCCCAACCCACCGCCGGCTGGAGGCGTGCGGGTTGACCCCATTTTGTCCTGCCCATGGAAAATACAAAGAGGCGTACACGATTTGGGCTGTCTTGTGAGAGAATTTTGAATCGGCGGCACCCTGAGTACCTTTCCCGAAGTTTGCTTCCTAGCTGGTTAAACTCGGCATTCAGAGGCGTGATGAGAACAAACTTGCTCCGCGTGTGGCGATGTGCCCTGATGCCCTGCCCTAAATGTTTGAGCTTCTGGCCAGCGTCACGCAAGTACTTTGACACGTAGGAGTCTCACTTTTACTCCAAGCTGTCCCTGTTGGCTGAAGCAGTCGGCGTGTCTGTATCGCAGCCTGGGAGGCCGGGCGTTGGGGAAGTCTGCCAAGTGACTGGCCTCCATTTATAGCTAACTGAGAAACTGCGTCGAAGCTTTCGGGAGCCTCTTACAGGGAATGGTTGCAGTTCAGAATTGGAGACTGTGCTGGCAAACGTCAGCAGCTCCTCTCCCTCGGAGGGCTCTTGTTGTGCGGACTCCTAACAGCCAGCACGGTCCCCAGCTCGTGAACGGTCCCATTGCGAGCCGGTCTTGTCCGTGAAAGAGCCACGTGAGGCTGAGCTCCAACAGTCGGGCTCCACACCTGGAGCCTTTGGGACAGGGCAGTCCTGAGCCGATGTGCCCACCAGGGGATGCGACCAAAGTTTACGTACCACAGGAAAGCGCATCAAGGCCTCGTGTTCTCTCCATGAAATGAACGTGAGCTTGAAGGGTGATACGTCAACGTGCATCGTGAACACCTCGCTGGTACGCCTGTCTTTGCCCCCTCTCACGGTCTCACGCACCCGGGCTCAGTTCCGTGCAGGAATGCTGAGTGGGAGCGCCAGCCTCGCTTCTGGACTCTACAGCCTTCCACCCCCTAATGGCAGGTTGTGTGTGTCTCTCACGTGGGGGGAGGAATGAGGTCGCCCACAGAGGTTCTGCCATGTAAGATCTAAAGACGCACGCTGCTGAGGAGCTTGTTCCTCATGGAGCGTCCCCGAAGGCCAGAAGAATGCCGACGGTCTCTTTCAAAGCTGCCGGATGCTCTGCCGTTCTAGGCCTGAAATACGGACCTTGTGACGGCACTGTAACCCCACGAGATTCAGGAGACATCGCCAGTGCGAGTGGCAATCCGGAAGGAAGAACCTCCAAGGTGGAGTGTCCTTTCCTGTACAAAACGGCGCCCAAGTGGCTGAGGCAGGGAGAATTTTCCTTCACAGAACCGGCATCCTCGTATGCCTGTGGGTTACTCTAAAGAAACGACACTGTGAGCAACCTCTTCGAAAAGGCCTTCGCAAGCGACTTGGAGACAACTGCAGCGCAGTGGAGGCACAGACCATTATCCTAGAGAGCAGCACAGTGTCTCTAGCAGCGATCGCTTCCCGGAGGATACTTAAGCCACACCGAGATTCCAGCAGGGAGTTTTGACTTATAGCAGTACAACTCACTCAAGAAAGAGGGATGAGGTGTAGGGCTAATCTACGTGCGCTCACGCTCTGTGTCCCCGAGAAGGTTTCACGGAGCAGAATGCATCACCGACCGCTACCACGTGTGTGCACCAAAGAAGCCCTGTGCCGTGGGTGTTCTCAGGCCGACAGCGAAGACCTAGGTGTGTGCTGAACCCGCGCTCGGTGGTTCACACGTCGTGTGACCCCTGTGCCTTTGGAAGATGTTCAGAGCAGGTGGCACCTGCGTGCTGCGAGCGCAAGAGGTGTAGAGTGCAGAGGCCTTTCACACTGGAGGAAGGGCTTGCGTGTCGTGGACACAACGTCTACGTCGCCCGGGAGATGGAGGCGCGCTCTTGACACCATTTCCTCTGCCCGTTTAAAACACAAGTGTTTGTACTCGATCTGGGCTGCCTGGTGAAACGCTTGGCAGTCCGCATCACCCTGAGCACCTTTCCTGAAGTTTGATTCGTAGCTGGGTAAACTCGGGCTTCAGAGGCTTAGATGAGACCAAACGTGTTCAGCTTGTGGCGAAAGCCTTTGACCAGAGGCATATACGCTTGTGCTTGGGGCGAGGGCTAGGCAAGAACGTTTACACCCTGGGTTTTTATCTTTACCCTAAGCTGTCCCTTTTGGCTGCAGCAGGCGGAGAGAACCCGCGGAGAGAGAACAGCTGCGAAGTGGATGCACAGAACAGTCACCTCGATACCAGCCCCGGGGTCCCAAGCAACGATCCTTCCCCGTAGGGTACTTAACCCACCCCGGAATTCAAGCAGGGAGTTCGCCTTGTCCAACTCGCACAGGAGACTGGCATGAGATGTAGGGCTCATCTACTTGCGTTCACACTACGTGGTCCGGAGAAGTTCTCACGGAGCCGAATCCAGCACCCTTCCTCCACCACGTGTGTACACAAAGGAGCGCTGGGCAATGGGTGTTCTCAAGGCCAAGAGAGAAGCCCTTGTTCTGTGCTGCACCTGCTGGGTGGTTCAAAGGTTTTCTGACCTTCCTGCTCTGGAAGCTTTTCAGAGCTGACGCTACGCCTGGGCTGCAAAAGCAGAGAGGCATAGAGGCCTTTCACACTGAAGGCATGGGCCTGTCTCCCATGGAGAAAATGTACGTCGCCCAACCCCCACCACCACCCCACCTCACCCCACCCCACCCCAACCCACCGCCGGCTGGAGACATGCAGGTTGACCCCATTTTGACCTGCCCATGGAAAATACAAAGAGGCGTACACGCTTTGGGCTGTCTGGTGAGAGAATTTTGAATCGGCGGCACCCTGAGTACCTTTCCCGAAGTTTGCTTCCTAGCTGGTTAAACTCGGCATTCAGAGGCGAGATGAGAACAAACTTGCTCCGCGTGTGGCGAAGTGCCCTGATGTCCTGCCCTAAATGTTTGAGCTTCTGGCCAGCATCACGCAAGTACTTTGACACGTAGGAGTCTCCCTTTTACTCCAGGCTGTCCCTGTTGGCTCAAGCAGTCGGCGTGTCTGTATCGCAGCCTGGGAGGCCGGGCGTTGGGGGAGTCTGCCAAGTGACTGGCCTCCATTTATAGCTAACTGAGAAACTGCGTCGAAGCTTTCGGGAGCCTCTTACAGGGAATGGTTGTAGTTGGGAATTGGAGACTGTGCTGGCAAACGTCAGCAGCTCCTCTCCCTCGGAGGGCTCTTCGTGTGCCGACTCCTAACAGCCAGCACGGTCCCCAGCTCGTGAACGGTCCCATTGCGAGCCGGTCTCGTCCGTGAAAGAGCCACGTGAGGCTGAGCTCCAACAGTCGGGCTCCACACCTGGAGCCTTTGGGACAGGGCAGTCCTGAGCCGATGTGCCCACCAGGGGACGCGACCAAAGTTTACGTACCACAGGAAAGCGCATCAAGGCCTCGTGTTCTCTCCATGAAATTAACGTGAGCTTGAAGGGTGATACATCAACGTGCACCGTGAACAGCTCGCTGGTACGCCTGTCTTTGCCCCCTCTCACGGTCTCACGCACCCGGGCTCAGTTCCGTGCAGGAATGATGAGTGGGAGCGCCAGCCTCGCTTCTGGACTCTAAAGCCTTCCACCCCCTAATGGCAGGTTGTGTGTGTCTCTCACGTGGGGGGAGGAATGAGGTCGCCCACAGAGGTTCTGCCATGAAAGATCTAAAGACGCACGCTGCTGAGGAGCTTGTTCCTCATGGAGCATCCCCGAAGGCCAGAAGAATGCCGACGGTCTCTTTCAAAGCTGCCAGACGCTCTGCCATTCTAGGCCTGAGATACGGACCTTGTGACGGCACTGTAACCCCGCGAGATTCAGGAGACATCGCCAGTGCGAGTGGCAATCCGGAAGGAAGAACCTTCAAGGCGGATGTCCTTTCCTGTACAAAACGGCGCCCAAGTGGCTGAGGCAGGGAGCATTTTCCTTCACAGAACCGGCATCCTCGTATGCCTGTGGGTTACTCTAAAGAAACGACACTGTGAGCAACCTCTTCGAAAAGGCCTTCGCAAGTGACTTGGAGACAACAGCAGCGCAGTGGAGGCACAGACCATTATCCTAGAGAGCAGCACAGTGTCTCTAGCAGCGATCGCTTCCCGGAGGATACTTAAGCCACACCGAGATTCCAGCAGGGAGTTTTGCCTTATAGCAGTACAACTCACTCAAGAAAGAGGGATGAGGTGTAGGGCTAATCTACGTGCGCTCATGCTCTGTGTCTCCGAGAAGGTTTCACGGAGCAGAATGCATCACCGACCGCTACGACGTGTGTGCACCAAAGAAGCCCTGTGCCGTGGGTGTTCTCAGGCCGACAGCGAAGACCTAGGTGTGTGATGCACCCGCGCTCGGTGGTTCACACGTTGCGTGACCCCTGTGCCTTTGGAAAATGTTCAGAGCGGGTGGCACCTGCGTGCTGCGAGCGCAAGAGGTGTAGAGTGTAGAGGCCTTTCACACTGGAGGAAGGGCTTGCGTCTCGTGGAAAGAACGTGTACGTCGCCCGGGAGATGGAGGCGCGCTCTTGACACCATTTCCTCTGCCCGTTTAAAACACAAGTGTTTGTACTCGATCTGGGCTGCCTGGTGAAACGCTTGGCAGTCCGCATCACCCTGAGCACCTTTCCTGAAGTTTGATTCGTAGCTGGGTAAACTCGGGCTTCAGAGGATTAGATGAGACCAAACGTGTTCAGCTTGTGGTGAAAGCCTTTGATCAGAGGCATATACGCTTGTGCTTGGGGCGAGGGCTAGGCAAGAACTTTTACACCCTGGGTTTTTATCTTTACCCTAAGCTGTCCCTTTTGGCTGCAGCAGGTGGAGAGAACCCGCGGAGAGAGAACAGCTGCGAAGTGGATGCACAGAACAGTCACCTCGATACCAGCCCTGGGGTCCCAAGCAACGATCCTTCCCCGGAGGGTACTTAACCCACCCCGGGATTCAAGCAGGGAGTTCGCCTTGTCCAACTCGCACAGGAGACTGGCATGAGATGTAGGGCTCATCTACTTGCGTTCACACTACGTGGCCCGGAGAAGTTCTCACGGATCCGAATGCAGCACCCTTCCTCCACCACGTGTGTACACAAAGGAGCGCTGGGCAGTGGGTGTTCTCAAGGCCAAGAGAGAAGCCCTTGTTCTGTGCTGCACCTGCTGTGTGGTTCAAAGGTTTTCTGACCTTCCTGCTCTGGAAGCTTCTCAGAGCTGAGGCTACGCCTGGGCTGCAAAAGCAGAGAGGCGTAGAGGCCTTTCACACTGAAGGCGTGGGCCTGTTTCCCATGGAGAAAGTGTACGTCACCCAACCCCCACCCACACCCCACCCCACCCCACCCCACCCCACCCCTCCCCCAGCTGGAGGCGTGCGGGTTGACACCATTTTGTCCTGCCCATGGAAAATACAAAGAGGCGTACACGATTTGGGCTGTCTGGTGAGAGAATTTTGAATCGGCGGCACCCTGAGTACCTTTCCCGAAGTTTGCTTCCTAGCTGGTTAAACTCGTCATTCAGAGGCGAGATGAGAACAAACTTGCTCCGCGTGCGGCGAAGTGCCCTGATGCCCTGCCCTAAATGTTTGAGCTTCTGGCCAGCGTCACACAAGTACTTTGACACGTAGGAGTCTCCCTTTTACTCCAAGCTGTCCCTGTTGGCTGAAGCAGTCGGCGTGTCTGTATCGCAGCCTGGGAGGCCGGGCATTGGGGGAGTCTGCCAAGTGACTGGCCTCCATTTATAGCTAACTGAGAAACTGCGTCGAAGCTTTCGGGAGCCTCTTACAGGGAATGGTTGCAGTTCGGAATTGGAGACTGTGCTGGCAAACGTCAGCAGTTCCTCTCCCTCGGAGGGCTCTTGGTGTGCCGACTCCTAACAGACAGCACGGTCCGCAGCTCGTGAACGGTCCCATTGCGAGCCGGTCTCGTCCGTGAAAGAGCCATGTGAGGCTGAGCTCCAACAGTCGGGCTCCACACCTGGAGCCTTTGGGACAGGGCAGTCCTGAGCCGATGTGCCCACCAGGGGACGCGACGAAAGTTTATGCACCACAGGAAAGCGCATCAAGGCCTCGTGTTCTCTCCATGAAATGAACGTGAGCTTGAAGGGTGATGCGTCAGCGTGCACCGTGAACAGCTCGCTGGTACGCCTGTCTTTGCCCCCTCTCACGGTCTCACGCACCCGGGCTCAGTTCCGTGCAGGAATGCTGAGTGGGAGCACCAGCCTCGCTTCTGGACTCTAAAGCCTTCCACCCCCCTAATGGCAGGTTGTGTGTGTCTCTCACGTGGGGGGAGGAATGAGGTCGCCCACAGAGGTTCTGCCATGAAAGATCTAAAGACGCACGCTGCTGAGGAGCTTGTTCCTCATGGAGCGTCCCCAAAGGCCAGAAGAATGCCGACGGTCTCTTTCAAAGCTGCCAGACGTTCTGCCGTTCTAGGCCTGAGATACGGACCTTGTGACGGCACTGTAACCCCGCGAGATTCAGGAGACATCGCCAGTGCGAGTGGCAATCCGGAAGGAAGAACCTCCAAGGCAGAGTGTCCTTTCCTGTACAAAACGGCGGCCAAGTGGCTGAGGCAGGGAGCATTTTCCTTCACAGAACCGGCATCCTCGTATGCCTGTGGGTTACTCTAAAGAAACGACACTGTGAGCAACCTCTTCGAAAAGGCCTTCGCAAGCGACTTGGAGACAACAGCAGCGCAGTGGAGGCACAGACCATTATCCTAGAGAGCAGCACAGTGTCTCTAGCAGCGATCGCTTCCCGGAGGATACTTAAGCCACACCGAGATTCCAGCAGGGAGTTTTGCCTTATAGCAGTACAACTCACTCAAGAAAGAGGGATGAGGTGTAGGGCTAATCTACGTGCGCTCACGCTCTGTGTCCCCGAGAAGGTTTCATGGAGCAGAATGCATCACCGACCGCTACCACGTGTGTGCACCAAAGAAGCCCTGTGCCGTGGGTGTTCTCAGGCCGACAGCGAAGAACTAGGTGTGTGCTGCACCCGCGCTCAGTGGTTCACACGTCGCGTGACCCCTGTGCCTTTGGAAGATGTTCAGAGCGGGTGGCACCTGCGTGCTTCGAGCGCAAGAGGTGTAGAGTGTAGAGGCCTTTCACACTGGAGGAAGGGCTTGCGTCTCGTGGAGAGAACGTGTACGTCGCCCGGGAGATGGAGGCGCGCTCTTGACACCATTTCCTCTGCCCGTTTAAAACACAAGTGTTTGTACTCGATCTGGGCTGCCTGGTGAAACGCTTGGCAGTCCGCATCACCCTGAACACCTTTCCTGAAGTTTGATTCGTAGCTGGGTAAACTCGGGCTTCAGAGGCTTAGATGAGACCAAACGTGTTCAGCTTGTGGCAAAAGCCTTTGATCAGAGGCATATATGCTTGTGCTTGGGGCGAGGGCTAGGCAAGAACGTTTACACCCTGGGTTTTTATCTTTACCCTAAGCTGTCCCTTTTGGCTGCAGCAGGCGGAGAGAACCCGTGGAGAGAGAACAGCTGCGAAGTGGATGCACAGAACAGTCACCTCGATACAAGCCCCGGGGTCCCAAGCAACGATCCTTCCCCGGAGGGTACTTAACCCACCCCGGGATTCAAGCAGGGAGTTCGCATTGTCCAACTCGCACAGGAGACTGGCATGAGATGTAGGGCTCATCTACTTGCGTTCACACTACGTGGTCCGGAGAAGTTCTCACGGAGCCGAATCCAGCACCCTTCCTCCACCACGTGTGTACACAAAGGAGCACTGGGAAGTGGGTGTTCTCAAGGCCAAGAGAGAAGCCCTTGTTCTGTGCTGCACCTGCTGGGTGGTTCAAAGGTTTTCTGACCTTCCTGCTCTGGAAGCTTTTCAGAGCTGAGGCTACGCCTGGGCTGCGAAAGCAGAGAGGCGTAGAGGCCTTTCACACTGAAGGCGTGGGCCTGTTTCCCATGGAGAAATTGTACGTCGCCCAACCCCCACCCCCACCCCACCCCACCTCACCCCAACCCACCCCCAGCTGGAGGTGTGCGGGTTGACACCATTTTTTCCTGCCCATGGAAAATACAAAGAGGCGTACACGATTTGGGCTGTCTGGTGAGAGAATTTTGAATCGGCGGCACCCTGAGTACCTTTCCCGAAGTTTGCTTCCTAGCTGGTTAAACTCGGCATTCAGAGGCGAGATGAGAACAAACTTGCTCCGCGCGCGGCGAAGGGCCCTGATGCCCTGCCCTAAATGTTTGCGCTTCTGGCCAGCGTCACACAAGAACTTTGACACGTAGGAGTCTCCCTTTTACTCCAAGCTGTCCCTGTTGGCTGAAGCAGTCGGCGTGTCTGTATCGCAGCCTGGGAGGCCGGGCGTTGGGGGAGTCTGCCAAGTGACTGGCCTCCATTTATAGCTAACTGAGAAACTGCGTCGAAGCTTTCGGGAGCCTCTTACAGGGAATGGTTGCAGTTCGGAATTGGAGACTGTGCTGGCAAACGTCAGCAGTTCCTCTCCCTCGGAGGGCTCTTGGTGTGCCGACTCCTAACAGACAGCACGGTCCCCAGCTCGTGAATGGTCCCATTGCGAGCCGGTCTCATCCGTGAAAGAGCCACGTGAGGCAGATCTCCAAGAGTCGGGCTCCACACCTGGAGCCTTTGGGACAGGGCAGTCCTGAACCGATGTGCCCACCAGGGAACGCGACCAAAGTTTACGTACCACAGGAAAGCGCATCAAGGCCTCATGTTCTCTCCATGAAATG
Organism: Orcinus orca; assembly: GCF_937001465.1. Taxonomy (NCBI): domain Eukaryota; kingdom Metazoa; phylum Chordata; class Mammalia; order Artiodactyla; family Delphinidae; genus Orcinus; species Orcinus orca. The sequence continues at coordinate 2,117,422 of NC_064572.1, read as the reverse complement.
AACGTGAGCTTGAAGGGTGATGCGTCAGCGTGCACCGTGAACAGCTCGCTGGTACGTCTGTCTTTGCCCCCTCTCACGGTCTCACGCACCCGGGCTCAGTTCCGTGCAGGAATGCTGAGTGGGAGCGCCAGCCTCGCTTCTGGACTCTAAAGCCTTCCACCCCCTAATGGCAGGTTGTGTGTGTCTCTCACGTGGGGGGAGGAATGAGGTCGCCCACAGAGGTTCTGCCATGAAAGATCTAAAGACGCACGCTGCTGAGGAGCTTGTTCCTCATGGAGCGTCCCCGAAGGCCAGAAGAATGCCGAAGGTCTCTTTCAAAGCTGCCGGATGCTCTGCCGTTCTAGGCCTGAGATACGGACCTTGCGACAGCACTGTAACCCCGCGAGATTCAGGAGACATCGCCAGTGCGAGTGGCAATCCGGAAGGAAGAACCTTCAAGGCGGAGTGTCCTTTCCTGTACAAAACGGCGCCCAAGTGGCTGAGGCAGGGAGCATTTTCCTTCACAGAACCGGCATCCTCGTATGCCTGTGGGTTACTCTAAAGAAACGACACTGTGAGCAACCTCTTCGAAAAGGCCTTCGCAAGCGACTTGGAGACAACAGCAGCGCAGTGGAGGCACAGACCATTATCCTAGAGAGCAGCACAGTGTCTCTAGCAGCGATCGCTTCCCGGAGGATACTTAAGCCACACCGAGATTCCAGCAGGGAGTTTTGCCTTATAGCAGTACAACTCACTCAAGAAAGAGGGATGAGGTGTAGGGCTAATCTACGTGTGCTCACACTCTGCGTCCCCGAGAAGGTTTCACGGAGCAGAATGCATCACCGACCGCTACCACGTGTGTGCACCAAAGAAGCCCTGTGCCGTGGGTGTTCTCAGGCCGACAGCGAAGACCTAGGTGTGTGCTGCACCCACGCTCGGTGGTTCACACGTTGCGTGACCCCTGTGCCTTTGGAAGATGTTCAGACCCGGTGGCACCTGCGTGCTGCAAGCGCAAGAGGTGTAGAGTGTAGAGGCCTTTCACACTGGAGGAAGGGCTTGCGTCTCATGGAGAGAACGTGTACGTCGCCCGGGAGATGGAGGCGTGCTCTTGACACCATTTCCTCTGCCCGTTTAAAACACAAGTGTTTGTACTCGACCTGGGCTGCCTGGTGAAAGGCTTGGCAGTCCGCATCACCCTGAGCACCTTTCCTGAAGTTTGATTCGTAGCTGGGTAAACTCGGGCTTCAGAGGCTTAGATGAGACCAAACGTGTTCAGCTTGTGGCGAAAGCCTTTGACCAGCGGCATATACGCTTGTGCTTGGGGCGAGGGCTAGGCAAGAACGTTTACACCCTGGGTTTTTATCTTTACCCTAAGCTGTCCCTTTTGGCTGCAGCAGGCGGAGAGAACCCGCGGAGAGAGAACAGCTGTAAAGTGGATGCACAGAACAGTCACCTCGATGCCAGCCCTGGGGTCCCAAGCAACGATCCTTCCCCGCAGGGTACTTAACCCACCCAGGGATTCAAGCAGGGAGTTCGCCTTGTCCAACTCGCACAGGAGACTGGCATGAGATGTAGGGCTCATCTACTTGCGTTCACACTACGTGGCCCAGAGAAGTTCTCACGGAGCCGAATCCAGCACCCTTCCTCCACCAAGTGTGTACACAAAAGAGCGCTGGGCAGTGGGTGTTCTCAAGGCCAAGAGAGAAGCCCTTGTTCTGTGCTGCACCTGCTGGGTGGTTCAAAGGTTTTCTGACCTTCCTGCTCTGGAAGCTTTTCAGAGCTGAGGCTACACTTGGGCTGCGAAAGCAGAGAGGCGTAGAGGCCTTTCACACTGAAGGCGTGGGCCTGTTTCCCATGGAGAAAGTGTACGTCGCCCAACCCCCACCCCCACCACACCCCACCCCACACCACCTCAATCCACCCCCAGCTGGAGGCGTGCGGGTTGACACCATTTTGTCCTGCCCATGGAAAATACAAACAGGCGTACACGATTTGAGCTGTCTGGTGAGAGAATTTTGAATCGGCGGCACCCTGAGTACCTTTCCCGAAGTTTGCTTCCTAGCTGGTTAAACTCGGCATTCAGAGGCGAGATGAGAACAAACTTGCTCCGCGTGCGGCGAAGTGCCCTGATGCCCTGCCCTAAATGTTTGAGCTTCTGGCCAGCGTCACGCAAGTACTTTGACACGTAGGAGTCTCACTTTTACTCCAAGCTGTCCCTGTTGGCTGAAGCAGTCGGCGTGCCTGTATCGCAGCCTGGGAGGCCGGGCGTTGGGGGAGTCTGCCAAGTGACTGGCCTCCATTTATAGCTAACTGAGAAACTGCGTCGAAGCTTTCGGGAGCCTCTTACAGGGAATGGTTGCAGTTGGGAATTGGAGACTGTGCTGGCAAACGTCAGCAGCTCCTCTCCCTCGGAGGGCTCTTGGTGTGCCGACTCCTAACAGCCAGCACGGTCCCCAGCTCGTGAACGGTCCCATTGCGAGCCGGTCTCGTCCGTGAAAGAGCCACGTGAGGCTGATCTCCAACAGTCGGGCTCCACACCTGGAGCCTTTGGGGCTCAGTTCTGTGCAGGAATGCTGAGTGGGAGCGCCAGCCTCGCTTCTGGACTCTAAAGCCTTCCACCCCCTAATGGCAGGTTGTGTGTGTCTCTCACGTGGGGGGAGGAATGAGGTCGCCCACAGAGGTTCTGCCATGAACGATCTAAAGACGCACGCTGCTGAGGAACTTGTTCCTCATGGAGTGTCCCCAAAGGCCAGAAGAATGCCGACGGTCTCTTTCAAAGCTGCCGGACGCTCTGCCGTTCTAGGCCTGAGACACGGACCTTGTGAGGGCACTGTAACCCCGTGAGATTCAGGAGACATCGCCAGTGCGAGTTCCAATCCGGAAGGAAGAACCTTCAAGGCGGAGTGTCCTTTCCTGTACAAAACGGCACCCAAGTGGCTGAGGCAGGGAGCATTTTCCTTCACAGAACCGGCATCCTCATATGCCTGTGGGTTACTCTAAAGAAACGACACTGTGAGCAACCTCTTCGAAAAGGCCTTCGCAAGTGACTTGGAGACAACAGCAGCGCAGTGGAAGCACAGACCATTATCCTAGAGAGCAGCACAGTGTCTCTAGCAGCGATCGCTTCCCGGAGGATACTTAAGCCACACCGAGATTCCAGCAGGGAGTTTTGCCTTATAGCAGTACAACTCACTCAAGAAAGAGGGATGAGGTGTAGGGCTAATCTACGTGCGCTCACGCTCTGTGTCCCCGAGAAGGTTTCACGGAGCAGAATGCATCACCGACCGCTACCACGTGTGTGCACCAAAGAAGCCCTGTGCCGTGGGTGTTCTCAGGCCGACAGCGAAGACCTAGGTGTGTGCTGCACCCACGCTTGGTGGTTCACACGTTGCGTGACCCCTGTGCCTTTGGAAGATGTTCAGACCCGGTGGCACCTGCGTGCTGCGAGCGCAAGAGGTGTAGCGTGTAGAGGCCTTTCACACTGGAGGAAGGGCTTGCGTCTCATGGAGAGAACGTGTACATCGCCCGGGAGATGGAGACGCGCTCTTGACACCATTTCCTCTGCCCGTTTAAAACACAAGTGTTTGTACTCGACCTGGGCTGCCTGGTGAAACGCTTGGCAATCCGCATCACCCTGAGCACCTTTCCTGAAGTTTGATTCGTAGCTGGGTAAACTCGGGCTTCAGAGGCTTAGATGAGACCAAACGTGTTCAGCTCGTGGCGAAAGCCTTTGACCAGAGGCATATACGCTTGTGCTTGGGGCGAGGTCTAGGCAAGAACGTTTACACCCTGGGTTTTTATCTTTACACTAAGCTGTCCCTTATGGCTGCAGCAGGCGGAGAGAACCCGCGGAGAGAGAACAGCTGTGAAGTGGATGCACAGAACAGTCACCTCGATACCAGCCCTGAGGTCCCAAGCAACGATCCTTCCCCGGAGGGTCCTTAACCCACCCCGGGATTCAAGCAGGGAGTTCGGCTTGTCCAACTCGCACAGGAGACTGGCATGAGATGTAGGGCTCATCTACTTGCGTTCACACTACGTGGCCCGGAGAAGTTCTCACGGAGCCGAATCCAGCACCCTTCCTCCACCACGTGTGTACACAAAGGAGCGCTGGGCAGTGGGTGTTCTCAAGGCCAAGAGAGAAGCCCTTGTTCTGTGCTGCACCTGCTGGGTGGTTCAAAGGTTTTCTGACCTTCCTGCTCTGGAAGCTTTTCAGAGCTGAGGCTACGCCTGGGCTGCGAAAGCAGAGAGGCGTAGAGGCCTTTCACACTGAAGGCGTGGGCCTGTTTCCCATGGAGAAAGTGTACATTGCCCAACCCACACCACCACCCCACCCCACCCCAACCCACCTCACCCCACCCCACCCCCAGCTGGAGGCGTGCGGGTTGACACCATTTTGTCCTGCCCATGGAAAATACAAAGAGGCGTACATGATTTGGGCTGTCTGGTGAAAGAATTTTGAATCGGCGGCACCCTGAGTACCTTTCCCGAAGTTTGCTTCCTAGCTGGTTAAACTCGGCATTCAGAGGCGAGATGAGAACAAACTTGCTCCACATGCGGCGAAGTGCCCTGATGCCCTGCCCTAAATGTTTGAGATTCTGGCCAGCGTCACGCAAGTACTTTGACACATAGGAGTCTCACTTTTTCTCCAAGCTGTCACTGTTGGTGAAGCAGTCGGCATGTCTGTATCGCAGCCTGGGAGGCCGGGTGTCGGGGGAGTCCGCCAAGTGACTGACCTCCGTTTATAGCTAACTGAGAAACTGTGTAGAAGCTTTCGGGAGCCTCTTACAGGGAATGGTTGCAGTTCGGAATTGGAGACTGTGCTGGCAAACGTCAGCAGCTCCTCTCCCTCAGAGGGCTCTTGGTGTGCCGACTCCTAACAGCCAGCACGGTCCCCAGCTCGTGAACGGTCCCATTGCGAGCCGGTCTCGTCCGTGAAAGAGCCACGTGAGGCTGAGCTCCAACAGTCGGGCTCCACACCTGGAGCCTTTGGGACAGGGCAGTCCTGAGCCGATGTGCCCACCAGGGGACGCAACCAAAGTTTATGTACCACAGGAAAGGGCATCAAGGCCTCGTGTTCTCTCCATGAAATGAACGTGAGCTTGAAGGGTGATGCGTCAGCGTGCACCGTGAACAGCTCGCTGGTACGCCTGTCTTTGCCCCCTCTCACGGTCTCACGCACCCGGGCTCAGTTCCGTGCAGGAATGCTGAGTGGGAGCGCCAGCCTCGCTTCTGGACTCTAAAGCCTTCCACCCCCTAATGGCAGGTTGTGTGTGTCTCTCACGTGGGGGGCGGAATGAGGTCGCCCACAGAGGTTCTGCCATGAAAGATCTAAAGACGCACGCTGCTGAGGAGCTTGTTCCTCATGGAGCGTCCCCGAAGGCCAGAAGAATGCCGACGGTCTCTTTCAAAGCTGCCGGACTTCTGCCGTTCTAGGCCTGAGATACGGACCTTGTGAGGGCACTGTAAACCCGCGAGATTCAGGAGACATCGCCAGTGCGAGTGGCAATCCGGAAGGAAGAACCTTCAAGGCGGAGTGTCCTTTCCTGTACAAAACGGCGCCCAAGTGGCTGAGGCAGGGATCATTTTCCTTCACAGAACCGGCATCCTCGTATGCCTGTGGGTTACTCTAAAGAAATGACACTGTGAGCAACCTCTTTGAAAAGGCCTTCGCAAGCGACTTGGAGACAACAGCAGCGCAGTGGAGACACAGACCATTATCCTAGAGAGCAGCACAGTGTCTCTAGCAGCGATCACTTCCCGGAGGATACTTAAGACACACCGAGATTCCAGCAGGGAGTTTTGCCTTATAGCAGTACAACTCACTCAAGAAAGAAGGATGAGGTGTAGGGCTAATCTACGTGCGCTCACGCTCTGTGTCCCCGAGAAGTTTTCACAGAGCAGAATGCATCACCGACCGCTACCAAGTGTGTGCACCAAAGAAGCCCTGTGCCGTGGGTGTTCTCAGGCCGACAGCGAAGACCTAGGTGTGTGCTGCACCCGCGCTCGGTGGTTCACACGTTGCGTGACCCCTGTGCCTTTGGAAGATGTTCAGAGCGGGTGGCACCTGCGTGCTGCGAGCGCAAGAGGTGTAGAGTGTAGAGGCCTTTCACACTGGAGGAAGGGCTTGCGTCTCATGGAGAGAACGTGTACATCGCCCGGGAGATGGAGGCGTGCTCTTGACAGCATTTCCTCTGCCCGTTTAAAACACAAGTGTTTGTACTCGATCTGGGCTGCCTGGTGAAACGCTTGGCAGTCCGCATCACCCTGAGCACCTTTCCTGAAGTTTGATTCGTAGCTGGGTAAACTCGGGCTTCAGAGGCTTAGATGAGACCAAACGTGTTCAGCTTGTGGCGAAAGCCTTTGACCAGAGGCATATACGCTTGTGCTTGGGGCGAGGGCTGGGCAAGAACGTTTACACCCTGGGTTTTTATCTTTACCTTAAGCTGTCCCTTTTGGCTGCAGCAGGCGGAGAGAACCCGCGGAGAGAGAACACCTGCGAAGTGGATGCACAGAACAGTCACCTCGATACCAGCCCCGGGGTCCCAAGCAACGATCCTTCCCCGGAGGGTACTTAACCCACCCCGGGATTCAAGCAGGGAGTTCGCCTTGTCCAACTCGCACAGGAGACTGGCATGTGATGTAGGGCTCATCTACTTGCGTTCACACTACGTGGCCCGGAGAAGTTCTCACGGAGCCGAATGCAGCACCCTTCCTCCACCACGTGTGTACACAAAGGAGCGCTGGGCAGTGGGTGTTCTCAAGGCCAAGGGAGAAGCCCTTGTTCTGTGCTGCACCTGCTGGGTAGTTCAAAGGTTTTCTGACCTTCCTGCTCTGGAAGCTTTTCAGAGCTGAGGCTACGCCTGGGCTGCGAAAGCAGAGAGGCGTAGAGGCCTTTCACACTGAAGGCGTGGGCCTGTTTCCCATGGAGAAAGTGTACGTCGCCCAACCCCCACCCCCACCCCACCCCACCCCACCCCACCCCAACCCACCCCCAGCTGGAGGCGTGCAGGTTGACACCATTTTGTCCTGCCCATGGAAAATACAAAGAGGCGTGCACGATTTGGGTTGTCTGGTGAGAGAATTTTGAATCGGCGGCATCCTGAGTACCTTTCTCGAAGTTTGCTTCCTAGCTGGTTAAACTCGGCATTCAGAGGCGAGATGAGAACAAACTTGCTCCGCGTGCGGCGAAGTGCCCTGATGCCCTGCCCTAAATGTTTGAGCTTCTGGCCAGCGTCACGCAAGTACTTTGACACGTAGGAGTCTCACTTTTACTCCAAGCTGTCCCTGTTGGCTGAAGCAGTCGGCGTGTCTGTATCGCAGCCTGGGAGGCCGGGCGTTGGGGGAGTCTGCCAAGTGACTGGCCTCCATTTATAGCTAACTGAGAAACTGCGTCGAAGCTTTCAGGAGCCTCTTACAGGGAATGGTTGCAGTTGGGAATTGGAGACTGTGCTGGCAAACGTCAGCAGCTCCTCTCCCTCGGAGGGCTCTTGGTGTGCCGACTCCTAACAGCCAGCACGGTCCCCAGCTCGTGAACGGTCCCATTGCGAGCCGGTCTCGTCCGTGAAAGAGCCACGTGAGGCTGATCTCCAACAGTCGGGCTCCACACCTGGAGCCTTTGGGACAGGGCAGTCCTGAGCCGATGTGCCCACCAGGGGACGCGACCAAAGTTTACGTACCACAGGAAAGCGCATCAAGGCCTCGTGTTCTCTCCATGAAATGAACGTGAGCTTGAAGGTTGATGCGTCAGCGTGCACCGTGAACAGCTCGCTGGTACGCCTGTCTTTGCCCCCTCTCACGGTCTCACGCACCCGGGCTCAGTTCTGTGCAGGAATGCTGAGTGGGAGCGCCAGCCTCGCTTCTGGACTCTAAAGCCTTCCACCCCCTAATGGCAGGTTGTGTGTGTCTCTCACGTGGGGGGAGGAATGAGGTCGCCCACAGAGGTTCTGCCATGAACGATCTAAAGACGCACGCTGCTGAGGAGCTTGTTCCTCATGGAGCGTCCCCGAAGGCCAGAAGAATGCCAACGGTCTCTTTCAAAGCTGCCGGATGCTCTGCCGTTCTAGGCCTGAGACACGGACCTTGTGAGGGCACTGTAACCCCGTGAGATTCAGGAGATATCGCCAGTGCGAGTGCCAATCCGGAAGGAAGAACCTTCAAGGCGGAGTGTCCTTTCCTGTACAAAACGGCACCCAAGTGGCTGAGGCAGGGAGCATTTTCCTTCACAGAACCGGCATCCTCGTATGCCTGTGGGTTACTCTAAAGAAACGACACTGTGAGCAACCTCTTCGAAAAGGCCTTCGCAAGCGACTTGGAGACAACAGCAGCGCAGTGGAGGCACAGACCATTAACCTAGAGAGCAGCACAGTGTCTCTAGCAGCGATCGCTTCCCGGAGGATACTTAAGCCACACCGAGATTCCAGCAGGGAGTTTTGCCTTATAGCAGTACAACTCACTCAAGAAAGAGGGATGAGGTGTAGGGCTAATCTACATGCGCTCACGCTCTCTGTCCCCGACAAGGTTTCACGGAGCAGAATGCATCACCGACCGCTACCACGTGTGTGCACCAAAGAAGCCCTGTGCCGTGGGTGTTCTCAGGCCGACAGCGAAAACCTAGGTGTGTGCTGCACCCGCGCTCAGTGGTTCACACGTTGCGTGACCCCTGTGCCTTTGGAAGATGTTCAGAGCGGGTGGCACCTGCGTGCTGCGACTGCAAGAGGTGTAGAGTGTAGAGGCCTTTCACACTGGAGGAAGGGCTTGCGTCTCATGGAGAGAACGTGTACATCGCCCGGGAGATGGAGGCGTGCTCTTGACACCATTTCCTCTGCCCGTTTAAAACACAAGTGTTTGTACTCGATCTGGGCTGCCTGGTGAAACGCTTGGCAGTCCGCATCACCCTGAGCACCTTTCCTGAAGTTTGATTCGTAGCTGGGTAAACTCGGGCTTCAGAGGCTTAGATGAGACCAAACGTGTTCAGCTTGTGGCGAAAGCCTTTGACCAGAGGCATATACGCTTGTGCTTGGGGCGAGGGCTAGGCAAGAACGTTTACACCCTGGGTTTTTATCTTTACCCTAAGCTGTCCCTTTTGGCTGCAGCAGGCGGAGAGAACCCGCGGAGAGAGAACAGCTGCGAAGTGGATGCACAGAACAGTCACCTCGATACCAGCCCCGGGGTCCCAAGCAACGATCTTTCCCCGGAGGGTACTTAACCTACCCTGGGATTCAAGCAAGGAGTTCGCCTTGTCCAACTCGCACAGGAGACTGGCATGAGATGTAGGGCTCATCTACTTGCGTTCACAATACGTGGACTTGAGAAATTCTCACGGAGCCGAATGCAGCACCCTTCCTCCACCACGTGTGTACACAAAGGAGCACTGGGCAGTGGGTGTTCTCAAGGCCAAGAGAGAAGCCCTTGTTCTGTGCTGCACCTGCTGGGTGGTTCAAAGGTTTTTTGACCTTCCTGCTCTGGAAGCTTTTCAGAGCTGAGGCTACGCCTGGGCTGCGAAAGCAGAGAGGCGTAGAGGCCTTTCACACTGAAGGCGTGGGCCTGTTTCCCATGGAGAAAGTGTACGTCGCCCAACCCCCACCCCCACCCCACCCCACCCCACCCCACCCCACCCCAACCCACCCCCAGCTGGAGGCGTGCGGGTTGACACCATTTTGTCCTGTCCATGGAAAATACAAAGAGGCGTACACGATTTGGGCTGTCTGGTGAGAGAATTTTGAATCGGCGGCACCCTGAGGACCTTTCCCGAAGTTTGCTTCCTAGCTGGTTAAACTTGGCATTCAGAGGCGAGATGAGAACAAACTTGCTCCGCGTGCGGCGAAGTGCCCTGATGCCCTGCCCTAAATGTTTGAGCTTCTGGCCAGCGTCACGCAAGTACTTTGACACGTAGGAGTCTCCCTTTTACTCCAAGCTGTCCCTGTTGGCTGAAGCAGTCAGCGTGTCTGTATCGCAGCCTGGGAGGCCGGGCGTTGGGGGAGTCTGCCAAGTGACTGGCCTCCATTTATAGCTAACTGAGAAACTGCGTCGAAGCTTTTGGGAGCCTCTTACAGGGAATGGTTGCAGTTCGGAATTGGAGACTGTGCTGGCAAACGTCAGCAGCTCCTCTCCCTTGGAGGGCTCTTGGTGTGCCGACTCCTAACAGCCAGCACGGTCCCCAGCTCGTGAACGGTCCCATTGCGAGCCGGTCTCGTCCGTGAAAGAGCCACGTGACGCTGAGCTCCAACAATCGGGCTCCACACCTGGAGCCTTTGGGACAGGGCAGTCCTGAACCGATGTGCCCACCAGGGGATGCGACCAAAGTTTACGTACCACAGGAAAGCGCATCAAGGCCTCGTGTTCTCTCCATCAAATGAACGTGAGCTTGAAGGGTGATGCATCAGCGTGCACCGTGAACAGCTCACTGGTACGCCTGTCTTTGCCCCCTCTCACGGTCTCACGCACCCGGGCTCAGTTCCGTGCAGGAATGCTGAGTGGGAGCGCCAGCCTCGCTTCTGGACTCTAAAGCCTTCGACACCCTAATGGCAGGTTGTGTGTGTCTCTCACGTGGGGGGAGGAATGAGGTCACCCACAGAGGTTCTGCCATTAAAGATCTAAAGACGCACGTTGCTGAGGAGCTTGTTCCTCATGGAGCGTCCCCGAAGACCAGAAGAATGCCGAAGGTCTCTTTCAAAGCTGCCGGACGCTCTGCCATTCTAGGCCTGAGATACGGACCTTGTGACGGCACTGTAACCCCGCGAGATTCAGGAGACATCGCCAGTGCGAGTGGCAATCCGGAAGGAAGAACCTTCAAGGCGGAGTGTCCTTTTCTGTACAAAACGGCACCCAATGGCTGAGGCAGGGAGCATTTTCCTTCACAGAACCGGCATCCTCGTGTGCCTGTGGGTTACTCTAAAGAAACGACACTGTGAGCAACCTCTTCGAAAAGGCCTTCGCAAGCGACTTGGAGACAACAGCAGCGCAGTGGAGGCACAGACCATTATCCTAGAGAGCAGCACAGTGTCTCTAGCAGTGATCGCTTCCCGGAGGATACTTAAGCCACACCGAGATTCCAGCAGGGAGTTTTGCCTTATAGCAGTACAACTCACTCAAGAAAGAGGGATGAGGTGTAGGGCTAATCTACGTGCGCTCGCGCTCTGTGTCCCCGAGAAGGTTTCACGGAGCAGAATGCATCACCGACCGCTACCACGTGTGTGCACCAAAGAAGCCCTGTGCCGTGGGTGTTCTCAGGCCGACAGCGAAGACCTAGGTGTGTGCTGCACCCGCGCTCGGTGGTTCACACGTTGCGTGACCCCTGTGCCTTTGGAAGATGTTCAGAGCGGGTGGCACCTGCGTGCTGCAAGCGCAAGAGGTGTAGAGTGTAGAGGCCTTTCACACTGAAGGAAGGGCTTGCGTCTCATGGAGAGAACGTGTACATCGCCCGGGAGATGGAGGCGCGCTCTTGACACCATTTCCTCTGCCCGTTTAAAACACAAGTGTTTGTACTCGATCTGGGCTGCCTGGTGAAACGCTTGGCAGTCCGTATCACCCTGAGCACCTTTCCTGAAGTTTGATTCGTAGCTGGGTAAACTCGGGCTTCAGAGGCTTAGATGAGACCAAACGTGTTCAGCTTGTGGCGAAAGCCTTTGACCAGAGGCATATACGCTTGTGCTTGGGGCGAGGGCTAGGCAAGAACGTTTACACCCTGGGTTTTTATCTTTACCCTAAGCTGTCCCTTTTGGCTGCAGCAGGCGGAGAGAACCCGCGGAGAGAGAACAGCTGCGAAGTGGATGCACAGAACAGTCACCTCGATACCAGCCCCGGGGTCCCAAGCAACGATCCTTCCCTGGAGGGTACTTAACCCACCCCGGGATTCAAGCAAGGAGTTCGCCTTGTCCAACTCGCACAGGAGACTGGCATGCGATGTAGGGCTCATCTACTTGCGTTCACACTACGTGGCCCGGAGAAGTTCTCACGGAGCCGAATGCAGCACCCTTCCTCCACCACGTGTGTACACAAAGGAGCACTGGGCAGTGGGTGTTCTCAAGGCCAAGAGAGAAGCCCTTGTTCTGTGCTGCACCTGCTGGGTGGTTCAAAGGTTTTCTGTCCTTCCTGCTCTGGAAGCTTTTCAGAGCTGAGGCTACGCCTGGGCTGCGAAAGCAGAGAGGCGTAGAGGCCTTTCACACTGAAGGCGTGGGCCTGTTTCCCATGGAGAAAGTTTACGTCGCCCAACCCCCACCCCCACCCCACCCCACCCCACCCCACCGCAACCCACCCCCAGCTGGAGGCGTGCGGGTTGACACCATTTTGTCCTGCCCATGGAAAATACAAAAAGGCGTACACGATTTGAGCTGCCTGGTGAGAGAATTTTGAATCGGCGGCACCCTGAGTAACTTTCCCGAAGTTTGCTTCCTAGCTGGTTAAACTCGGCATTCAGAGGCGAGATGAGAACAAACTTGCTCCGCGTGCGGCGAAGTACGTTGATGCCCTTCCCTAAATATTTGAGCTTCTGGCCAGGGTCACGCAAGTACTTTGACACGTAGGAGTCTCACTTTTACTCCAAACTCTCCCTGTTGGCTGAAGCAGTCGGCGTGTCCGTATCGCAGCCTGGGAGGCCGGGCGTTGGGGGAGTCTGCCAAGTGACTGGCCTCCATTTATAGCTAACTGAGAAACTTCGTCAAAGTTTTCGGGAGCCTCTTACAGGGAATGGTTGCAGTTCGGAATTGGAGACTGTGCTGGCAAACGTCAGCAGCTCCTCTCCCTCGGAGGGCTCTTGGTGTGCCGACTCCTAACAGCCAGCACGGTCCCCAGCTCGTGAACGGTCCCATTGCGAGCCGGTCTCGTCCGTGAATGAGCCATGTGAGGCTGAGCTCCAACAGTCGGGCTCCACACCTGGAGCCTTTGGGACAGGGCAGTCCTGAGCCGATGTGCCCACCAGGGGATGCGACCAAAGTTTACGTACCACAGGAAAGCGCATCAAGGCCTCGTGTTCTGTCCATGAAATGAACGTGAGCTTGAAGGGTGATGCATCAGCGTGCACCGTGAACAGCTCGCTGGTATGCCTGTCTTTGCCCCCTCTCACCGTCTCACGCACCCGGGCTCAGTTCCGTGCAGAAATGCTGAGTGGGAGCGCCAGCCTCGCTTCTGGACTCTAAAGCCTTCCACCCCCTAATGACAGGTTGTGTGTGTCTCTCACGTGGGGGGAGGAATGAGGTCGCCCACAGAGGTTCTGCCATGAAAGATCTAAAGACGCACGCTGCTGAGGAGCTTGTTCCTCATGGAGCATCCCCGAAGGCCAGAAGAATGCCGAAGGTCTCTTTCAAAGCTGCCGGATGCTCTGCCGTTCTAGGCCTGAGATACGGACCTTGTGACGGCAGTGTAACCCCGCGAGATTCAGGAGACATCGCCAGTGCGAGTGGCAATCCGGAAGGAAGAACCTTCAAGGCGGAGTGTCCTTTCCTGTACAAAACGGCGCCCAAGTGGCTGAGGCAGGGAGCATTTTCCTTCACAGAACTGGCATCCTCGTATGCCTGTGGGTTACTCTAAAGAAATGACACTGTGAGCAACCTCTTCGAAAAGGCCTTCGCAAGCGACTTGGAGACAACAGCAGCGCAGTGGAGGCACAGAGCATTATCCTAGAGAGCAGCACAGTGTCTCTAACAGCGATCGCTTCCCGGAGGATACTTAAGCCACACCGAGATTCCAGCAGGGAGTTTTGCCTTATAGCAGTACAACTCACTCAAGAAAGAGGGATGAGGTGTAGGGCTAATCTACGTGCGCTCACGCTCTGTGTCCCCGAGAAGGTTTCACAGAGTAGAATGCATCACCGACCGCTACCACGTGTGTGCACAAAAGAAGCCCTGTGCCGTGGGTGTTCTCAGGCCGACAGTGAAGATGTAGGTGTGTGCTGCACCCGTGCTTGGTGGTTCACACTTTGCTTGACCCTGTGCCTTTGGAAGATGTTCAGAGCGGGTGGCACCTGCGTTCTGCGAGCGCAAGAGGTGTAGAGTGTAGAGGCCTTTCACACTGGAGGAAGGGCTTGCGTCTCATGGAGAAAACTTGTACGTCGCCTGGGAGATGGAGGCGCGCTCTTGACACCATTTCCTCTGCCCGTTTAAAACACAAGTGTTTGTACTCGATCTGGGCTGCCTGGTGAAAGGCTTGGCAGTCCGCATCACCCTGAGCACCTTTCCTGAAGTTTGATTCGTAGCTGGGTAAACTCGGGCTTCAGAGGCTTAGATAAGACCAAACTTGTTCACGTTGTGGCGAAAGCCTTTGACCAGAGGCATATACACTTGTGCTTGGGGCGAGGGCTAGGCAAGAACGTTTACACACTGGGTTTTTATCTTTACCCTAAGCTGTCCCTTTTGGCTGCAGCAGGCGGAGAGAACTCGCGGAGAGAGAACAGCTGCGAAGTGGATGCACAGAACAGTCACCTCGATACCAGCCCCGGGGTCCCAAGCAACGATCCTTCCCCGGAGGTTACTTAACCCACCCCGGGATTCAAGCAGGGAGTTCGCCTTGTCCAACTCGCACAGGAGACTGGCATGAGATGTAGGGCTCATCTACTTGCGTTCACACTACGTGGCCCGGAGAAGTTCTCACGGAGCCGAATGCAGCACCCTTCCTCCACCACGTGTGTACACAAAGGAGCGCTGGGCAGTGGGTGTTCTCAAGGCCAAGAGAGAAGCCCTTGTTCTGTGCTGCACCTGCTGGGTGGTTCAAAGGTTTTCTGACCTTCCTGCTCTGGAAGCTTTTCAGAGCTGAGGCTACGCCTGGGCTGCGAAAGCAGAGAGGTGTAGAGGCCTTTCACAATGAAGGCTTGGGCCTGTTTCCTGTGGAAAAAGTGTACGTCGCACAACCCCCACCCCCACCCCACCCCACCCCAACCCACCCCCAGCTGGAGGCGTGCGGGTTGACACCATTTTGTCCTGCCCATGGAAAATACAAAGAGGCGTACACGATTTGGGCTGTCTGGTGAAAGAATTTTGAATCGGTGGCACCCTGAGTACCTTTCCCGAAGTTTGCTTCCTAGCTGGTTAAATTCGGCATTCAGAGGCGAGATGAGAACAAACTTGCTCCGCGTGCGGCGAAGTGCCCTGATGCCCTGCCCTAAATGTTTGAGCTTCTGGCCAGCGTCACGCAAGTACTTTGACACGTAGGAGTCTCCCTTTTACTCCAAGCTGTCCCTGTTGGCTGAAGCAGTCGGCGTGTCTGTATCGCAGCCTGGGAGGCCGGGCGTTGGGGGAGTCTGCCAAGTGACTGGCCTGCATTTATAGCTAACTGAGAAACTGCGTCGAAGCTTTCGGGAGCCTCTTACAGGGAATGGTTGCAGTTCGGTATTAGGAGACTGTGCTTGAAAACGTCAGCAGCTCCTCTCCCTCGGAGGGCACTTGGTGTGCCGACTCCTAACAGCCAGCACGGTCCCGAGCTCATGAACGGTCCCATTGGGAGCCGGTCTCATCCCTGAAAGAGCCACGTGAGGCTGAGCTCCAACAGTCGGGCTCCACACCTGGAGCCTTTGGGACAGGGCAGTCCTGAGCCGATGTGCCCACCAGGGGATGCGACCAAAGTTTACGTATCACAGGAAAGCGCATCAAGGCCTCGTGTTCTGTCCATGAAATGAACGTGAGCTAGAAGGGTGATGCGTCAGCGTGCACCATGAACAGCTCACTGGTACGGCTGTCTTTGCCCCCTCTCACGGTCTCACGCACCCGGGCTCAGTTCCGTGCAGGAATGCTGAGTGGGAGCGCCAGCCTCGCTTCTGGACTCTAAAGCCTTCCACCCCCTAATGGCACGTTGTGTGTGTCTCTCACGTGGGGGGAGGAATGAGGTCGCCCACAGAGGTTCTGCCATGAAAGATCTAAAGACGCACGCTGCTGAGGAGCTTGTTCCTCATGGAGCGTCCCCGAAGGCAAGAAGAATGCCGAAGGTCTCTTTCAAAGCTGCCGGACGCTCTGCCGTTCTAGGCCTGAGATACGGACCTTGTGACGGCACTGTAAACCCGCGAGATTCAGGAGACATCACCAGTGCGAGTGGCAATCCGGAAGGAAGAACCTTCAAGGCGGAGTGTCCTTTCCTGTACAAAACGGCGCCCAAGTGGCTGAGGCAGGGAGCATTTTCCTTCACAGAAGCGGCATCCTCGTATGCCTGTGGGTTACTCTAAAGAAACGACACTGTGAGCAACCTCTTCGAAAAGGCCTTCGCAAGCGACTTGGAGACAACAGCAGCGCAGTGGAGGCACAGACCATTATCCTAGAGAGCAGCACAGTGTCTCTAGCAGCGATCGCTTCCCGGAGGATACATAAGCCACACCGAGATTCCAGCAGGGAGTTTTGCCTTATAGCAGTACAACTCACTCAAGAAAGAGGGATGAGGTGTAGGGCTAATCTACGTGCGCTCACATTCTGTGTCCCCGGGAAGGTTTCACGGAGCAGGATGCATCACCGACCGCTACCACGTGTGTGCACCAAAGAAGCCCTGTGCCGGGGGTGTTCTCAGGCCGACAGCGAAGACCTAGGTGTGTGCTGCAGCCGCGCTCGGTGGTTCACACGTTGCGTGACCCTGTGCCTTTGGGAGATGTTCAGAGCGGGTGGCACCTGCGTGCTGCGAGCTCAAGAGATGTAGAGTGTAGAGGCCTTTCACACTGGAGGAAGGGCTTGCGTCTCATGGAGAAAACGTGTACGTCGCCCGGGAGATGGAGGCGCGCTCTTGACACCATTTCCTCTGCCCGTTTAAAACACAAGTGTTTGTATTTGATCTGGGCTGCCTGGTGAAACGCTTGGCAGTCCGCATCACCCTGAGCACCTTTCCTGAAGTTTGATTCGTAGCTTGGTAAACTCGAGCTTCAGAGGCTTAGATGAGACCAAACGTGTTCAGCTTGTGGCGAAAGCCTTTGACCAGAGGCATATACGCTTGTACTTGGGGCGAGGGCTAGGCAAGTCCGTTTACACACTGGGTTTTTATCTTTACCCTAAGCTGTCCCTTTTGGCTGCAGCAGGCGGAGAAAACCCGCGGAGAGAGAACAGCTGTGAAGTGGATGCACAGAACAGTCACCTCGATACCAGCCCCGGGGTCCCAAGCCACGACCCTCCCCGGAGGGTGCTAAACCCACCCTGGGATTCAAGCAGGGAGTTTGCCTTGTCCAACTCGCACAGGAGACTGGCATGAGATGTAGGGCTCATCTACTTGCGTTAACACTACGTGGCTCGGAGAAGTTCTCACAGAGCCGAATCCAGCACCCTTCCACCACCACGTGTGTACACAAATGAGCGCTGGGCAGTGGGTGTTCTCAAGGCCAAGAGAGAAGCCCTTGTTCTGTGCTGCACCTGCTGGGTGGTTCAAAGGTTTTCTGACCTTCCTGCTCTGGAAGCTTTTCAGAGCTGAGGCTACGCCTGGGCTGTGAAAGCAGAGAGGCGTAGAGGCCTTTCACACTGAAGGCGTGGGCCTGTTTCCCATGGAGAAAGTGTACGTCACCCAACCCCCACCCCCACCCCACCCCACCCCACCCCACCCCACCCCAACCCACCCCCAGCTGGAGGCGTGCGGGTTGACACCATTTTGTCCTGCCCATGGAAAATACAAAGAGGCGTACACGATTTGGGCTGTCTGGTGAGAGAATTTTGAATCGGCGGCACCCTGAGTACCTTTCCCGAAGTTTGCTTCCTAGCTGGTTAAACTCGGCATTCAGAGGCGAGATGAGAACAAACTTGCTCCGCGTGCGGCGAAGTGCCTTGATGCCCTGTCCTAAATGTTTGTGCTTCTGGCCAGCGTCACGCAAGTACTTTGACATGTAGGAGTCTCACTTTTACTCCAAGCTGTCCCTGTTGGCTGAAGCAGTCGGCGTGTCCGTATCGCAGCCTGGGAGGCCGGGCGTTGGGGGAGTCTGCCAAGTGACTGGCCTCCATTTATAGCTAACTGAGAAACTGCGTCGAAGCTTTCGGGAGCCTCTTACAGGGAATGGTTGCAGTTCGGAATTGGAGACTGTGCTGGCAAACGTCAGCAGCTCCTCTCGGTCGGAGGGCTCTTGGTGTGCCGACTCCTAACAGCCAGCACGGTCCCCAGCTCTTGAACAGTCCCATTGCGAGCCAGTCTCGTCCGTGAAAGAGCCACGTGAGGCTGAGCTCCAACAGTCGGGCTCCACACCTGGAGCCTTTGGGACAGGGCAGTCCTGAGCCGATGTGCCCACCAGGGGACGCCACCAAAGTTTACGTACCACAGGAAAGCGCATCAAGGCCTCGTGTTCTCTCCATGAAATGAACGTGAGCTTGAAGGGTGATGCGTCAGCGTGCACCGTGAACAGCTCGCTGGTACGCCTGTCTTTGCCCCCTCTCACGGTCTCACGCACCCGGGCTCAGTTCCGTGCAGGAATGCTGAGTGGGAGCGCCAGCCTCGCTTCTGGACTCTAAAGCCTTCCACACCCTAATGGCAGGTTGTGTGTGTCTCTCACGTGGGGGGAGGAATGAGGTCGCCCACAGAGGTTCTGCCATGAAAGATCTAAAGACGCACGCTGCTGAGGAGCTTGTTCCTCATGGAGTGTCCCCGAAGGCCAGAAGAATGCCGAAGGTCTCTTTCAAAGCTGCCGGACGCTCTGCCGTTCTAGGCCTGAGATACGGACCTTGTGACGGCACTGTAACCCCGCGAGATTCAGGAGACATCGCCAATGCGAGTGGCAATCCGGAAGGAAGACCTTCAAGGTGGAGTGTCCTTTCCTGTACAAAATGGCGCCCAATGGCTGAGGCAGGGAGCATTTTCCTTCACAGAACCGGCATCCTCGTATGCCTGTGGGTTACTCTAAAGAAATGACACTGTGAGCAACCTCTTCGAAAAGGCCTTCGCACGTGACTTGGAGACAACAGCAGCGCAGTGGAGGCACAGACCATTATCCTAGAGAGCAGCACAGTGTCTCTAGAAGCGATCGCTTCCTGGAGGATACTTAAGCCACACCGAGATTCCAGCAGGGAGTTTTGCCTTATAACAGTACAACTCACTCAAGAAAGAGGGATGAGGTGTAGGGCTCATCTACGTGCGCTCACGCTCTGTGTCCCAGAGAAGGTTTCATGGAGCAGAATGCATCACCGACCGCTACCACGTGTTTGCAGCAAAGAAGCCCTGTGCCTTGGGTGTTCTCAGGCCGACAGTGAAGACCTAGGTGTGTGCTGCACCCGCGCTCGGTGGTTCACACGTTGCGTGACCCTGTGCCTTTGGGAGATGTTCAGAGCGGGTGGCACCTGCGTGCTGCGAGCGCAAGAGATGTAGAGTGTAGAGGCCTTTCACACTGGAGGAAGGGCTTGCGTCTCATGGAGAGAACGTGTACGTCGCCCGGGAGATGGAGGCGCGCTCTTGACACCATTTCCTCTGCCCGTTTAAAACACAAGTGTTTGTACTCGATCTGGGCTGCCTGGTGAAATGCTTGGCAGTCCGCATCACCCTGAGCACCTTTCCTGAAGTTTGATTCGTAGCTGGGTAAACTCGGGCTTCAGAGGCTTAGATGAGACCAAACGTGTTCAGCTTGTGGCGAAAGCCTTTGACCAGAGGCATATACGCTTGTGCTTGGGGCGAGGGCTAGGCAAGAACGTTTACACACTGGGTTTTTATCTTTACCCTAAGCTGTCCCTTTTGGCTGCAGCAGGCGGAGAGAACCCGCGGAGAGAGAACAGCTGCGAAGTGGATGCACAGAACAGTCACCTCGATACCAGCCCCGGGGTCCCAAGCAACGATCCTTCCCCGGAGGTTACTTAACCCACCCCGGGATTCAAGCAGGGAGTTCGCCTTGTCCAACTCGCACAGGAGACTGGCATGAGATGTAGGGCTCATCTACTTGCGTTCACACTACGTGGCCCGGAGAAGTTCTCACGGAGCCGAATGCAGCACCCTTCCTCCACCACGTGTGTACACAAAGGAGCGCTGGGCAGTGGGTGTTCTCAAGGCCAAGAGAGAAGCCCTTGTTCTGTGCTGCACCTGCTGGGTGGTTCAAAGGTTTTCTGACCTTCCTGCTCTGGAAGCTTTTCAGAGCTGAGGCTACGCCTGGACTGCGAAAGCAGAGAGGTGTAGAGGCCTTTCACAATGAAGGCGTGGGCCTGTTTCCCATGGAAAAAGTGTACGTCGCACAACCCCCACCCCCACCCCACCCCACCCCAACCCACCCCCAGCTGGAGGCGTGCGGGTTGACACCATTTTGTCCTGCCCATGGAAAATACAAAGAGGCGTACACGATTTGGGCTGTCTGGTGAAAGAATTTTGAATCGGTGGCACCCTGAGTACCTTTCCCGAAGTTTGCTTCCTAGCTGGTTAAATTCGGCATTCAGAGGCGAGATGAGAACAAACTTGCTCCGCGTGCGGCGAAGTGCCCTGATGCCCTGCCCTAAATGTTTGAGCTTCTGGCCAGCGTCACGCAAGTACTTTGACACGTAGGAGTCTCACTTTTACTCCAAGCTGTCCCTGTTGGCTGAAGCAGTCGGCGTGTCTGTATCGCAGCCTGGGAGGCCGGGCGTTGGGGGAGTCTGCCAAGTGACTGGCCTGCATTTATAGCTAACTGAGAAACTGCGTCGAAGCTTTCGGGAGCCTCTTACAGGGAATGGTTGCAGTTCGGTATTAGGAGACTGTGCTTGAAAACGTCAGCAGCTCCTCTCCCTCGGAGGGCACTTGGTGTGCCGACTCCTAACAGCCAGCACGGTCCGGAGCTCATGAACGGTCCCATTGGGAGCCGGTCTCATCCCTGAAAGAGCCACGTGAGGCTGAGCTCCAACAGTCAGGCTCCACACCTGGAGCCTTTGGGACAGGGCAGTCCTGAGCCGATGTGCCCACCAGGGGATGCGACCAAAGTTTACGTATCACAGGAAAGCGCATCAAGGCCTCGTGTTCTGTCCATGAAATGAACGTGAGCTAGAAGGGTGATGCGTCAGCGTGCACCATGAACAGCTCACTGGTACGGCTGTCTTTGCCCCCTCTCACGGTCTCACGCACCCGGGCTCAGTTCCGTGCAGGAATGCTGAGTGGGAGCACCAGCCTCGCTTCTGGACTCTAAAGCCTTCCACCCCCTAATGGCACGTTGTGTGTGTCTCTCACGTGGGGGGAGGAATGAGGTCGCCCACAGAGGTTCTGCCATGAAAGATCTAAAGACGCACGCTGCTGAGGAGCTTGTTCCTCATGGAGCGTCCCCGAAGGCAAGAAGAATGCCGAAGGTCTCTTTCAAAGCTGCCGGACGCTCTGCCGTTCTAGGCCTGAGATACGGACCTTGTGACGGCACTGTAAACCCGCGAGATTCAGGAGACATCACCAGTGCGAGTGGCAATCCGGAAGGAAGAACCTTCAAGGCGGAGTGTCCTTTCCTGTACAAAACGGCGCCCAAGTGGCTGAGGCAGGGAGCATTTTCCTTCACAGAAGCGGCATCCTCGTATGCCTGTGGGTTACTCTAAAGAAACGACACTGTGAGCAACCTCTTCGAAAAGGCCTTCGCAAGCGACTTGGAGACAACAGCAGCGCAGTGGAGGCACAGACCATTATCCTAGAGAGCAGCACAGTGTCTCTAGCAGCGATCACTTCCCGGAGGATACTTAAGCCACACCGAGATTCCAGCAGGGAGTTTTGCCTTATAGCAGTACAACTCACTCAAGAAAGAGGGATGAGGTGTAGGGCTAATCTACGTGCGCTCACATTCTGTGTCCCCGAGAAGGTTTCACGGAGCAGGATGCATCACCGACCGCTACCACGTTTGTGCACCAAAGAAGCCCTGTGCCGGGGGAGTTCTCAGGCCGACAGCGAAGACCTAGGTGTGTGCTGCAGCCGCGCTCGGTGGTTCACACGTTGCGTGACCCTGTGCCTTTGGGAGATGTTCAGAGCGGGTGGCACCTGCGTGCTGCGAGCTCAAGAGATGTAGAGTGTAGAGGCCTTTCACACTGGAGGAAGGGCTTGCGTCTCATGGAGAAAACGTGTACGTCGCCCGGGAGATGGAGGCGCGCTCTTGACACCATTTCCTCTGCCCGTTTAAAACACAAGTGTTTGTATTTGATCTGGGCTGCCTGGTGAAACGCTTGGCAGTCCGCATCACCCTGAGCACCTTTCCTGAAGTTTGATTCGTAGCTTGGTAAACTCGAGCTTCAGAGGCTTAGATGAGACCAAACGTGTTCAGCTTGTGGCGAAAGCCTTTGACCAGAGGCATATACGCTTGTGCTTGGGGCGAGGGCTAGGCAAGTCCGTTTACACACTGGGTTTTTATCTTTACCCTAAGCTGTCCCTTTTGGCTGCAGCAGGCGGAGAAAACCCGCGGAGAGAGAACAGCTGTGAAGTGGATGCACAGAACAGTCACCTCGATACCAGCCCCGGGGTCCCAAGCCACGACCCTCCCCGGAGGGTGCTAAACCCACCCTGGGATTCAAGCAGGGAGTTTGCCTTGTCCAACTCGCACAGGAGACTGGCATGAGATGTAGGGCTCATCTACTTGCGTTAACACTACGTGGCCCGGAGAAGTTCTCACGGAGCCGAATCCAGCACCCTTCCACCACCACGTGTGTACACAAAGGAGCGATGGGCAGTGGGTGTTCTCAAGGCCAAGAGAGAAGCCCTTGTTCTGTGCTGCACCTGCTGGGTGGTTCAAAGGTTTTCTGACCTTCCTGCTCTGGAAGCTTTTCAGAGCTGAGTCTACGCCTGGGCTGCGAAAGCAGAGAGGCGTAGAGGCCTTTCACACTGAAAGCTTGGGCCTGTTTCCCATGGAGAAAGTGTACATCGCCCAACCCCCACACCCACACCAACCCACCCCACCCCACCCCACCCCACCCCACCCCCAGGTGGAGGCGTGCTGGTTGACACCATTTTGTCCTGCTTATGGAAAATACAAAGAGGCGTACACGATTTGGGCTGTCTGGTGAAAGAATTTTGAATCGGCGGCACCCTGAGTAACTTTCCCGAAGTTTGCTTCCTAGCTGGTTAAACTCGGCATTCAGAGGCGAGATGAGAACAAACTTGCTCCGCGTGCGGCGAAGTACGTTGATGCCCTTCCCTAAATATTTGAGCTTCTGGCCAGGGTCACGCAAGTACTTTGACACGTAGGAGTCTCACTTTTACTCCAAACTCTCCCGGTTGGCTGAAGCAGTCGGCGTGTCCGTATCGCAGCCTGGGAGGCCGGGCGTTGGGGGAGTCTGCCAAGT
Organism: Orcinus orca; assembly: GCF_937001465.1. Taxonomy (NCBI): domain Eukaryota; kingdom Metazoa; phylum Chordata; class Mammalia; order Artiodactyla; family Delphinidae; genus Orcinus; species Orcinus orca. The sequence goes on along the minus strand of NC_064572.1, from coordinate 2,094,317 downwards.
GACTGGCCTCCATTTATAGGTAACTGAGAAACTTCGTCAAAGTTTTCGGGAGCCTCTTACAGGGAATGGTTGCAGTTCGGAATTGGAGACTGTGCTGGCAAACGTCAGCAGCTCCTCTCCCTCGGAGGGCTCTTGGTGTGCCGACTCCTAACAGCCAGCACGGTCCCCAGCTCGTGAACGGTCCCATTGCGAGCCGGTCTCGTCCGTGAATGAGCCATGTGAGGCTGAGCTCCAACAGTCGGGCTCCACACCTGGAGCCTTTGGGACAGGGCAGTCCTGAGCCGATGTGCCCACCAGGGGATGCGACCAAAGTTTACGTACCACAGGAAAGCGCATCAAGGCCTCGTGTTCTGTCCAAGAAATGAACGTGAGCTTGAAGGGTGATGCATCAGCGTGCACCGTGAACAGCTCGCTGGTACGCCTGTCTTTGCCCCCTCTCACCGTCTCACGCACCCGGGCTCAGTTCCGTGCAGAAATGCTGAGTGGGAGCGCCAGCCTCGCTTCTGGACTCTAAAGCCTTCCACCCCCTAATGACAGGTTGTGTGTGTCTCTCACGTGGGGGGAGGAATGAGGTCGCCCACAGAGGTTCTGCCATGAAAGATCTAAAGACGCACGCTGCTGAGGAGCTTGTTCCTCATGGAGCGTCCCCGAAGGCCAGACGAATGCCGAAGGTCTCTTTCAAAGCTGCCGGATGCTCTGCCATTCTAGGCCTGAGATACGGACCTTGTGACGGCAGTGTAACCCCGCGAGATTCAGGAGACATCGCCAGTGCGAGTGGCAATCAGGAAGGAAGAACCTTCAAGGCGGAGTGTCCTTTCCTGTACAAAACGGCGCCCAAGTGGCTGAGGCAGGGAGCATTTTCCTTCACAGAACTGGCATCCTCGTATGCCTGTGGGTTACTCTAAAGAAATGACACTGTGAGCAACCTCTTCGAAAAGGCCTTCGCAAGCGACTTGGAGACAACAGCAGCGCAGTGGAGGCACAGAGCATTATCCTAGAGAGCAGCACAGTGTCTCTAGCAGCGATCGCTTCCTGGAGGATACTTAAGCCACACCGAGATTCCAGCAGGGAGTTTTGCCTTATAGCAGTACAACTCACTCAAGAAAGAGGGATGAGGTGTAGGGCTAATCTACGTGCGCTCACGCTCTGTGTCCCCGAGAAGGTTTCACAGAGCAGAATGCATCACCGACCGCTACCACGTGTGTGCACAAAAGAAGCCCTGTGCCGTGGGTGTTCTCAGGCCGACAGTGAAGACCTAGGTGTGTGCTGCACCCGTGCTTGGTGGTTCACACTTTGCTTGACACTGTGCCTTTGGAAGATGTTCAGAGCGGGTGGCACCTGCGTTCTGCGAGCGCAAGAGGTGTAGAGTGTAGAGGCCTTTCACACTGGAGGAAGGGCTTGCGTCTCATGGAGAAAACTTGTACGTCGCCTGGGAGATGGAGGCGCGCTCTTGACACCATTTCCTCTGCCCGTTTAAAACACAAGTGTTTGTACTCGATCTGGGCTGCCTGGTGAAAGGCTTGGCAGTCCGCATCACCCTGAGCACCTTTCCTGAAGTTTGATTCGTAGCTGGGTAAACTCGGGCTTCAGAGGCTTAGATAAGACCAAACTTGTTCACGTTGTGGCGAAAGCCTTTGACCAGAGGCATATACACTTGTGCTTGGGGCGAGGGCTAGGCAAGAACGTTTACACACTGGGATTTTATCTTTACCCTAAGCTGTCCCTTTTGGCTGCAGCAGGCGGAGAGAACCCGCGGAGAGAGAACAGCTGTGAAGTGGATGCACAGAACAGTCACCTCGACACCAGCCCCGTGGTCCTTAAGCAACGATCCTTCCCCGGAGGGTACTTAACCCACCCTGGGATTCAAGCAGGGAGTTCGCCTTGTCCAACTCGCACAGGAGACTGGCATGAGATGTAGGGCTCATCTACTTGCGTTCAAAATACGTGGCCCGGTGAAGTTCTCACAGAGCCGAATGCAGCACCCTTCCTCCACCACGTGTGTACACAAATGAGCGCTGGGCAGTGGGTGTTCTCAAGGCCAAGAGAGAAGCCCTTGTTCTGTGCTGCACCTGCTGGGTGGTTCAAAGGTTTTCTGACCTTCCTGCTCTGGAAGCTTTTCAGAGCTGAGGCTACGCCTGGGCTGTGAAAGCAGAGAGGCGTAGAGGCCTTTCACACTGAAGGCGTGGGCCTGTTTCCCATGGAGAAAGTGTACGTCACCCAACCCCCACCCCCACCCCACCCCACCCCACCCCACCCCACCCCAACCCACCCCCAGCTGGAGGCGTGCGGGTTGACACCATTTTGTCCTGCCCATGGAAAATACAAAGAGGCGTACACGATTTGGGCTGTCTGGTGAGAGAATTTTGAATCGGCGGCACCCTGAGTACCTTTCCCGAAGTTTGCTTCCTAGCTGGTTAAACTCGGCATTCAGAGGCGAGATGAGAACAAACTTGCTCCGCGTGCGGCGAAGTGCCTTGATGCCCTGTCCTAAATGTTTGTGCTTCTGGCCAGCGTCACGCAAGTACTTTGACATGTAGGAGTCTCACTTTTACTCCAAGCTGTCCCTGTTGGCTGAAGCAGTCGGCGTGTCCGTATCGCAGCCTGGGAGGCCGGGCGTTGGGGGAGTCTGCCAAGTGACTGGCCTCCATTTATAGCTAACTGAGAAACTGCGTCGAAGCTTTCGGGAGCCTCTTACAGGGAATGGTTGCAGTTCGGAATTGGAGACTGTGCTGGCAAACGTCAGCAGCTCCTCTCGGTCGGAGGGCTCTTGGTGTGCCGACTCCTAACAGCCAGCATGGTCCCCAGCTCGTGAACAGTCCCATTGCGAGCCAGTCTCGTCCGTGAAAGAGCCACGTGAGGCTGAGCTCCAACAGTTGGGCTCCACACCTGGAGCCTTTGGGACAGGGCAGTCCTGAGCCGATGTGCCCACCAGGGGACGCCACCAAAGTTTACGTACCACAGGAAAGCGCATCAAGGCCTCGTGTTCTCTCCATGAAATGAACGTGAGCTTGAAGGGTGATGCGTCAGCGTGCACCGTGAACAGCTCGCTGGTACGCCTGTCTTTGCCCCCTCTCACGGTCTCACGCACCCGGGCTCAGTTCCGTGCAGGAATGCTGAGTGGGAGCGCCAGCCTCGCTTCTGGACTCTAAAGCCTTCCACACCCTAATGGCAGGTTGTGTGTGTCTCTCACGTGGGGGGAGGAATGAGGTCGCCCACAGAGGTTCTGCCATGAAAGATCTAAAGACGCACGCTGCTGAGGAGCTTGTTCCTCATGGAGTGTCCCCGAAGGCCAGAAGAATGCCGAAGGTCTCTTTCAAAGCTGCCGGACGCTCTGCCGTTCTAGGCCTGAGATACGGACCTTGTGACGGCACTGTAACCCCGCGAGATTCAGGAGACATCGCCAATGCGAGTGGCAATCCGGAAGGAAGAACCTTTAAGGCGGTGTGTCCTTTCCTGTACAAAACGGCGCCCAAGTGGCTGAGGCAGGGAGCATTTTCCTTCACAGAACCGGCATCCTCGTATGCCTGTGGGTTACTCTAAAGAAACGACACTGTGAGCAACCTCTTCGAAAAGGCCTTCGCACGTGACTTGGAGACAACAGCAGCGCAGTGGAGGCACAGACCATTATCCTAGAGAGCAGCACAGTGTCTCTAGAAGCGATCGCTTCCTGGAGGATACTTAAGCCACACCGAGATTCCAGCAGGGAGTTTTGCCTTATAGCAGTACAACTCACACAAGAAAGAGGGATGAGGTGTAGGGCTAATCTACGTGCGCTCACGCTCTGTGTCCCAGAGAAGGTTTCATGGAGCAGAATGCATCACCGACCGCTACCACGTGTTTGCAGCAAAGAAGCCCTGTGCCGTGGGTGTTCTCAGGCCGACAGTGAAGACCTAGGTGTGTGCTGGACCCGCGCTCGGTGGTTCACACGTTGCGTGACCCTGTGCCTTTGGGAGATGTTCAGAGCGGGTGGCACCTGCGTGCTGCGAGCGCAAGAGATGTAGAGTGTAGAGGCCTTTCACACTGGAGGAAGGGCTTGCGTCTCATGGAGAGAACGTGTACGTCGCCCGGGAAATGGAGGCGTGCTCTTGACACCATTTCCTCTGCCCGTTTAAAACACAAGTGTTTGTACTCGATCTGGGCTGCCTGGTGAAACGCTTGGCAGTCCGCATCACCCTGAGCACCTTTCCTGAAGTTTGATTCGTAGCTGGGTAAACTCGGGCTTCAGAGGCTTAGATGAGACCAAACGTGTTTAGCTTGTGGCGAAAGCCTTTGACCAGAGGCATATACGCTTGTGCTTGGGGCGAGGGCTAGGCAAGAACGTTTACACCCTGGGTTTTTATCTTTACCCTAAGCTGTCCCTTTTGGCTGCAGCAGGCGGAGAGAACCCGCGGAGAGAGAACAGCTGCGAAGTGGATGCACAGAACAGTCACCTCGATACCAGCCCCGGGCTCCCAAGCAACGATCCTTCCCCGGAGGTTACTTAACCCACCCCGGGATTCAAGCAGGGAGTTCGCCTTGTCCAACTCGCACAGGAGACTGGCATGAGATGTAGGGCTCCTCTACTTGCGCTCACACTACGTGGCCCAGAGTAGTTCATACGGAGCCGAATCCAGCACCTTTCCTCCACCACGTGTGTACACAAAGGAGCGCTGGGCAGTGGGTGTTCTCAAGGCCAAGAGAGAAGCCCTTGTTCTGTGCTGCACCTGCTGGGTGGTTCAAAGGTTTTCTGACCTTCCTGCTCTGAGAGCTTTTCAGAGCTGAGGCTACGCCTGGGCTGCGAAAGCAGAGAGGCGTAGAGGCCTTTCACACTGAAGGCGTGGGCCTGTTTCCCATGGAGAAAGTGTATGTCGCCCAACCCCCTCTCCCACCCCACCACACCCCACCCCCAGCTGGAGGTGTGCGGGTTGACACCATTTTGTCCTGCCCATGGAAAATACAAAGAGGCGTACACGATTTGGGCTGTCTGGTGAAAGAATTTTGAATCGGCGGCCCCCTGAGTACCTTTCCCGAAGTTTGCTTCCTAGCTGGTTAAACTCGGCATTCAGAGGCGAGATGAGAACAAACTTGCTCCGCGTGCGGTGAAGTGCCCTTATGCCCTGCCCTAAATGTTTGAGCTTCTGGCCAGCGTCACGCAAGTACTTTGGCACGTAGGAGTCTCACTTTTACTCCAAGCTGTCCCTGTTGGCTGAAGCAGTCGGCGTGTCCGTATCGCAGCCTGGGAGGCCGGGCGTTGGGGGAGTCTGCCAAGTGACTGGCCTCCATTTATAGCTAACTGAGAAACTGCGTCAAAGTTTTCGGGAGCCTCTTACAGGGAATGGTTGCAGTTGGGAATTGGAGACTGTGCTGGCAAACGTCAGCAGCTCCTCTCCCTCGGAGGGCTCTTGGTGTGCCGACTCATAACAGCCAGCACGGTCCCGAGCTCGTGAACGGTCCCATTGCGAGCCGGTCTCGTCCGTGAAAGAGCCACGTGAGGCTGAGCTCCAACAGTCGGGCTCCACACCTGGAGCCTTTGGGACAGGGCAGTCCTGAGCCGATGTGCCCACCAGGGGACGCGACCAAAGTTTACGTACCACAGGAAAGCGCATCAAGGCCTCGTGTTCTCTCCATGAAATGAACGTGAGCTTGAAGGGTGATGCGTCAGCGTGCACCGTGAACAGCTCGCTGGTACGCCTGTCTTTGCCCCCTCTCACGGTCTCACGCACCCGGGCTCAGTTCCGTGCAGAAATGCTGAGTGGGAGCGCCAGCCTTGCTTCTGGACTCGAAAGCCTTCCACCCCCTAATGGCAGGTTGTGTGTGTCTCTAACGTGGGGGGAGGAATGAGGTCGCCCACAGAGGTTCTGCCATGAAAGATCTAAAGATGCATGCTGCTGAGGAGCTTGTTCCTCATGGAGCGTCCCCGAAGGCCAGAAGAATGCCGAAGGTCTCTTTCAAAGCTGCCGGACGCTCTGCCGTTCTAGGCCTGAGATACGGACCTTGTGACGGCACTGTAACCCCGCGAGATTCAGGAGACATCGCCATTGCGAGTGGCAATCCGGAAGGAAGAACCTTCAAGGCGGAGTGTCCTTTCCTGTACAAAACGGCGCCCAAGTGGCTGAGGCAGGGAGCATTTTCCTTCACAGAACCGGCATCCTCGTATGCCTGTGGGTTACTCTAAAGAAATGACACTGTGAGCAACCTCTTCGAAAAGGCCTTCGCAAGCGACTTGGAGACAACAGCAGCGCAGTGGAGGCACAGACCTTTATCCTAGAGAGCAGCACAGTGTCGCTAGCAGCGATCGCTTCCTGGAGGATACTTAAGCCACACCGAGATTCCAGCAGGGAGTTTTGCCTTATAGCAGTACAACTCACTCAAGAAAGAGGGATGAGGTGTAGGGCTAATCTACGTGCGCTCACGCTCTGTGTCCCCGAGAAGGTTTCACGGAGCAGAATGCATCACCGACCGCTACCATGTGTGTGCACCAAAGAAGCCCTGTGCCGTGGGTGTTCTCAGGCCGACAGCGAAGACCTAGGTGTGTGCTGCACCCGCGCTAGGTGGTTCACACGTTGCGTGACCCCTGGGCCTTTGGAAGATGTTCAGAGCGGATGGCACCAGCGTGCTGCGAGCGCAAGAGGTGTAGAGTGTAGAGGCCTTTCACTCTGGAGGAAGGGATTGCGTCTCATGGAGAGAACGTGTACGTCGCCCGGGAGATGGAGGCGCGCTCTTGACACCATTTCCTCTGCCCGTTTAAAACACAAGTGTTTGTACTCGATCTGGGCTGCCTGGTGAAACGCTTGGCAGTCCGCATCACCCTGAGCACCTTTCCTGAAGTTTGATTCGTAGCTGGGTAAACTCGGGCTTCAGAGGCTTAGATGAGACCAAACGTGTTCAGCTTGTGGCAAAAGCCTTTGACCAGAGGCATATACGCTTGTGCTTGGGGCGAGGGCTAGGCAAGAACGTTTACACACTGGTTTTTTATCTTTACCCTAAGCTGTCCCTTTTGGCTGCAGCAGGCGGAGAGAACCCGCGGAGAGAGAACAGCTGCGAAGTGGATGCACAGAACAGTCACCTCGATAAAAGCCCCGGGGTCCCAAGCAACGATCCTTCCCCGGAGGGTACTTAACCCACCCCGGGATTCAAGCAGGGAGTTCGCCTTGTCCAACTCGCACAGGAGACTGGCATGAGATGTAGGGCTCATCTACTTGCGTTCACACTACGTGGCCCGGAGAAGTTCTCACGGAGCCGAATCCAGCACCCTTCCTCCACCACGTGTGTATACAAAGGAGCGCTGGGCAGTGGGTGTTCTCAGGCCAAGAGAGAAGCCCTTGTTCTGTGCTGCACCTGGTGGGTTGTTCAAAGGTTTTCTGATATTCCTGCTCTGGAAGCTTTTCAGAGCTGAGGTTACGCCTGGGCTGCGAAAGCAGAGAGGCGTAGAGGCCTTTCACACTGAAGGTGTGGGCCTGTTTCCCATGGAGAAAGTGTACGTCGCCCAACCCCCACCCCCACCCCACCCCACCCCACCCCACCCCACCCCAACCCACCCCCAGCTGGAGGCGTGCGGGTTGACACCATTTTGTCCTGCCCATGGAAAATACAAAGAGGCGTACACGATTTGGGCTGTCTGGTGAAAGAATTTTGAATCGGCGGCACCCTGAGTACCTTTCCCGAAGTTTGCTTCCTAGCTGGTTAAACTCGGCATTCAGAGGTGAGATGAGAAGAAACTTGCTCCGCGTGCGGCGAAGTGCCCTGATGCCCTGCCCTAAATGTTTGAGCTTCTGGCCAGCGTCACGCAAGTACTTTGACACGTAGGAGTCTCCCTTTTACTCCAAGCTGTACCTGCTGGCTGAAACAGTCGGTGTGTCTGTATCGCAGACTGGGAGGCCGGGCGTTGGGGGAGTCTGCCAAGTGACTGGCCTCCATTTATAGCTAACTGAGAAACTGCATCGACGCTTTCGGGAGCCTCTTAGAGGGAATGGTTGCAGTTCGGAATTGGACACTGTGCTGGCAAACGTCAGCACCTCCTCTCCCTCAGAGGGCTCTTGGTGTGCAGACTCCTAACAGACAGCACGGTCCACAGCTCGTGAACGGTCCCATTGTAAGCCAGTCTCGTCCGTGAAAGACCGCGTGAGGCTGAGCTCCAACAGTCGGGCTCCACACCTGGAGCCTTTGGGACAGGGCACTCCTGAGCCGATGTGCCCACCAGGGGACGCCACCAAAGTTTACGTACCACAGGAAAGCGCATCAAGGCCTCGTGTTCTCTCCATGAAATGAACGTGAGCTTGAAGGGTGATGCGTCAGCGTGTACCATGAACAGCTCGCTGGTACGCCTGTCTTTGCCCCCTCTCATGGTCTCACGCACCCGGGCTCAGTTCCGTGCAGGAATGCTGAGTGGGAGCGCCAGCCTCGCTTCTGGACTCTAAAGCCTTCCACCCCCTAATGGCAGGTTGTGTGTGTCTCTCACGTGGGGGGAGGAATGAGGTCGCCCACAGAGGTTCTGCCATGAAAGATCTAAAGACACACGCTGCTGAGGAGCTTGTTCCTCATTGAGCATCCCCGAAGGCCAGAAGAATGCTGAAGGTCTCTTTCAAAGCTGCCGGACGCTCTGCCGTTCTAGGCCTGAGATACGGACCTTGTGACGGCACTGTAACACCAAGAGATTCAGGAGACATCGCCAGTGCGAGTGTCAATCCGGAAGGAAGAACCTTCAAGGCGGAGTGTCCTTTCCAGTAAAAACGGTGCCCAAGTGGCTGAGGCAGGGAGCATTTTCTTTCACAGAACCGGCATCCTCATATGCCTGTGGGTTACTCTAAAGAAACGACACTGTGAGCAACCTCTTCGAAAAGGCATTCGCAAGCGACTTGGAGACAACAGCAGAGCAGTGGAGGCACAGACCATTATCCTAGAGAGCAGCACAGTGTCTCTAGCAGCGATCGCTTCCCGGAGGATACTTAAGCCACACCGAGATTCCAGCAGGGAGTTTTGCCTTATAGCAGTACAACTCACTCAAGAAAGAGGGATGAGGTGTAGGGCTAATCTACGTGCGCTCACGCTCTGTGTCCCCGAGAAGGTTTCACGGAGCAGAATGCATCACCGACAGCTACCACATGTGTGCACCAAAGAAGCCCTGTGCCGTGGGTGTTCTCAGGTCGACAGCGAAGACCTAAGTGTGTGCTGCACCCGCTCTCGGTGGTTCACATGTTGCGTGACCCTGTGCCTTTGGGAGATGTTCAGAGCGGGTGGCACCTGCGTGCTGCGAGCGCAAGAGGTGTAGAGTGTAGAGGCCTTTCACACTGGAGGAAGGGCTTGCGTCTCATGGAGAGAACGTGTACATCACCCGGGAGATGGAGGCGTGCTCTTGACACCATTTCCTCTGCCCGTTTAAAACACAAGTGTTTGTACTCGATCTGGGCTGCCTGGTGAAACGCTTGGCAGTCCGCATCACCCTGAGCACCTTTCCTGAAGTTTGATTCGTAGCTGGGTAAACTCGGGCTTCAGAGGCTTAGATGAGACCAAACGTGTTCAGCTTGTGGCAAAAGCCTTTGACCAGAGGCATATACGCTTGTGCTTGGGGCGAGGGCTTGGCAAGAACGTTTACACCCTGGGTTTTTATCTTTACCCTAAGCTGTCCCTTTTGGCTGCAGCAGGCGGAGAGAACCCGCGGAGAGAGAACAGCTGCGAAGTGGATGCACCGAACAGTCACCTCGATACAAGCCCCGGGGTCCCAAGCAACGATCCTTCCCAGGAGGGTACTTAACCCACCCCGGGATTCAAGCAGGGAGTTCGCCTTGTCCAACTCTCACAGGAGACTGGCATGAGATGTAGGGCTCATCTACTTGCGTTCACACTACGTGGCCCGGAGAAGTTCTCACGGAGCCGAATACAGCACCCTTCCACCACCACGTGTGTACACAAAGGAGCGCTGGGCAGTGGGTGTTCTCATGGCCAAGAGAGAAGCCTTTGTTCTGTGCTGCACCTGCTGGGTGGTTCAAAGGTTTTCTGACCTTCCTGCTCTGGAAGCTTTTCAGAGCTGAGGCTACGCCTGGGCTGCGAAAGCAGAGAGGCGTAGAGGCCTTTCACACTGAAGGCGTGGGCCTGTTTCCCATGGAGAAAGTGTACGTCACCCAACCCCCACCCCCACCCCACCCAACCCCACCCCCAGCTGGAGGCCTGCGGGTTGACACCATTTTGTCCTGCCCATGGAAAATACAAAGAGGCGTACACGATTTGGGCTGTCTGGTGAGAGAATTTTGAATCGGCGGCACCCTGAGTACCTTTCCCGAAGTTTGCTTCCTAGCTGGTTAAACTCGGCATTCAGAGGCGAGATGAGAACAAACTTGCTCCGCGTGCGGCGAAGTGCCCTGATGCCCTGCCCTAAATGTTTGAGCTTCTGGCCAGCGTCACGCAAGTACTTTGACACGTAGGAGTCTCACTTTTGCTCCAAGCTGTCCCTGTTGGCTGAAGCAGTCGGCGTGTCTGTATCGCAGCCTGGGAGGCCGGGTGTTGGGGGAGTCTGCCCAGTGACTGGCCTCCATTTATAGCTAACTGAGAAACTGTGTCGAAGCTTTCGGGAGCCTCTTAAAGGGAATGGTTGCAGTTCGGAATTGGAGACTGTGCTGGCAAACGTCAGCACCTCCTCTCCCTCGGAGGGATCTTGGTTTGCCGACTCCTAACAGCCAGCACGGGCCCCAGCTCGTGAACGGTCCCATTGCGAGCCGGTCTCGTCCGTGAAAGAGCCACGTGAGGCTGAGCTCCAACAGTCGGGCTCCACACCTGGAGCCTTTGGGACAGGGCAGTCCTGAGCCGATGTGCCCACCAGGGGACGCCACCAAAGTTTACGTACCACAGGAAAGCGCATCAAGGCCTCGTGTTCTCTCCATGAAATGAACGTGAGCTTGAAGGGTGATGCGTCAGCGTGCACCGTGAACAGCTCGCAGGTACGCCTGTCTTTGCCCCCTCTCATGGTCTCACGCACCCGGGCTCAGTTCCGTGCAGGAATGCTGAGTGGGAGTGGCAGCCTCGCTTCTGGACTCTAAAGCCTTCCACCCCCCCAATGGCAGGTTGTGTGTGTCTCTCACGTGGGGGGAGGAATGAGGTCGCCCACAGAGGTTCTGCCATGAAAGATCTAAAGACGCACGCTGCTGAGGAGCTTGTTCCCCATGGAGCGTCCCCGAAGGCCAGAAGAATGCCGACGGCCTCTTTCAAAGCTGCCGGATGCTCTGCCGTTCTAGGCCTGAGATACGGACCTTGTGACGGCACTGTAGCCCCGCGAGATTCAGGAGACATCGCCAGTGCGAGTGGCAATCCGGAAGGAAGAACCTTCAAGGCGGAGTGTCCTTTCCTGTACAAAATGGCGCCCAAGTGGCTGAGGCAGGGAGCATTTTCCTTCACAGAACCGGCATCCTCGTATGCCTGTGGGTTACTCTAAAGAAACGACACTGTGAGCAACCTCTTCGAAAAGGCCTTCGCAAGCGACTTGGAGACAACAGCAGCGCAGTGGAGTCACAGACCATTATCCTAGAGAGCAGCACAGTGTCTCTAGCAGCGATCGCTTCCCGGAGGATACTTAAGCCACACCGAGATTCCAGCAGGGAGTTTTGCCTTATAGCAGTACAACTCACTCAAGAAAGAGGGATGAGGTGTAGGGCTAATCTATGTGCGCTCACGCTCTGTGTCCCCGAGAAGGTTTCACGGAGCAGAATGCATCACCGACCGCTACCACGTGTGTGCACCAAAGAAGCCCTGTGCCGTGGGTGTTCTCAGGCCGACAGCGAAGACCTAGGTGTGTGCTGCACCCGCGCTCGGTGGTTCACACGTTGCGTGACCCCTGTGCCTTTGGAAGATGTTCAGAGCGGGTGGCACCTGCGTGCTGCGAGCGCAAGAGGTGTAGAGTGTAGAGGCCTTTCACACTGGAGGAAGGGCTTGCGTCTCGTGGAGAGAATGTGTACGTCGCCCGGGAGATGGAGGCGCTCTCTTGACACCATTTCCTCTGCCCGTTTAAAACACAAGTGTTTGTACTCAATCTGGGCTGCCTGGTGAAACGCTTGGCAGTCCGCATCATCCTGAGCACCTTTCCTGAAGTTTGATTCATAGCTGGGTAAACTCGGGCTTCAGAGGCTTAGATGAGACCAAACGTGTTCAGCTTGTGGCGAAAGCCTTTGACCAGAGGCATATATGCTTGTGCTTGGGGCGAGGGCTAGGCAAGAACGTTTACACCCTGGGTTTTTATCTTTACCCTAAGCTGTCCCTTTTGGCTGCAGCAGGCGGAGAGAACCCGTGGAGAGAGAACAGCTGCGAAGTGGATGCACAGAACAGTCACCTCGATACCAGCCCCGGGGTCCCAAGCAACGATCCTTCCCCGGAGGGTACTTAACACACCCAGGGATTCAAGCAGGGAGTTCGCCTTGTCCAACTCGCACAGGAGACTGGCATGAGATGTAGGGCTCATCTACTTGCGTTCACACTACGTGGCCCGGAGAAGTTCTCACGGAGCCGAATGCAGCACCATTCCTCCACCACGTGTGTACACAAAGGAGCGCTGGGCAGTGGGTGTTCTCAAGGCCAAGAGAGAAGCCCTTGTTCTGTGCTGCACCTGCTGGGTGGTTCAAAGGTTTTCTGACCTTCCTGCTCTGGAAGCTTTTCACAGCTGAGGCTACGCCTGGGCTGCGAAAACAGAGAGGCGTAGAGGCCTTTCACACTGAAGGCGTGGGCCTGTTTCCCATGGAGAAAGTGTACATCGCCCAACCCCCACCCCCACCCCACCCCACCCCACCCCACCCCACCCCCAGGTGGAGGCGTGCGTGTTGACACCATTTTGTCCTGCCCATGGAAAATACAAAGAGGCGTACACGATTTGGGCTGTCTGGTGAGAGAATTTTGAATCGGCGGCACCCTGAGTACCTTTCCCGAAGTTTGCTTCCTAGCTGGTTAAACTCGGCATTCAGAGGCGAGATGAGAAGAAACTTGCTCCGCGTGCGGCGAAGTGCCCTTATGCCCTGCCCTAAATGTTTGAGGTTCTGGCCAGCGTCACGCAAGTACTTTGACACGTAGGAGTCTCACTTTTACTCCAAGCTGTCCCTGTTGGCTGAAGCAGTCGGCGTGTCTGTATCGCAGCCTGGGAGGCCGGGCGTTGGGGGAGTCTGCCAAGTGACTGGCCTCCATTTATAGCTAACTGAGAAACTGCGTCGAAGTTTTCAGGAGCCTCTTACAGGGAATGGTTGCAGTTCGGAATTGGAGACTGTGCTGGCAAACGTCAGCAGCTCCTCTCCCTCGGAGGGCTCTTGGTGTGCCGACTCCTAACAGCCAGCACGGTCCCCAGCTCGTGAACGGTCCCATTGTGAGCCGGTCTCGTCCGTGAAAGAGCCACGTGAGTCTGAGCTCCAACAGTCGGGCTCCACACCTGGAGCCTTTGGGACAGGGCAGTCCTGAGCCGATGTGCCCACCAGGGGACGAGACCAAAGTTTACATACCACAGGAAAGCGCATCAAGGCCTCGTGTTCTCTCCATGAAATGAACGTGAGCTTGAAGGGTGATGCGTCAGCGTGCACCGTGAACAGCTCGCTGGTACGCCTGTCTTTGCCCCCTCTCACGGTCTCACGCACCCGGGCTCAGTTCCGTGCAGGAATGCTGAGTGGGAGCGCCAGCCTCGCTTCTGGACTCGAAAGCCTTCCACCCCCTAATGGCAGGTTGTGTGTGTCTCTAACGTGGGGGGAGGAATGAGGTCGCCCACAGAGGTTCTGCCATGAAAGATCTAAAGATGCATGCTGCTGAGGAGCTTGTTCCTCATGGAGCGTCCCCGAAGGCCAGAAGAATGCCGAAGGTCTCTTTCAAAGCTGCTGGACGCTCTGCCGTTCTAGGCCTGAGATACGGACCTTGTGACGGCACTGTAACCCCGCGAGATTCAGGAGACATCGCCATTGCGAGTGGCAATCCGGAAGGAAGAACCTTCAAGGCGGAGTGTCCTTTCCTGTACAAAACGGCGCCCAAGTGGCTGAGGCAGGGAGCATTTTCCTTCACAGAACCGGCATCCTCGTATGCCTGTGGGTTACTCTAAAGAAATGACACTGTGAGCAACCTCTTCGAAAAGGCCTTCGCAAGCGACTTGGAGACAACAGCAGCGCAGTGGAGGCACAGACCTTTATCCTAGAGAGCAGCACAGTGTCGCTAGCAGCGATCGCTTCCTGGAGGATACTTAAGCCACACCGAGATTCCAGCAGGGAGTTTTGCCTTATAGCAGTACAACTCACTCAAGAAAGAGGGATGAGGTGTAGGGCTAATCTACGTGCGCTCACGCTCTGTGTCCCCGAGAAGGTTTCACGGAGCAGAATGCATCACCGACCGCTACCATGTGTGTGCACCAAAGAAGCCCTGTGCCGTGGGTGTTCTCAGGCCGACAGCGAAGACCTAGGTGTGTGCTGCACCCGCGCTAGGTGGTTCACACGTTGCGTGACCCCTGGGCCTTTGGAAGATGTTCAGAGCGGATGGCACCAGCGTGCTGCGAGCGCAAGAGGTGTAGAGTGTAGAGGCCTTTCACTCTGGAGGAAGGGATTGCGTCTCATGGAGAGAACGTGTACGTCGCCCGGGAGATGGAGGCGCGCTCTTGACACCATTTCCTCTGCCCGTTTAAAACACAAGTGTTTGTACTCGATCTGGGCTGCCTGGTGAAACGCTTGGCAGTCCGCATCACCCTGAGCACCTTTCCTGAAGTTTGATTCGTAGCTGGGTAAACTCGGGCTTCAGAGGCTTAGATGAGACCAAACGTGTTCAGCTTGTGGCAAAAGCCTTTGACCAGAGGCATATACGCTTGTGCTTGGGGCGAGGGCTAGGCAAGAACGTTTACACACTGGGTTTTTATCTTTACCCTAAGCTGTCCCTTTTGGCTGCAGCAGGCGGAGAGAACCCGCGGAGAGAGAACAGCTGCGAAGTGGATGCACAGAACAGTCACCTCGATAAAAGCCCCGGGGTCCCAAGCAACGATCCTTCCCCGGAGGGTACTTAACCCACCCCGGGATTCAAGCAGGGAGTTCGCCTTGTCCAACTCGCACAGGAGACTGGCATGAGATGTAGGGCTCATCTACTTGCGTTCACACTACGTGGCCCGGAGAAGTTCTCACGGAGCCGAATCCAGCACCCTTCCTCCACCACGTGTGTATACAAAGGAGCGCTGGGCAGTGGGTGTTCTCAGGCCAAGAGAGAAGCCCTTGTTCTGTGCTGCACCTGGTGGGTTGTTCAAAGGTTTTCTGATATTCCTGCTCTGGAAGCTTTTCAGAGCTGAGGTTACGCCTGGGCTGCGAAAGCAGAGAGGCGTAGAGGCCTTTCACACTGAAGGTGTGGGCCTGTTTCCCATGGAGAAAGTGTACGTCGCCCAACCCCCACCCCCACCCCACCCCACCCCACCCCACCCCACCCCAACCCACCCCCAGCTGGAGGCGTGCGGGTTGACACCATTTTGTCCTGCCCATGGAAAATACAAAGAGGCGTACACGATTTGGGCTGTCTGGTGAAAGAATTTTGAATCGGCGGCACCCTGAGTACCTTTCCCGAAGTTTGCTTCCTAGCTGGTTAAACTCGGCATTCAGAGGTGAGATGAGAAGAAACTTGCTCCGCGTGCGGCGAAGTGCCCTGATGCCCTGCCCTAAATGTTTGAGCTTCTGGCCAGCGTCACGCAAGTACTTTGACACGTAGGAGTCTCCCTTTTACTCCAAGCTGTACCTGCTGGCTGAAACAGTCGGTGTGTCTGTATCGCAGACTGGGAGGCCGGGCGTTGGGGGAGTCTGCCAAGTGACTGGCCTCCATTTATAGCTAACTGAGAAACTGCATCGACGCTTTCGGGAGCCTCTTAGAGGGAATGGTTGCAGTTCGGAATTGGACACTGTGCTGGCAAACGTCAGCACCTCCTCTCCCTCAGAGGGCTCTTGGTGTGCAGACTCCTAACAGACAGCACGGTCCACAGCTCGTGAACGGTCCCATTGTAAGCCAGTCTCGTCCGTGAAAGACCGCGTGAGGCTGAGCTCCAACAGTCGGGCTCCACACCTGGAGCCTTTGGGACAGGGCACTCCTGAGCCGATGTGCCCACCAGGGGACGCCACCAAAGTTTACGTACCACAGGAAAGCGCATCAAGGCCTCGTGTTCTCTCCATGAAATGAACGTGAGCTTGAAGGGTGATGCGTCAGCGTGTACCATGAACAGCTCGCTGGTACGCCTGTCTTTGCCCCCTCTCATGGTCTCACGCACCCGGGCTCAGTTCCGTGCAGGAATGCTGAGTGGGAGCGCCAGCCTCGCTTCTGGACTCTAAAGCCTTCCACCCCCTAATGGCAGGTTGTGTGTGTCTCTCACGTGGGGGGAGGAATGAGGTCGCCCACAGAAGTTCTGCCATGAAAGATCTAAAGACACACGCTGCTGAGGAGCTTGTTCCTCATTGAGCATCCCCGAAGGCCAGAAGAATGCCGAAGGTCTCTTTCAAAGCTGCCGGACGCTCTGCCGTTCTAGGCCTGAGATACGGACCTTGTGACGGCACTGTAACACCAAGAGATTCAGGAGACATCGCCAGTGCGAGTGTCAATCCGGAAGGAAGAACCTTCAAGGCGGAGTGTCCTTTCCAGTAAAAACGGTGCCCAAGTGGCTGAGGCAGGGAGCATTTTCTTTCACAGAACCGGCATCCTCATATGCCTGTGGGTTACTCTAAAGAAACGACACTGTGAGCAACCTCTTCGAAAAGGCATTCGCAAGCGACTTGGAGACAACAGCAGCGCAGTGGAGGCACAGACCATTATCCTAGAGAGCAGCACAGTGTCTCTAGCAGCGATCGCTTCCCGGAGGATACTTAAGCCACACCGAGATTCCAGCAGGGAGTTTTGCCTTATAGCAGTACAACTCACTCAAGAAAGAGGGATGAGGTGTAGGGCTAATCTACGTGCGCTCACGCTCTGTGTCCCCGAGAAGGTTTCACGGAGCAGAATGCATCACCGACAGCTACCACATGTGTGCACCAAAGAAGCCCTGTGCCGTGGGTGTTCTCAGGTCGACAGCGAAGACCTAAGTGTGTGCTGCACCCGCTCTCGGTGGTTCACATGTTGCGTGACCCTGTGCCTTTGGGAGATGTTCAGAGCGGGTGGCACCTGCGTGCTGCGAGCGCAAGAGGTGTAGAGTGTAGAGGCCTTTCACACTGGAGGAAGGGCTTGCGTCTCATGGAGAGAACGTGTACATCACCCGGGAGATGGAGGCGTGCTCTTGACACCATTTCCTCTGCCCGTTTAAAACACAAGTGTTTGTACTCGATCTGGGCTGCCTGGTGAAACGCTTGGCAGTCCGCATCATCCTGAGCACCTTTCCTGAAGTTTGATTCATAGCTGGGTAAACTCGGGCTTCAGAGGCTTAGATGAGACCAAACGTGTTCAGCTTGTGGCGAAAGCCTTTGACCAGAGGCATATATGCTTGTGCTTGGGGCGAGGGCTAGGCAAGAACGTTTACACCCTGGGTTTTTATCTTTACCCTAAGCTGTCCCTTTTGGCTGCAGCAGGCGGAGAGAACCCGTGGAGAGAGAACAGCTGCGAAGTGGATGCACAGAACAGTCACCTCGATACCAGCCCCGGGGTCCCAAGCAACGATCCTTCCCCGGAGGGTACTTAACACACCCAGGGATTCAAGCAGGGAGTTCGCCTTGTCCAACTCGCACAGGAGACTGGCATGAGATGTAGGGCTCATCTACTTGCGTTCACACTACGTGGCCCGGAGAAGTTCTCACGGAGCCGAATGCAGCACCATTCCTCCACCACGTGTGTACACAAAGGAGCGCTGGGCAGTGGGTGTTCTCAAGGCCAAGAGAGAAGCCCTTGTTCTGTGCTGCACCTGCTGGGTGGTTCAAAGGTTTTCTGACCTTCCTGCTCTGGAAGCTTTTCACAGCTGAGGCTACGCCTGGGCTGCGAAAACAGAGAGGCGTAGAGGCCTTTCACACTGAAGGCGTGGGCCTGTTTCCCATGGAGAAAGTGTACATCGCCCAACCCCCACCCCCACCCCACCCCACCCCACCCCACCCCACCCCCAGGTGGAGGCGTGCGTGTTGACACCATTTTGTCCTGCCCATGGAAAATACAAAGAGGCGTACACGATTTGGGCTGTCTGGTGAGAGAATTTTGAATCGGCGGCACCCTGAGTACCTTTCCCGAAGTTTGCTTCCTAGCTGGTTAAACTCGGCATTCAGAGGCGAGATGAGAACAAACTTGCTCCGCGTGCGGCGAAGTGCCCTTATGCCCTGCCCTAAATGTTTGAGGTTCTGGCCAGCGTCACGCAAGTACTTTGACACGTAGGAGTCTCACTTTTACTCCAAGCTGTCCCTGTTGGCTGAAGCATTCGGCGTGTCTGTATCGCAGCCTGGGAGGCCGGGCGTTGGGGGAGTCTGCCAAGTGACTGGCCTCCATTTATAGCTAACTGAGAAACTGCGTCGAAGTTTTCAGGAGCCTCTTACAGGGAATGGTTGCAGTTCGGAATTGGAGACTGTGCTGGCAAACGTCAGCACCTCCTCTCCCTCGGAGGGATCTTGGTGTGCCGACTCCTAACAGCCAGCACGGTCCCCAGCTCGTGAACGGTCCCATTGTGAGCCGGTCTCGTCCGTGAAAGAGCCACGTGAGTCTGAGCTCCAACAGTCGGGCTCCACACCTGGAGCCTTTGGGACAGGGCAGTCCTGAGCCGATGTGCCCACCAGGGGACGCGACCAAAGTTTACATACCACAGGAAAGCGCATCAAGGCCTCGTGTTCTCTCCATGAAATGAACGTGAGCTTGAAGGGTGATGCGTCAGCGTGCACCGTGAACAGCTCGCTGGTACGCCTGTCTTTGCCCCCTCTCACGGTCTCACGCACCCGGGCTCAGTTCCGTGCAGGAATGCTGAGTGGGAGCGCCAGCCTCGCTTCTGGACTCTAAAGCCTTCCACCCCCCCAATGGCAGGTTGTGTGTGTCTCTCACGTGGGAGGAGGAATGAGGTCGCCCACAGAGGTTCTGCCATGAAAGATCTAAAGACGCACGCTGCTGAGGAGCTTGTTCCTCATGGAGCGTCCCTGAAGGCCAGAAGAATGCCGAAGGTCTCTTTCAAAGCTGCCGGACGCTCTGCCGTTCTAGGCCTGAGATACGGACCTTGTGACGGCACTGTAAGCCCGCGAGATTCAGGAGACATCGCCATTGCGAGTGGCAATCCGGAAGGAAGAACCTTCAAGGCGGAGTGTCATTTCCAGTACAAAACGGCACCCAAGTGGCTGAGGGAGGGAGCATTTTCCTTCACAGAAACGGCATCCTCATATGCCTGTGGGTTACTCTAAAGAAACGACACTGTGAGCAACCTCTTCGAAAAGGCCTTCGCAAGCGACTTGGAGACAACAGCAGCGCAGTGGAGGCACAGAGCATTATCCTAGAGAGCAGCACAGTGTCTCTAGCAGCGATCGCTTCCCGGAGGATACTTAAGCCACACCGAGATTCCAGCAGGGAGTTTTGCCTTATAGAAGTACAACTCACTCAAGAAAGAGGGATGAGGTGTAGGGCTAATCTACGGGCGCTCACGCTCTGTGTCCCCGAGAAGGTTTCACGGAGCAGAATGCATCACCGACCGCTACCACGTGTGTGCACCAAAGAAGCCCTGTGCCGTGGGTATTCTCAGGCCAACAGCGAAGACCAAGGTATGTGCTGCACCCGCTCTCGGTGGTTCACACGTTGCGTGACCCTGTGCCTTTGGGAGATGTTCAGAGCGGGTGGCACCTGCGTGCTGCGAGTGCAAGAGGTGTAGAGTGTAGACGCCTTTCACACTGGAGGAAGGGCTTGCGTCTCATGGAGAGAACGTGTACGTCGCCCGGGAGATGGAGGCGTGCTCTTGACACCATTTCCTCTGCCCGTTTAAAACACAAGTGTTTGTACTCGATCTGGGCTGCCTGGTGAAACGCTTGGCAGTCCGCATCACCCTGAGCACCTTTCCTGAAGTTTGATTCGTAGCTGGGTAAACTCTGGCTTCAGAGGCTTAGATGAGACCAATCGTGTTCAGCTTGTGGCGAAAGCCTTTGACCAGAGGCATATACGCTTGTGCTTGGGGTGAGGGATAGGCAAGAAAGTTTACACACTGGGTTTTTATCTTTACCCTAAGCTGTCCCTTTTGGCTGCAGCAGGCGGAGAGAACCCGCGGAGAGAGAACAGCTGCGAAGTAGATGCACAGAACAGTCAGCTCGATACCAGCCCCGGGGTCCCAAGAAACGATCCTTCCCCGGAGGGTACTTAACCCACCCCGGGATTCAAGCAGGGAGTTCGCCTTGTCCAACTCGCACAGGAGACTGGCATGAATTGTAGGGCTCATCTACTTGTGTTCACACTACGTGGCCCGGAGAAGTTATCACGGAGCCGAATCCAGCACCCTTCCTCCACCACGTGTGTACACAAAGGAGCGCTGGGCAGTGGGTGTTCTCAAGGCCAAGAGTGAAGCCCTTGTTCTGTGCTGCACCTGCTGGGTGGTTCAAAGGTTTTCTGACCTTCCTGCTCTGGAAGCTTTTCAGAGCTGAGGCTACGCCTGGGCTGCGAAAGCAGAGAGGCGTAGAGGCCTTTCACACTGAAGGCGTGGGCCTGTTTCCCATGGAGAAAGTGTACGTCACCCAACCCCCACAACCACCCCACCCCACCCCACCCCCAGCTGGAGGCGTGCGGGTTGACACCATTTTGTCCTGCCCATGGAAAATACAAAGAGGCGTACACGATTTGGGCTGTCTGGTGAGAGAATTTTGAATCGGCGGCACCCTGAGTACCTTTCCCGAAGTTTGCTTCCTAGCTGGTTAAACTCGGCATTCAGAGGCGAGATGAGAACAAAATTGCTCCGCGTGCGGCGAAGTGCCCTGATGCCCTGCCCTAAATGTTTGAGCTTCCGGCCAGCGTCACGCAAGTACTTTGACACGTAGGATTCTCACTTTTACTCCAAGCTGTCCCTGTTGGCTGAAGCAGTCGGCGTGTCTGTATCGCAGCCTGGGAGGCCGGGCGTTGGGGGAGTCTGCCAACTGACTGGCCTCCATTTATAGCTAACTGAGAAACTGCGTCGAAGCTTTCGGTAGCCTCTTACAGTGAATGGTTGCAGTTGGGAATTGGAGACTGTGCTGGCAAACGTCAGCAGCTCCTCTCCCTCGGAGGGCTCTTGGTGTGCCGACTCCTAACAGCCAGCACGGTCCCCAGCTCGTGAACGGTCCCATAGCGAGCCGGTCTCGTCCGTGAAAGAGCCACGTGAGGCTGAGTTCCAACAGTCGGGCTCCACACCTGGAGCCTTTGGGACAGGGCAGTCCTGAGCCGATGTGCCCACCAGGGGACACGACCGAAGTTTACGTACCACAGGAAAACGCATGAAGGCCTCGTGTTCTGTCCATGAAATGAACGTGAGCTTGAAGGGTGATGCGTCAGCGTGCACCGTGGACAGCTCGCTGGTATGCCTGTCTTTGCCCCCTCTCAGGGTCTCACGCACCCGGGCTCAGTTCCGTGCAAGAATGCTGAGTGGGAGCGCCAGCCTCGCTTCTGTACTCTAAAGCCTTCCACCACCTAATGGCAGGTTGTGTGTGTCTCTCACGTGGGGGGAGGAATGAGGTCGCCCACAGAAGTTCTGCCATGAAAGATCTAAAGACGCACGCTGCTGAGGAGCTTGTTCCTCATGGAGCATCCCCGAAGGCCAGAAGAATGCCGAAGGTCTCTTTCAAAGCTGCCGGACGCTCTGCCATTCTAGGCCTGAGATACGGACCTTGTGACGGCACTGTAAACCCGTGAGATTCAGGAGACATCGCCAGTGCGAGTGGCAATCCGGAAGGAAGAACCTTCAAGGCGGAGTGTCCTTTCTTGTACAAAACGGCGCCCAAGTGGCTGAGGCAGGGAGCATTTTCCTTCACAGAACCGGCATCCTCGTATGCCTGTGGGTTACTCTAAAGAAACGACACTGTGAGCAACCTCTTCGAAAAGGCCTTCGCAAGCGACTTGGAGACAACACCAGCGCAGTGGAGGCACAGACCATTATCTTAGAGAGCAGCACAGTGTCTCTAGCAGCGATCGCTTCCCGGAGGATACTTAAGCCACACCGAGATTCCAGCAGGGAGTTTTGCCTTATAGCAGTACAACTCACTCAAGAAAGAGGGATGAGGTGTAGGGCTAATCTACGTGCGCTCACGCTCTGTGTCCCCGAGAAGGTTTCACGGAGCAGAAGGCATCACCGACCGCTACCACGTGTGTGCACCAAAGAAGCCCTGTGCCATGGGTGTTCTCAGGCCAACAGCGAAGACCTAGGTGTGTGCTGCACCCGCGCTCGGTGGTTCACACGTTGCGTGACCCTGTGCCTTTGGGAGATGTTCAGAGCGGGTGGCACCTGCGTGCTGCGAGCGCAAGAGGTGTAGAGTGTAGAGGACTTTCACACTGGAGGAAGGGCTTGCGTCTCATGGAGAAAACGTGTACGTCGCCCGGGAGATGGAGGTGCGCTCTTGACACCATTTCCTCTGCCCGTTTAAAACACAAGTGTTTGTACTCGTTCTGGGCTGCCTGGTGAAACTCTTGGCAGTCTGCATCACCCTGAGCACCTTTCCTGAAATTTGATTCGTAGCTGGGTAAACTCGGGCTTCAGAGGCTTAGATGAGACCAAACGTGTTCAGCTTGTGGCGAAAGCCTTTGACCAGAGGCATATACGCTTGTGCTTGGGGCGAGGGCTAGGCAAGAACGTTTACACACTGGGTTTTTATCTTTACCCTAAGCTGTCCCTTTTGGCTGCAGCAGGCGGAGAGAACCCGCGGAGAGAGAACAGCTGCGAAGTGGATGCACAGAACAGTCACCTCGATAACAGCCCCGGGGTCCCAAGCAACGATCCTTCCCCGGAGGGTACTTAACCCACCCCGGGATTCAAGCAGGGAGTTCACCTTGTCCAACTCGCACAGGAGACTGGCATGAGATGTAGGGCTCATCTACTTGCGTTCACACTACGTGGCCCGGAGAAGTTCTCACGGAGCCGAATCCAGCACCCGTCCTCCACCACGTGTGTACACAAAGGAGCGCTGGGCAGTGGGTGTTCTCAAGGCCAAGAGAGAAGCCCTTGTTCTGTGCTGCACCTGCTGGGTGGTTCAAAGGTTTTCTGACCTTCCTGCTCTGGAAGCTTTTCAGAGCTGAGGCTACGCCTGGGCTGCGAAAGCAGAGAGGCGTAGAGGCCTTTCACACTGAAGGCGTGGGCCTGTTTCCCATGGAGAAAGTGTATGTCACCCAACCCCCACCCCCACCCCACCCCACACCACCCCACCCCACCCCAACCCACCCCCAGCTGGAGGCGTGCGGGTTTACACCATTTTGTCCTTCCCATGGAAAATACAAAGAGGCGTACACGATTTGGGCTGTCTGGTGAAAGAATTTTCAATCGGCGGCACCATGAGTACCTTTCCCGAAGTTTGCTTCCTAGCTGGTTAAACTCGGCATTCAGAGGCGAGATGAGAACAAACTTGCTCCGTGTGCGGCGAAGTGCCCTGATGCCCTGCCCTAAATGTTTGAGTTTCTGGATAGTGTCATGCAAGTACTTTGACACATAGGAGTGTCACTTTTACTGTAAGCTGTCCCTCTTGGCTGAAGCAGTCGGCGTGTCTGTATCGCACCTGGGAGGCCGGGCGTTGGGGGAGTCTGCCAAGTGACTGGCCTCCATTTATAGCTAACTGAGAAACTGCGTCGAAGCTTTCGGGAGCCTCTTACAGGGAATGGTTGCAGTTCGGAATTGGAGACTGTGCTGGCAAACGTCAGCAGCTCCTCTCCCTCGGAGGGCTCTTGGTGTGCCGACTCCTAACAGCCAGCACGGTCCCCAGCTCGTGAACGGTCCCATTGCGAGCCGGTCTCGTCCGTGAAAGAGCCACGTGAGGCTGAGCTCCAACAGTCGGACTCCACACCTGGAGCCTTTGAGACAGGGCAGTCCTGAGCTGATGTGCCCACCAGGGGACGCGACCAAAGTTTACGTACCACAGGAAAGCGCATCAAGGCCTCGTGTTCTCTCCATGAAATGAACGTGAGCTTGAAGGGTGATGCGTCAGCGTGCACCGTGAACAGCTCGCTGGTACGCCTATTTTGCCCCCTCTCACGGTCTCACGCACCTGGGCTCAGTTCCGTGCAGCAATGCTGAGTGGGAGCGCCAGGCTCGCTCGTGGACTGTAAAGCCTTTCACCCCCTAATGGCAGGTTGTGTGTGTCTCTCACGTGGGGGGAGGAATGAGGTCGCCCACAGAGGTTCTGCCATGAAAGATCTAAAGACGCACGCTGCTGAGGAGCTTGTTCCTCATGGAGCGTCCCCGAAGGCCAGAAGTATGCCGAAGGTCTCTTTCAAAGCTGCCAGACGCACTGCCGTTCTAGGCCTGAGATACGGACCTTGTGACGGCACTGTTACCCCGCGAGATTCAGGAGACTTCGCCAGTGCGAGTGGCAATCCGGAAGGAAGAACCTGCAAGGCGGAGTGTCCTTTCCTGTACAAAACGGCGCCCAAGTGTCTGAGGCAGGGAGCATTTTCCTTCACAGAACCGGCATCCTCGTATGCCTGTGGGTTACTCTAAAGAAACGACACTGTGAGCAACCTCTTCGAAAAGGCCTTCGCAAGCGACTTGGAGACAACAGCAGCGCAGTGGAGGCACAGACCATTATCCTAGAGAGCAGCACAGTGTCTCTAGCAGTGATCGCTTCCCGGAGGATACTTAAGCCACACCGAGATTCTAGCAGGGAGTTTTGCCTTATAGCAGTACAACTCACTCAAGAAAGAGGGATGAGGTGTAGGGCTAATCTACGTGCACTCGTGCTCTGTGTCCCCGAGAAGGTTTCACGGAGCAGAATGCATCACCGACCGCTACCACGTGTGTGCACAAAAGAAGCCCTGTGCCGTGGGTGTTCTCAGGCTGACAGCGAAGACCTAGGTGTGTGCTGCACCCGCGCTCGGTGGTTCACACGTTGCGTGACCCTGTGCCTTTGGAAGATGTTCAGAGCGGGTGGCACCTGCGTGCTGCGAGCGCAAGAGGTGTAGAGTGTAGAGGCCTTTCACACTGGAGGAAGGGCTTGCGTCTCGTGGAGAGAACGTGTACGTCGCCCGGGAGATGGAGGTGCGCTCTTGACACCATTTCCTCTGCCCGTTTAAAACACAAGTGTTTGTACTCGATCTGGGCTGCCTGGTGAAACGCTTGGCAGTCCGCATCACCCTGAGCACCTTTCCTGATGTTTGATTCGTAGCTGGGTAAACTCGGGCTTCAGAGGCTTAGATGAGACCAAACGTGTTCAGCTTGTGGCGAAAGCCTTTGACCAGAGGCATATACGCTTGTGCTTGGGGTGAGGGCTACGCAAGTACGTTTACACACTGGGTTTTTATCTTTACCCTAAGCTGTCCCTTTTGGCTGCAGCAGGCGGAGGGAACCCGCGGAGAGAGAACAGCTGCGAAGTGGATGCACAGAACAGTCACCTCGATACCAGCCCCGGGGTCCCAAGCAACGATCCTTCCCCGGAGGGTACTTAACCCACCCAGGAATTCAAGCAGGGAGTTCGCCTTCTCCAACTCGCACAGGAGACTGGCATGAGATGTAGGGCTCATCTACTTGCGTTCACACTACGTGGTCCGGAGAAGTTCTCACGGAGCCAAATCCAGCACCCTTCCTCCACCACGTGTGTACACAAAGGAGCTCTGGGCAGTGGGTGTTCTCAGGCCAAGAGAGAAACCCTTGTTCTGTGCTGCACCGGCTGGGTGGTTCAAAGGTTTTCTGACCTACCTGCTCTGGAAGCTTTTCAGAGCTGAGGCTACGCCTGGGCTGCAAAAGCAGAGAGGCTTGGAGGCCTTTCACAGTGAAGGCGTGGGCCTGTTTCCCATGGAGAAAGTGTACATTGCCCAAACCCCACCCCCACCCCACCGCACCCCAACCCACCACCAGCTGGAGGTGTGCGGGTTGACACCATTTTGTCCTGCCCATGGAAAATACAAAGAGGCGTACACGATTTGAGCTGTCTGGTGAGAGAATTTTGAATCGGCGGCACCCTGAGTACCTTTCCCGAAGTTTGCTTCCTAGCTGGTTAAACTCGGCATTCAGAGGCGAGATGAGAACAAACTTGCTCCGCGTGCGGCGAAGTGCCTTGATGCCCTGCCCTAAATGTTTGTGCTTCTGGCCAGCGTCACGCAAGTACTTTGACACGTAGGATTCTCACTTTTACTCCAAGCTGTCAATGTTGGCTGAAGCAGTCGGCGTGTCTGTATCGCAGCCTGGGAGGCCGGGCGTTGGGGGAGTCTGCCAAGTGACTGGCCTCCATTTATAGCTAACTGAGAAACTGCGTCAAAGCTTTCGGGAGCCTCTTACAGGGAATGGTTGCAGTTTGGAATTGGAGACTGTGCTGGCAAACGTCAGCAGCTCCTCTCCCTCGGAGGGCTCTTGGTGTGCCGACTCCTAACAGCCAGCACGGTCCCCAGCTCGTGAACGGTCCCATTGCGAGCCGGTCTCGTCCGTGAAAGAGCCACGTGAGGCTGAGCTCCAACAGTCGGGCTCCACACCTGGAGCCTTTGGGACAGGGCAGTCCTGAGCCGATGTGCCCACCAGGGGACGCGACCAAAGTTTACGTACCACAGGAAAGCGTATCAAGGCCTCGTGTTCTCTCCATGAAATGAACGTGAGCTTGTAGGGTGATGCGTCAGCGTGCACCGTGAACAGCTCGCTGGTACGCCTGTCTTTGCCCCCTCTCACGGTCTCACGCACCCGGGCTCAGTTCCGTGTAGGAATGCTGAGTGGGAGCGCCAGCCTCGCTTCTGGACTCTAAAGCTTCCACCCCCTAATGGCAGGTTGTGTGTGTCTCTCACGTGGGGGGAGGAATGAGGTCGCCCACAGAGGTTCTGCCATGAAAGATCTAAAGACGCACGCTGCTGAGGAGCTTGTTCCTCATGGAGCGTCCCCGAAGGCCAGAAGAATGCCGAAGATCTCTTTCAAAGCTGCCGGACGCTCTGCCGTTCTAGGCCTGAGATACGGACCTTGTGACGGCACTGTAACCCCGCGAGATTCAGGAGACATCGCCAGTGCGAGTGGCAATCCGGAAGGAAGAACCTTCAAGGCGGAGTGTCCTTTCCTGTACAAAACGGCGCCCAAGTGGCTGAGGCTGGGAGCATTTTCCTTCACAGAACCGGCATCCTCGTATGCCTGTGGGTTACACTAAAGAAACGACACTGTGAGCAACCTCTTCGAAAAGGCCTTCGCAAGCGACTTGGAGACAACAGCAGCGCAGTGGAGGCACAGACCATTATCCTAGAGAGCAGCACAGTGTCTCTAGCAGCGATCACTTCCCGGAGGATACTTAAGCCACACCGAGATTCCAGAAGGGAGTTTTGCCTTATAGCAGTACAACTCACTCAAGAAAGAGGGATGAGGTGTAGGGCTAATCTACGTGCGCTCACGCTCTGTGTCCCCGAGAAGGTTTCACGGAGCAGAATGCATCACCGACCGCTACCACGTGTGTACACCAAAGAAGCCCTGTGCCGTGGGTGTTCTCAGGCCGACAGTGAAGACCTAGGTGTGTGCTGCACCCGCACTCGGTGGTTCACACGTTGCGTGACCCCTGTGCCTTTGGAAGATGTTCAGAGCGGGTGGCACCTGCGTGCTGCGAGCGCAAGAGGTGTAGAGTGTAGAGGCCTTTCACACTGGAGGAAGGGCTTGCGTCTCGTGGAGAGAACGTGTACGTCGCCCGGGAGATGGAGGTTCGCTCTTGACACCATTTCCTCTGCCCGTTTAAAACACAAGTGTTTGTACTCGATCTGGGCTGCCTGGTGAAACGCTTGGCAGTCCGCATCACCCTGAGCACCTTCCCTGAAGTTTGATTCATAGCTGGGTAAACTCGGGCTTCAGAGGCTTAGATGAGACCAAACGTGTTCAGCTTGTGGCGAAAGCCTTTGACCAGAGGCATATACGCTTGTGCTTGGGGTGAGGGCTACGCAAGTACGTTTACACACTGGGTATTTATCTTTACCCTAAGCTGTCCCTTTTGGCTGCAGCACGTGGAGGGAACCCGCGGAGAGAGAACAGCTGCAAAGTGGATGCACAGAACAGTCACCTCGATACCAGCCTCGGGGTCCCAAGCAACGATCCTTCCCCGGAGGGTACTTAACCCACCCAGGAATTCAAGCAGGGAGTTCGCCTTGTCCAACTCGCACAGGAGACTGGCATGAGATGTAGGGCTCATCTACTTGCGTTCACACTACGTGGTCTGGAGGAGTTCTCACGGAGCCGAATCCAGCACCCTTCCTCCACCACGTGTGTACACAAAGGAGCTCTGGGCATTGGGTGTTCTCAGGCCAAGAGAGAAACCCTTGTTCTGTGCTGCACCGGCTGGGTGGTTCAAAGGTTTTCTGACCTACCTGCTCTGGAAGCTTTTCAGAGCTGAGGCTACGCCTGGGCTGCAAAAGCAGAGAGGCGTGGAGGCCTTTCACAGTGAAGGCGTGGGCCTGTTTCCCATGGAGAAAGTGTACATTGCCCAAACCCCACCCCCACCCCACCGCACCCCAACCCACCACCAGCTGGAGGTGTGCGGGTTGACACCATTTTGTCCTGCCCATGGAAAATACAAAGAGGCGTACACGATTTGAGCTGTCTGGTGAGAGAATTTTGAATCGGCGGCACCCTGAGTAGCTTTCCCGAAGTTTGCTTCCTAGCTGTTTAAACTCGGCATTCAGAGGCGAGATGAGAACAAACTTGCTCCGCGTGCGGCGAAGTGCCTTGATGCCCTGCCCTAAAAGTTTGTGCTTCTGGCCAGCATCACGCAAGTACTTTGACACGTAGGATTCTCACTTTTACTCCAAGCTGTCAATGTTGGCTGAAGCAGTCGGCGTGTCTGTATCGCAGCCTGGGAGGCCGGGCGTTGGGGGAGTCTGCCAAGTGACTGGCCTCCATTTATAGCTAACTGAGAAACTGCGTCGAAGCTTTCGGGAGCCTCTTACAGGGAATGGTTGCAGTTTGGAATTGGAGACTGTGCTGGCAAACGTCAGCAGCTCCTCTCCCTCGGAGGGCTCTTGGTGTGCCGACTCCTAACAGCCAGCACGGTCCCCAGCTCGTGAACGGTCCCATTGCTAGCTGGTCTCGTCCGTGAAAGAGCCACGTGAGGCTGATTTCCAACAGTCGGGCTCCACACCTGGAGCTTTTGGGACAGGGCAGTCCTGAGCCGATGTGCCCACCAGGGGACGCGACCAAAGTTTACGTACCACAGGAAAGCTTATCAAGGCCTCGTGTTCTCTCCATGAAATGAACGTGAGCTTGTAGGGTGATGCGTCAGCGTGCACCGTGAACAGCTCGCTGGTACGCCTGTCTTTGCCCCCTCTCACGGTCTCACGCACCCGGGCTCAGTTCCGTGTAGGAATGCTGAGTGGGAGCGCCAGCCTCGCTTCTGGACTCTAAAGCTTCCACCCCCTAATGGCAGGTTGTGTGTGTCTCTCACGTGGGGGGAGGAATGAGGTCGCCCACAGAGGTTCTGCCATGAAAGATCTAAAGACGCACGCTGCTGAGGAGCTTGTTCCTCATGGAGAGTCCCCGAAGGCCAGAAGAATGCCGACGGTCTCTTTCAAAGCTGCCGGACGCTCTGCCGTTCTAGGCCTGAGATACGGACCTTGTGACGGCACTGTAACCCCGCGAGATTCAGGAGACATCGCCAGTGCGAGTGGCAATCCGGAAGGAAGTACCTTCAAGGCGGAGTGTTCTTTCCTGTACAAAACGGCGCCCAAGTGGCTGAGGCAGGGAGCATTTTCCTTCACAGAACCGGCATCCTCGTATGCCTGTGGGTTACTCTAAAGAAACGACACTGTGAGCAACCTCTTCGAAAAGGTCTTCGCAAGTGACTTGGAGACAACAGCAGCGCAGTGGAGGCACAGACCATTATCTTAGAGAGCAGCACAGTGTCTCTAGCAGCGATCGCTTCCCGGAGGATACTTGAGCCACACCGAGATTCCAGCATGGAGTTTTGCCTTATAGCAGTACAACTCACTCAAGAAAGAGGGATGAGGTGTAGGGCTAATCTACATGCGCTCACGCTCTGTGTCCCCGAGAAGGTTTCACGGAGCAGAATGCATCACCAAACGCTACCACGTGTGTGCACCAAAGAAGCCCTGTGCCGTGGGTGTTCTCAGGCCCACAGCGAAGACCTAGGTGTGTGCTGCACCCGTGCTCGGTGCTTCACACGTTGCGTGACCCCTGTGCCTTTCAAAGATGTTCAGAGCGGGTGGCACCTGTGTGCTGCTAGCACAAGAGGTGTAGAGTGTAGAGGCCTTTCACACTGGAGGAAGGGCTTGCGTCTCATGGAGAAAACGTGTACGTCGCCCGGGAGATGGAGGCGCGCTCTTGACACCATTTCCTCTGCCCGTTTAAAACACAAGTGTTTGTACTCGTTCTGGGCTGCCTGGTGAAACTCTTGGCAGTCTGCATCACCCTGAGCACCTTTCTTGAAATTTGATTCGTAGCTGGGTAAACTCGGGCTTCAGAGGCTTAGATGAGACCAAACGTGTTCAGCTTGTGGCGAAAGCCTTTGACCAGAGGCATATACGCTTGTGCTTGGGGCGAGGGCTAGGCAAGAACGTTTACACCCTGGGTTTTTATCTTTACCCTAAGCTGTCCCTTTTGGCTGCAGCAGGCGGAGAGAACCCGCGGAGAGAGAACAGCTGCGAAGTGGATGCACAGAACAGTCACCTCGATACCAGCCCTGGGGTCCCAAGCAACGATCCTTCCCCGGAGGGTATTTAACCCACCACGGGATTCAAGCAGGGAGTTCGCCTTGTCCAACTCGCACAGGAGACTGGCATGAGATGTAGGGCTCATCTACTTGCGTTCACACTACGTGGCCCGGAGAAGGTCTCAAGAAGCCGAATCCAGCACCCTTCCTCCACCACGTGTGTACACAAAGGAGCGCTGGGCAGTGGGTGTTCTCAAGGCCAAGAGAGAAGCCCTTGTTCTGTGCTGCACCTGCTGGGTGGTTCAAAGGTTTTCTGACCTTCCTGCTCTGGAAGCTTTTCAGAGCTGAGGCTACGCCTGGGCTGCGAAAGCAGAGAGGCGTAGAGGCCTTTCACACTGAAGGCATGGGCCTGTTTCCTATGGAGAAAGTGTACGTCGCCCAACCCCCACCCCCACCCCACCCCACACCACCCCACCCCACTCCAACCCACCCCCAGCTGGAGGCGTGCGGGTTGACACCATTTTGTCCTGCCCATGGAAAATACAAAGAGGCGTACACGATTTGGGCTCTCTGGTGAGAGAATTTTGAATCGGCGGCACCCTGAGTACCTTTCCCGAAGTTTGCTTCCTAGCTGGTTAAACTCGGCATTCAGAGGCGAGATGAGAACAAACTTGCTCAGCGTGCGGCGAAGTGCCCTGATGCCCTGCCCTAAATGTTTGAGCTTCTTGCCAGCGTCACGCAAGTACTTTGACACGTAGGAGTCTCGCTTTTACTCCAAGCTGTCCCTGTTGGCTGAAGCAGTCGGCGTGTCTGTATCGCAGCCTGGGAGGCCGGGCGTTGGGGGAGTCTGCCAAGTGACTGGCCTCCATTTATAGCTAACTGAGAAACTGCGTTGAAGCTTTCGGGAGCCTCTTACAGGGAATGGTTGCAGTTCGGAATTGGAGACTGTGCTGGCAAACGTCAGCAGCTCCTCTCCCTCGGAGGGCTCTTGGTGTGCCGACTCCTAACAGCCAGCACGGTCCCCAGCTCGTGAACGGTCCCATTGCGAGCCGGTCTCGTCCGTGAAAGAGCCACGTGAGGCTGAGCTCCAACAGTCGGGCTCCACACCTGGAGCCTTTGGGACAGGGCAGTCCTGAGCCGATGTGCCCACCAGGGGACACGACCAAAGTTTACGTACCACAGGAAAGCGCATCAAGGCCTCGTGTTCTCTCCATGAAATGAACGTGAGCTTGAAGGTTGATGCGTCAGCGTGCACCGTGAACAGCTCGCTGGTACGCCTGTCTTTGCCCCCTCTCACGGTCTCACGCACCCGGGCTCAGTTCCGTGCAGGAATGCTGAGTGGGAGCGCCAGCCTCGCTTCTGGACTCTAAAGCCTTCCACCCCCTAATGGCAGGTTGTGTGTGTCTCTCACGTAGGGGGAGGAATGAGGTCGCCCACAGAGGTTCTGCCATGAAAGATCTAAAGACGCACGCTGCTGAGGAGCTTGTTCCTCATGGAGCGTCCCCGAAGGCCAGAAGAATGCCGACGGTCTCTTTCAAAGCTGCCGGACGCTCTGCCGTTCTAGGCCTGAGATACGGACCTTGTGACGGCACTGTAACTCCGCGAGATTCAGGAGACATCGCCAGTGCAAGTGGCAATCCGGAAGGAAGAACCTCCAAGGCGGAGTGTCCTTTCCTGTACAAAACAGCGCCCAAGTGGCTGAGGCAGGGAGCATTTTCCTTCACAGAACTGGCATCCTGGTATGCCTGTGGGTTACTCTAAAGAAACGACACTGTGAGCAACCTCTTCGAAAAGGCCTTCGCAAGCGACTTGGAGACAACAGCAGCGCAGTGGAGGCACAGACCATTATCCTAGAGAGCAGCACAGTGTCTCTAGCAGCGATCGCTTCCCAGAGGATACTTAAGCCACACCGAGATTCCAGCAGGGAGTTTTGCCTTATAGCAGTACAACTCACTCAAGAAAGAGGGATGAGGTGTAGGGCTAATCTACGTGCGCTCACGCTCTGTGTCCCCGAGAAGGTTTCACGGAGCAGAATGCATCACCGACCGCTACCACGTGTGTGTACCAAAGAAGCCCTGTGCCGTGGCTGTTCTCAGGCCGACAGCGAAAACCTAGGTGTGTGTTGCACCCGTGCCCGGTGGTTCACCCTTTGCATGACCCCTGTGCCTTTGGAAGATGTTCAGAGCGGGTGGCACCTGCGTGCTGCGAGCGCAAGAGGTGTAGAGTGTAGAGGCCTTTCACACTGGAGGAAGGGCTTGCGTCTCATGGAGAGAACGTGTACGTCGCCCGGGAGATGGAGGCGCGCTCTTGACACCATTTCCTCTGCCCGTTTAAAACACAAGTGTTTGTGATCGATCTGGGCTGCCTGGTGAAACGCTTGGCAGTCCGCATCACCCTGAGCACCTTTCCTGAAGTTTGATTCATAGCTGGGTAAACTCGGGCTTCAGAGGCTTAGATGAGACCAAACGTGTTCAGCTTGTGGCGACAGCCTTTGACCAGAGGCATATATGCTTGTGCTTGGGGCGAGGGCTAGGCAAGAACGTTTACACCCTGGGTTTTTATCTTTACCCTAAGCTGTTCCTTTTGGCTGCAGCAGGCGGAGAGAAACCGCGGAGAGAGAGCAGCTGCGAAGTGGATGCACAGAACAGTCACCTCGATTCCAGCCCCGGGGTCCCAAGCAACGATCCTTCCCCGGAGGGTACTTAACCCACCCCGGGATTCAAGCAGGGATTTCGCCTTGTCCAACTCGCACAGGAGACTGGCAAGAGATGTAGGGCTCATCTACTTGCGTTCACACTACGTGGCCCGGAGAAGTTCTCACGGAGCCGAATCCAGCACCCTTCCTCCACCACGTGTGTACACAAAGGAGCGCTGAGCAGTGGGTTTTCTCAAGGCCAAGAGAGAAGCCCTTGTTCTGTGCTGCACCTGCTGGGTGGTTCAAAGTTTTTCTGACCTTCCTGCTCTGGAAGCTTTTCAGAGCTGAGGCTACGCCTGGGCTGCGAAAGCAGAGAGGCGTAGAGGCCTTTCACACTGAAGGCGTGGGCCTGTTTCCCATGGAGAAAGTGTACATCGCCCAAATCCCACCCCCACCCCACCCCACCCCACCCCACCCCAACCCACCCCAACCCACCCCCAGCTGGAGGTGTGCGGGTTGACACCATTTTGTCCTGCCCATGGAAAATACAAAGAGGCGTACACGATTTGGGCTGTCTGGTGAGAGAATTTTGAATCGGCGGCACCCTGAGTACCTTTCCCGAAGTTTGCTTCCTAGCTGGTTAAACTCGGCATTCAGAGGCGAGATGAGAACAAACTTGCTCCGCATGCGGCGAAGTGCCCTGATGCCCTGCCCTAAATATTTGAGCTTCTGGCCAGCGTCACACAAGTACTTTGACACATAGGAGTCTCACTTTTACTCCAAGCTGTCCCTTTTGGCTGAAGCAGTCGGCGTGTCTGTACCGCAGCCTGGGAGGCCGGGCGTTGGGGGAGTCTGCCAAGTGACTGGCCTCCATTTATAGCTAACTGAGAAACTGCGTTGAAGCTTTCGGGAGCCTCTTACAGGGAATGGTTGCAGTTCGGAATTGGAGACTGTGCTGGCAAACGTCAGCAGCTCCTCTCCCTCGGAGGGCTCTTGGTGTGCCGACTCCTAACAGCCAGCACGGTCCCCAGCTCGTGAACGGTCCCATTGTGAGCTGGTCTCGTCCGTGAAAGAGCCACGTGAGGCTGAGCTCCAACAGTCAGGCTCCACACCTGGAGCCTTTGGGACAGGGCAGTCCTGAGCCGATGTGCCCACCAGGGGACGCGACCAAAGTTTACGTACCACAGGAAAGCGCATCAAGGCCTCGTGTTCTCTCCATGAAATGAACGTCAGCTTGAAGGGTGATGCGTCAGCGTGCACCGTGAACAGCTCGCTGGTACGCCTGTCTTTGCCCCCTCTCACGGTCTCACGCACCTGGGCTCAGTTCCGTGCAGGAATGCTGAGTGGGAGCGCCAGCCTCGCTTCTGGACTCTAAAGCCTTCCAACCCCTAATGGCAGGTTGTGTGTGTCTCTCACGTGGGGGGAGGAATGAGGTCGCCCACAGAGGTTCTGCCATGAAAGATCTAAAGACGCACGCTGCTGAGGAGCTTGTTCCTCATGGAGCGTCCCCGAAGGCCAGAAGAATGCCGAAGGACTCTTTCAAAGCTGCCGGACGCTCTGCCGTTCTAGGCCTGAGATACGGACCTTGTGACGGCACTGTAACCCTGCGAGATTCAGGAGACATCGCCAGTGCGAGTGGCAATCCGGAAGGAAGAACCTCCAAGGCGGAGTGTCCTTTCCTGTGCAAAATGGCGCCCAAGTGGCTGAGGCAGGGAGAATTTTCCTTCACAGAACTGGCATCCTGGTATGCCTGTGGGTTACTCTAAAGAAACGACACTGTGAGCAACCTCTTCGAAAAGGCCTTCGCAAGCGACTTGGAGACAACAGCAGCGCAGTGGAGGCACAGACCATTATCCTAGAGAACAGCACAGTGTCTCTAGCAGCGATCGCTTCCGGAGGATACTTAAGCCACACTGAGATTCCAGCAGGAAGTTTTGCTTTATAGCAGTACAACTCACTCAAGAAAGAGGGATGAGGTGTAGGGCTAATCTACGTGCACTCATGCTCTGTGTCCCCAAGAAGGTTTCACGGAGCAGAATGCATCAACGACCGCTACCACGTGTGTGCACCAAAGAAGCCCTGTGCCGTGGGTGTTCTCAGGCCGACAGCGAAGACCTAGGTGTGTGCTGCACCCGCGCTCGGTGGTTCACACGTTGCATGACCCCTGTGCCTTTGGAAGATGTTCAGAGCGGGTGGCACCTGCGTGCTGCGAGCGCAAGAGGTGTAGAGTGTAGAGGCCTTTCACACTGGAGGAAGGGCTTGCGTCTCATGGAGAGAATGTGTATGTCGCCCGGGAGATGGAGGCGCGCTCTTGACACCATTTCCTCTGCCCGTTTAAAACACAAGTGCTTGTACTCGATCTGGGCTGCCTGGTGAAACGCTTGGCAGTCCGCATCACCCTGGGCACCTTTCCTGAAGTTTGATTCGTAGCTGGGTAAACTCGGGCTTCAGAGGCTTAGATGAGACCAAACGTGTTCATCTTGTGGCGAAAGCCTTTGACCACAGGCATACACGCTTGTGCTTGGGGCGAGGGCTAGGCAAGAACGTTTACACCCTGGGTTTTTATCTTTACCCTAAGCTGTCCCTTTTGGCTGCAGCAGGCGGAGAGTACCCGCGGAGAGAGAGCAGCTGCGAAGCGGATGCACAGAACAGTCACCTCGATTCCAGCCCCGGGGTCCCAAGCAACGATCCTTCCCCGGAGGGTACTTAACCCACCCCGGGATTCAAGCAGGGAGTTCGCCTTGTCCAACTCGCACAGGAGACTGGCATGAGATGTAGGGCTCATCTACTTGCGTTCACACTATGTGGCCCGGAGAAGTTCTCACGGAGCCGAATGCAGCACCCTTCCTCCACCACGTGTGTACACAAAGGAGCGCTGGGCAGTGGGTGTTCTCAAGGCCAAGAGAGAAGCCCTTGTTCTGTGCTGCACCTGCTGGGTGGTTCAAAGGTTTTCTGACCTTCCTGCTCTGGAAACTTTTCAGAGCTGAGGCTATGCCTGGGCTGCAAAAGCAGAGAGGCGTAGAGGCCTTTCACACTGAAGGCGTGGGCCTGTTTCCCATGGAGAAAGTGTACGTCGCCCAACCCCCACCCCCACCCCACCCCACCCCACCCCAACCCAACCCACCCCCAGCTGGAGGCGTGCGGGTTGACACCATTTTGTCCTGCCCATGGAAAATACAAAGAGGCGTACACGATTTGGGCTGTCTGGTGAGAGAATTTTGAATCGGCGGCACCCTGAGTACCTTTCCCGAAGTTTGCTTCCTAGCTGGTTAAACTCGGCATTCAGAGGCGAGATGAGAACAAACTTGCTCCGCGTGCGGCGAAGTGCCCTGATGCCCTGCCCTAAATGTTTGAGCTTCTGGCCAGCGTCACGCAAGTACTTTGACACGTAGGAGTCTCACTTTTACTCCAAGCTGTCCCTGTTGGCTGAAGCAGTCGGCGTGTCTGTATCGCAGCCTGGGAGGCCGGGCATTGGGGGAGTCTGCCAAGTGACTGGCCTCCATTTATAGCTAACTGAGAAACTGCGTCGAAGCTTTCGGGTGCCTCTTACAGGGAATGGTTGCAGTTCGGAATTGGAGACTGTGCTGGCAAACGTCAGCAGCTCCTCTCCCTCGGAGGGCTCTTGCTGTGCCGACTTCTAACAGCCAGCACGGTCCCCAGCTCGTGAACGGTCCCATTGCGAGCCGGTCTCGTCCGTGAAAGAGCCACATGAGGCTGAGCTCCAACAGTCAGGCTCCACACCTGGAGCCTTTGGGACAGGGCAGTCCTGAGCTGATGTGCCCACCAGGGGACGCGACCAAAGTTTACGTACCACAGGAAAGCGCATCAAGGCCTCGTGTTCTCTCCATGAAATGAACATGAGCTTGAAAGGTGATGCATCGGCGTGCACCGTGAACAGCTCGCTGGTACGCCTGTCTTTGCCCCCTCTCACGGTCTCACGCACCCGGGCTCAGTTCCTTGCAGGAATGCTGAGTGGGAGCGCCAGCCTCGCTTCTGGACTCTAAAGCCTTCCACCCCCTAAAGGCAGGTTGTGTGTGTCTCTCACGTGGGGGTAGGAATGAAGTCGCCCACAGAGGTTCTGCCATGAAAGATCTAAAGACGCACGCTGCTGAGGAGCTTGTTCCTCATGGAGCGTCCCCGAAGGCCAGAAGAATGCCGACGGTCTCTTTCAAAGCTGCCGGACGCTCTGCCGTTCTAGGCCTGAGATACGGACCTTGTGACGGCACTGTAACCCCGTGAGATTCAGGAGACATCGCCAGTGCGAGTGGCAATCCGGAAGGAAGAACCTTCAAGGTGGAGTGTCCTTTCCTGTACAAAACGGCGCCCAAGTGGCTGAGGCAGGGAGCATTTTCCTTCACAGAACCGGCATCCTCGTATGCCTGTGGGTTACTCTAAAGAAACGACACTCTGAGCAACCTCTTCGAAAAGGCCTTCGCAAGCGACTTGGAGACAACAGCAGCGCAGTGGAGGCACAGACCATTATCCTAGAGAGCAGCACAGTGTCTCTAGCAGCGAACGCCTCCCAGAGGATACTTAAGCCACACCGAGATTCCAACAGGGAGTTTTGCCTTATAGCAGTACAACTCACTCAAGAAAGAGGGATGAGGTGTAGGGCTAATCTACATGCGCTCAAGCTCTGTGTCCCCGAGAAGGTTTCACGGAGCAGAATGCATCACCGACCGCTACCACGTGTGTGCACCAAAGAAGCCCTGTGCCGTGGGTGTTCTCAGGCCGACAACGAAGACCTACGTGTGTGCTGCACCCGCGCTCGCTGGTTCACACGTTGCGTGACCCCTGTGCCTTTGGAAGATGTTCAGAGCGGGTGGCACCTGCGTGCTGCGAGTGCAAGAGGTGTAGAGTGTAGAGGCCTTTCACACTGGAGGAAGGGCTTGCGTCTCATGGAGAGAACGTGTACGTCACCAGGGAGACGGAGGCGCGCTCTTGACACCATTTCCTCTGCCCGTTTAAAACACAAGTGTTTGTACTCGATCTGGTCTGCCTGGTGAAAAGATTGGCAGTCCGCATCACCCTGAGCACCTTTCCTGAAGTTTGATTTATAGCTGGGTAAACTCGGGCTTCAGAGGCTTAGATGAGACCAAACGTGTTCAGCTTGTGGCGAAAGCCTTTGACTAGAGGCATATACGCTTGTGCTTGGGGCGAGGGCTAGGCAAGAACATTTACACCCTGGGTTTTTATCTTTACCCTAAGCTGTCCCTTTTGGCTGCAGCAGGTGGAGAGAACCCCCGGAGAGAGAACAGCTGCGAAGTGGATGCACAGAACAGTCACCTCGATACCAGCCCCGGGGTCCCAAGCAACGATCCTTCCCCGGAGGGTACTTAACCCACCCCGGGATTCAAGCAGGGAGTTCGCCTTGTCCAAATTGCACAGGAGACTGGCATGAGATGTAGGGCTCATCTACTTGCGTTCACACTACGTGGACCGGAGAAGTTCTCACGGAGCCGAATCCAGCACCCTTCCTCCACCACGTGTGTACACAAAGGAGCGCTGGGCAGTGGGTGTTCTCAAGGCCAAATGAGAAGCCCTTGTTCTCTGCTGCACCTGCTGGGTGGTTCAAAGATTTTAAGACCTTCCTGCTCTGGAAGCTTTTCAGAGCTGAGGCTACGCCTGGGCTGCGAAAGCAGAGAGGCGTGGAGGCCTTTCACACTGAAGGCGTGGGCCTGTTTCCCATGGAGAAAGTGTACGTCACCCAACCCCCACCTCCACCCCACCCCACCCCAACCCACCCCCAGCTGGAGGTGTGCGGGTTGACACCATTTTGTCCTGCCCATGGAAAATACAAAGAGGCGTACACGATTTGGGCTGTCTGGTGAGAGAATTTTGAATCGGCGGCACCCTGAGTACCTTTCCCGAAGTTTGCTTCCTAGCTGGTTAAACTCGGCATTCAGAGGCGAGATGAGAACAAACTTGCTCCGCGTGCGGCGAAGTGCCCTGATGCCCTGCCCTAAATGTTTGAGCTTCTGGCCAGCGTCACGCAAGTACTTTGACACGTAGGAGCCTCACTTTTACTCCAAGCTGTCCCTGTTGGCTGAAGCAGTCGGTGTGTCTGTATCGCAGCCTGGGAGGCCGGGCATTGGGGGAGTCTGCCAAGTGACTGGCCTCCATTTATAGCTAACTGAGAAACTGCGTCGAAGCTTTCGGGAGCCTCTTACAGGGAATGGTTGCAGTTCGGAATTGGAGACTGTTCTGGCAAACGTCAGCAGCTCCTCTCCCTCGGAGGGCTCTTGCTGTGCCGACTTCTAACAGCCAGCACGGTCCCCAGCTCGTGAACGGTCCCATTGCGAGCCGGTCTCGTCCGTGAAAGAGCCACATGAGGCTGAGCTCCAACAGTCAGGCTCCACACCTGGAGCCTTTGGGAGAGGGCAGTCCTGAGCTGAAGTGCCCACCAGGGGGCGCGACCAAAGTTTACGTACCACAGGAAAGCGCATCAAGGCCTCGTGTTCTCTCCATGAAATGAACGTGAGCTTGAAAGGTGATGCATCGGCGTGCACCGTGAACAGCTCGCTGGTACGCCTGTCTTTGCCCCCTCTCACGGTCTCACGCACCCGGGCTCAGTTCCTTGCAGTAATGCTGAGTGGGAGCGCCAGCCTCGCTTCTGGACTCTAAAGCCTTCCACCCCCTAAAGGCAGGTTGTGTGTGTCTCTCACGTAGGGGGAGGAATGAGGTCGCCCACAGAGGTTCTGCCATGAAAGATCTAAAGACGCACGCTGCTGAGGAGCTTGTTCCTCATGGAGCGTCCCCGAAGGCCAGAAGAATGCCGACGGTCTCTTTCAAAGCTGCCGGACGCTCTGCCGTTCTAGGCCTGAGATACGGACCTTGTGACGGCACTGTAACCCCGTGAGATTCAGGAGACATCGCCAGTGCGAGTGGCAATCCGGAAGGAAGAACCTTCAAGGCGGAGTGTCCTTTCCTGTACAAAACGGCGCCCAAGTGGCTGAGGCAGGGAGCATTTTCCTTCACAGAACCGGCATCCTCGTATGCCTGTGGGTTACTCTAAAGAAACGACACTGTGAGCAACCTCTTCGAAAAGGCCTTCGCAAGCGACTTGGAGACAACAGCAGCGCAGTGGAGGCACAGACCATTATCCTAGAGAGCAGCACAGTGTCTCTAGCAGCGATCGCCTCCCGGAGGATACTTAAGCCACACCGAGATTCCAACAGGGAGTTTTGCCTTATAGCAGTACAACTCACTCAAGAAAGAGGGATGAGGTGTAGGGCTAATCTACGTGCGCTCACGCTCTGTGTCCCCGAGAAGGTTTCACGGAGCAGAATGCATCACCGACCGCTACCACGTGTGTGCACCAAAGAAGCCCTGTGCCGTGGGTGTTCTCAGGCCGACAGCGAAGACCTAGGTGTGTGCTGCACCCGCGCTCGGTGTTTCACACGTTGCGTGACCCCTGTGCCTTTGGAAGATGTTCAGAGCGGGTGGCACCTGCGTGCTGCGAGTGCAAGAGGTGTAGAGTGTAGAGGCCTTTCACACTGGAGGAAGGGCTTGCGTCTCATGGAGAGAACGTGTACGTCACCAGGGAGACGGAGGCGCGCTCTTGACACCATTTCCTCTGCCCGTTTAAAACACAAGTGTTTGTACTCGATCTGGTCTGCCTGGTGAAAAGCTTGGCAGTCCGCATCACCCTGAGCACCTTTCCTGAAGTTTGATTCATAGCTGGGTAAACTCGGGCTTCAGAGGCTTAGATGAGACCAAACGTGTTCAGCTTGTGGCGAAAGCCTTTGACCAGAGGCATATACGCTTGTGCTTGGGATGAGGGCTAGGCAAGAACGTTTACACCCTGGGTTTTTATCTTTACCCTAAGCTGTCCCTTTTGGCTGCAGCAGGTGGAGAGAACACGCGGAGAGAGAACAGCTGTGAAGTGGATGCACAGAACAGTCACCTCGATACCAGCCCCGGGGTCCCAAGCAACGATCCTTCCCCGGAGGGTACATAACCCACCCCGGGATTCAAGCAGGGAGTTCGCCTTGTCCAACTCGCACAGGAGACTGGCATGAGATGTAGGGCTCATCTACTTGCGTTCACACTACGTGGCCCGGAGAAGTTCTCACGGAGCCGAATCCAGCACCCTTCCTCCACCACGTGTGTACACAAAGGAGCGCTGGGCAGTGGGTGTCCTCAAGGCCAAATGAGAAGCCCTTGTTCTCTGCTGCACCTGCTGGGTGGTTCAAAGGTTTTAATACCTTCCTGCTCTGGAAGCTTTTCAAAGCTGAGGCTACGCCTGGGCTGCGAAAGCAGAGAGGCGTGGAGGCCTTTCACACTGAAGGCGTGGGCCTGTTTCCCATGGAGAAAGTGTACGTCACCCAACCCCCACCTCCACCCCACCCCACCCCAACCCACCCCCAGCTGGAGGTGTGCGGGTTGACACCATTTTGTCCTGCCCATGGAAAATACAAAGAGGCGTACACGATTTGGGCTGTCTGGTGAGAGAATTTTGAATCGGCGGCACCCTGAGTACCTTTCCCGAAGTTTGCTTCCTAGCTGGTTAAACTCGGCATTCAGAGGCGAGATGAGAACAAACTTGCTCCGCGTGCGGTGAAGTGCCCTGATGCCCTGCCCTAAATGTTTGAGCTTCTGGCCAGCGTCACGCAAGTACTTTGACACGTAGGAGCCTCACTTTTACTCCAAGCTGTCCCTGTTGGCTGAAGCAGTCGGTGTGTCTGTATCGCAGCCTGGGAGGCCGGGCGTTGGGGGAGTCTGCCAAGTGACTGGCCTCCATTTATAGCTAACTGAGAAACTGCGTCGAAGCTTTCGGGAGCCTCTTACAGGGAATGGTTGCAGTTCGGAATTGGAGACTGTTCTGGCAAACGTCAGCAGCTCCTCTCCCTCAGAGGGCTCTTGCTGTGCCGACTTCTAACAGCCAGCACGGTCCCCAGCTCGTGAACGGTCCCATTGCGAGCCGATCTCGTCCGTGAAAGAGCCACATGAGGCTGAGCTCCAACAGTCAGGCTCCACACCTGGAGCCTTTGGGACAGGGCAGTCCTGAGCTGATGTGCCCACCAGGGGACGCGACCAAAGTTTACGTACCACAGGAAAGCGCATCAAGGCCTCGTGTTCTCTCCATGAAATGAACGTGAGCTTGAAGGGTGATGCGTCAGCATGCACCGTGAACAGCTCGCTGGTACGACTGTCTTTGCCCCCTCTCACGGTCTCACACACCCGGGCTCAGTTCCGTGCAGGAATGCTGAGTGGCAGCGCCAGCCTCGCTTCTGGACTCTAAAGCCTTCCACCCCCTAATGGCAGGTTGTGTGTGTCTCTCACGTGGGGGGAGG
Organism: Orcinus orca; assembly: GCF_937001465.1. NCBI lineage: Eukaryota > Metazoa > Chordata > Mammalia > Artiodactyla > Delphinidae > Orcinus > Orcinus orca. Next base: position 2,051,748 of record NC_064572.1, on the reverse strand, counting down.
AATGAGGTCGCCCACAGAGGTTCTGCCATGAAAGATCTAAAGACGCACGCTGCTGAGGAGCTTGTTCCTCATGGAGCGTCCCCGAAGGCCAGAAGAATGCCGACAGTCTCTTTCAAAGCTGCCGGACGCTCTGCCGTTCTAGGCCTGAGATACGGACCTTGTGACGGCACTGTAACCCCACGAGATTCAGGAGACATCGCCAGTGCGAGTGGCAATCCGGAAGGAAGAACTTTCAAGGCGGAGTGTCCTGTCCTGTACAAAACGGCGCCCAAGTGGCTGAGGCAGGGAGCATTTTCCTTCACAGAACCGGCATCCTCGTATGCCTGTGGGTTACTCTAAAGAAACGACACTGTGAGCAACCTCTTCGAAAAGGCCTTCGCAAGCGACTTGGAGACAACAGCAGCGCAGTGGAGGCACAGACCATTATCCTAGAGAGCAGCACAGTGTCTCTAGCAGCGATCGCTTCCCGGAGGATACTTAAGACACACCGAGATTCCAGCAGGGAGTTTTGCCTCATAGCAGTACAACTCACTCAAGAAAGAGGGATGAGGTGTAGGGCTAATCTACGTGCGCTCACGCTCTGTGTCCCCGAGAAGGTTTCACGGAGCAGAATGCCTCACCGACCGCTACCACGTGTGTGCACCAAAGAAGCCCTGTGCCGTGGGTGTTCTCAGGCCGAGAGCGAAGACCTAGGTGTGTGCTGCACCCGCGCTCGGTGGTTCACACGTTGCGTGACCCTGTGCCTTTGGAAGATGTTCAGAGCGGGTGGCACCTGCGTGCTGCGAGCGCAAGAGGTGTAGAGTGTAGAGGCCTTTCACACTGGAGGAAGGGCTTGCATCTCATGGAGAAAATGTGTACGTCGCCCGGGAGATGGAGGCGCGCTCTTGACACCATTTCCTCTGCCCGTTTAAAACACAAGTGTTTGTACTCGATCTGGGCTGCCTGGTGAAACGCTTGGCAGTCCGCATCACCCTGAGCACCTTTCCTGAAGTTTGATTCGTAGCTGGGTAAACTCGGGCTTCAGAGGCTTAGACGAGACCAAACGTGTTCAGCTTGTGGCGAAAGCCTTTGACCAGAGGCATATATGCTTGTGCTTGGGGCGAGGGCTAGGCAAGAACGTTTACACACTGGGTTTTTATCTTTACCCTAAGCTGTCCCTTTTGGCTGCAGCAGGCGGAGAGAACCCGCGGAGAGAGAACAGCTGCGAAGTGGATGCACAGAACAGTCACCTCGATACCAGCCCCGGGCTCCCAAGCAACGATCCTTCCCCGCAGGGTACTTAACCCACCCAGGGATTCAAGCAGGGAATTCCCCTTGTCCAACTCACACAGGAGACTGGCATGAGACGTAGGGCTCATCTACTTGCGTTCACACTACGTGGCCCGGAGAAGTTCTCACGGAGCCGAATGCAGCACCCTTCCTCCACCACGTGTGTACACAAAGGAGCGCTGGGCAGTGGGTGTTCTCAGGCCAAGAGAGAAGCCCTTGTTCTGTGCTGCACCTGCTGGGTGGTTCAAAGGTTTTCTGACCTTCCTGCTCTGGAAGCTTTTCAGAGCTGAGGTTACGCCTGGGCTGCGAAAGCAGAGAGGCGTAGAGGCCTTTCACACGGAAGGCGTGGGCCTGTTTCCCATGGGGAAAGTGTACGTCGCCCAACCCCCACTCCCACCCCACCCCACACCACCCCACCCCACTCCAACCCACCCCCAGCTGGAGGCGTGCGGGTTGACACCATTTTGTCCTGCCCATGGAAAATACAAAGAGGCGTACACGATTTGGGCTGTCTGGTGAAAGAATTTTGAATCGGCGGCACCCTGAGTACCTTTCCCGAAGTTTGCTTCCTAGCTGGTTAAACTCGGCATTCAGAGGCGAGATGAGAACAAACTTGCTCCGCGTGCGGCGAAGTGCCTTGATGCCCTGCCCTAAATGTTTGAGCTTCTGGCCAGCGTCACGCAAGTACTTTGACATGTAGGATTCTCACTTTTACTCCAAGCTGTCCCTGTTGGCTGAAGCAGTCGGCGTGTCTGTATCGCAGCCTGGGAGGCCGGGCGTTGGGGGAGTCTGCCAAGTGACTGGCCTCCATTTATAGCTAACTGAGAAACTGCGTCGAAGCTTTCGGGAGCCTCTTACAGGGAATGGTTGCAGTTCGGAATTGGAGACTGTGCTGGCAAACGTCAGCAGCTCCTCTCCCTCAGAGGGCTCTTGGTGTGCCGACTCCTAACAGCCAGCACGGTCCCCAGCTCGCGAACGGTCCCATTGCGAGCCAGTCTCGTCCGTGAAAGAGCCACGTGAGGCTGATCTCCAACAGTCGGGCTCCACACCTGGAGCCTTTGGGACAGGGCAGTCCTGAGCCGATGTGCCCACCAGGGGACGCGACCAAAGTTTACGTACCACAGGAAAGCGCATCAAGGCCTCGTGTTCTCTCCATGAAATGAACGTGAGCTTGAAGGGTGATGCGTCAGCGTGCACCGTGAACAGCTCGCTGGTACGCCTGTCTTTGCCCCCTCTCACGGTCTCACGCACCGGTGCTCAGTTCCGTGTAGGAATGCTGAGTGGGAGCGCCAGCCTCGCTTCTGGACTCGAAAGCCGTCCACCCCCTAATGGCAGGTTGTGTGTGTCTCTCACGTGGGGGGAGGAATGAGGTCGCCCACAGAGGATCTGCCATGAAAGATCTAAAGACGCACGCTGCTGAGGAACTTGTTCCTCATGGAGCGTCCCCGAAGGCCAGAAGAATGCCGAAGGTCTCTTTCAAAGCTGCCGGACGCTCTGCCGTTCTAGGCCTGAGATCAGGACCTTATGACGGCACTGTAACCCCGCGAGATTCAGGAGACATCGCCAGTGCGAGTGGCAATCCGGAAGGAAGAACCTTCAAGGCGGAGTGTCCTTTCCTGTACAAAACGGCGCCCAAGTGGCTGAGGCAGGGAGCATTTTCCTTCACAGAACTGGCATCCTCGTATGCCTGTGGGTTACTCTAAAGAAACGACACTGTGAGCAACCTCTTCGAAAAGGCCTTCGCAAGCGACTTGGAGATAACAGCAGCGCAGTGGAGGCACAGACCATTGTCCTAGAGAGCAGCACAGTGTCTCTAGCAGCGATCGCTTCCCGGAGGATACTTAAGCCACACCGAGATTCCAGCAGGGAGGTTTGCCTTATAGCAGTACAACTCACTCAAGAAAGAGGGATGAGGTGTAGGGCTAATCTACGTGCGCTCACGCTCTGTGTCCCCGAGAAGGTTTCACGGAGCAGAATGCATCACCGACCGCTACCACGTGTGTGCACCAAAGAAGCCCTGTGCCGTGGGTGTTCTCAGGCCGACAGCGAAGACCTAGGTGTGTGCTGCACCCGCGCTCGGTGGTTCACACGTTGCGTGACCCTGTGCCTTTTGAAGATGCTCAGAGCGGGTGGCACCTGCGTGCTGCGAGCGCAAGAGGTGTAGAGTGTAAAGGCCTTTCACACTGGAGGAAAGGCTTGCATCTCATGGAGAAAACGTGTACATCGCCCGGGAGATGGTGGCGCGCTCTTGACACCATTTCCTCTGCCCGTTTAAAACACAAGTGTTTGTACTCGATCTGGGCTGCCTGGTGAAACGCTTGGCAGTCCGCATCACCCTGAGCACTTTTCCTGAAGTTTGATTCGTAGCTGGGTAAACTCGGGCTTCAGAGGCTTAGATGAGACCAAACGTGTTCAGCTTGTGGCGAAAGCCTTTGACCAGAGGCATATAAGCTTGTGCTTGGGGCGAGGGCTAGGCAAGAACGTTTACACACTGGGTTTTTATCTTTACCCTAAGCTGTCCCTTTTGGCTGCAGCAGGCGGAGAGAACCCGCGGAGAGAGAACAGCTGTGAAGTGGATGCACAGAACAGTCACCTCGATACCAGCCCCGGGCTCCCAAGCAACGATCCTTCCCCGCAGGGTACTTAACCCACCCAGGGATTCAAGCAGGGAGTTCGCCTTGTCCAACTCGCACAGGAGACTGGCATGAGACGTAGGGCTCATCTACTTGCGTTCACACTACGTGGCCCGGAGAAGTTCTCACGGAGCCGAATCCAGCACCCTTCCTCCACCACGTGTGTACACAAAGGAGCGCTGGGCAGTGGCTGTTCTCAGGCCAAGAGAGAAGCCCTTGTTCTGTGCTGCACCTGCTGGGTGGTTCAAAGGTTTTCTGACCTTCCTGCTCTGGAAGCTTTTCAGAGCTGAGGCTACGCCTGGGCTGCGAAAGCAGAGAGGCGTAGAGGCCTTTCACACGGAAGGCGTGGGCCTGTTTCCCATGGGGAAAGTGTACGTCGCCCAACCCCCACTCCCACCCCACCCCACCCCACCCCACCCCACTCCAACCCACCCCCAGCTGGAGGCGTGCGGGTTGACACCATTTTGTCCTGCCCATGGAAAATACAAAGAGGCGTACACGATTTGGGCTGTCTGGTGAAAGAATTTTGAATCGGCGGCACCCTGAGTACCTTTCCCGAAGTTTGCTTCCTAGCTGGTTAAACTCGGCATTCAGAGGCGAGATGAGAACAAACTTGCTCCGCATGCGGCGAAGTGCCTTGATGTCCTGCCCTAAATGTTTGAGCTTCTGGCCAGCGTCACGCAAGTACTTTGACACGTAGGATTCTCACTTTTACTCCAAGCTGTCCCTGTTGCCTGAAGCATTCGGCGTGTCTGTATCGCAGCCTGGGAGGCCGGGCGTTGGGGGAGTCTGCCAAGTGACTGGCCTCCATTTATAGCTAACTGAGAAACTGCGTCAAAGCTTTCGGGAGCCTCTTACAGGGAATGGTTGCAGTTCGGAATTGGAGACTGTGCTGGCAAACGTCAGCAGCTCCTCTCCCCCAGAGGGCTCTTGGTGTGCCGACTCCTAACAGCCAGCACGGTCCCCAGCTCGCGAACGGTCCCATTGCGAGCCGGTCTCGTCCGTGAAAGAGCCACGTGAGGCTGATCTCCAAGAGTAGGGCTACACACCTGGAGCCTTTGGGACAGGGCAGTCCTGAGCCGATGTGCCCACCAGGGGACGCGACCAAAGTTTACGTACCACAGGAAAGCGCATCAAGGCCTCGTGTTCTCTCCATGAAATGAACGTGAGCTTGAAGGGTGATGCGTCAGAGTAAACTGTGAACAGCTCGCTGGTACGCCTGTCTTTGCCCCCTCTCACGGTCTCACGCACCCGGGCTCAGTTCCGTGTAGGAATGCTGAGTGGGAGCGCCAGCCTCGCTTCTGGACTCTAAAGCCTTCCACCCCCTAATGGCAGGTTGTGTGTGTCTCTCACGTGGGGGGAGGAATGAGGTAGCCCACAGAGTTTCTGCCATGAAAGATCTATTGACGCATGCTGCTGAGGAGCTTGTTCCTCATGGAGCGTCCCCGAAGGCCAGAAGAATGCCGAAGGTCTCTTTCAAAGCTGCCGGATGCTCTGCCGTTCTAGGCCTGAGATAAGGACCTTGTGACGGCACTGTAACCCCGCGAGATTCAGGAGACATCGCCAGTGCGAGTGGCAATCCGGAAGGAAGAACCTTCAAGGCGGAGTGTCCTTTCCTGTACAAAACGGCGCCCAAGTGGCTGAGGCAGGGAGCATTTTCCTTCACAGAACCGGCATCCTCGTATGCCTCTGGGTTACTCTAAAGAAACGACACTGTGAGCAACCTCTTCGAAAAGGCCTTCGCAAGCGACTTGGAGACAACAGCAGCGCAGTGGAGGCACAGACCATTATCCTAGAGAGCAGCACAGTGTCTCTAGCAGCGATCGCTTCCGGGAGGATACTTAAGCCACACCGAGATTCCAGCAGGGAGGTTTGCCTTATAGCAGTACAACTCACTCAAGAAAGAGGGATGAGGTGTAGGGCTAATCTACGTGCGCTCATGCACTGTGTCCCCGAGAAGGTTTCACGGAGCAGAATGCATCACCGACTGCTACCACGTGTGTGCACCAAAGAAGCCCTGTGCCGTGGGTGTTCTCAGGCCGACAGCGAAGACCTAGGTGTGTGCTGCACCCGCGCTCGGTGGTTCACACGTTGCGTGACCCTGTGCCTTTGGAAGATGTTTAGAGCAGGTGGCACCTGCGTGCTGCGAGCGCAAGAGGTGTAGAGTGTAGAGGCCTTTCACACTGGAGGAAGGGCTTGCATCTCATGGAGAAAATGTGTACGTCGCCCAGGAGATGGAGGCACGCTCTTGACACCATTTCCTCTGCCCGTTTAAAACACAAGTGTTTGTACTCGATCTGGGCTGCCTGGTGAAATGCTTGGCAGTCCGCATCACCCTGAGCACCTTTCCTGAAGTTTGATTCGTAGCTGGGTAAACTCGGGCTTCAGAGGCTTAGACGAGACCAAACGTGTTCAGCTTGTGGCGAAAGCCTTTGACCAGAGGCATATATGCTTGTGCTTGGGGCGAGGGCTAGGCAAGAACGTTTACACACTGGGTTTTTATCTTTACCCTAAGCTGTCCCTTTTGGCTGCAGCAGGCGGAGAGAACCCGCGGAGAGAGAACAGCTGCGAAGTGGATGCACAGAACAGTCACCTCGATACCAGCCCCGGGCTCCCAAGCAACGATCCTTCCCCGCAGGGTACTTAACCCACCCAGGGATTCAAGCAGGGAGTTCGCCTTGTCCAACTCGCACAGGAGACTGGCATGAGACGTAGGGCTCATCTACTTGCGTTCACACTACGTGGCCCGGAGAAGTTCTCACAGAGCCGAATCCAGCACCCTTCCTCCACCACGTGTGTACACAAAGGAGCGCTGGGCAGTGGGTGTTCTCAGGCCAAGAGAGAAGCCCTTGTTCTGTGCTGCACCTGCTGGGTGGTTCAAAGGTTTTCTGACCTTCCTGCTCTGGAAGCTTTTCAGAGCTGAGGCTACGCCTGGGCTGCGAAAGCAGAGAGGCGTAGAGGCCTTTCACACGGAAGGCGTGGGCCTGTTTCCCATGGGGAAAGTGTACGTCGCCCAACCCCCACTCCCACCCCACCCCACCCCACCCCACCTCACTCCAACCCACCCCCAGCTGGAGGCGTGCGGGTTGACACCATTTTGTCCTGCCCATGGAAAATACAAAGAGGCGTACACGATTTGGGCTGTCTGGTGAAAGAATTTTGAATCGGCGGCACCCTGAGTACCTTTCCCGAAGTTTGCTTCCTAGCTGGTTAAACTCGGCATTCAGAGGCGAGATGAGAACAAACTTGCTCCGCGTGCGGCGAAGTGCCTTGATGCCCTGCCCTAAATGTTTGAGCTTCTGGCCAGCGTCACGCAAGTACTTTGACACGTAGGATTCTCACTTTTACTCCAAGCTGTCCCTGTTGGCTGAAGCAGTCGGCGTGTCTGTATCGCAGCCTGGGAGGCCGGGCGTTGGGGGAGTCTGCCAAGTGACTGGCCTCCATTTATAGCTAACTGAGAAACTGCGTCGAAGCTTTCGGGAGCCTCTTACAGGGAATGGTTGCAGTTCGGAATTGGAGACTGTGCTGGCAAACGTCAGCAGCTCCTCTCCCTCAGAGGGCTCTTGGTGTGCCGACTCCTAACAGCCAGCACGGTCCCCAGCTCGCGAACGGTCCCATTGCGAGCCGGTCTCGTCCGTGAAAGAGCCACGTGAGGCTGATCTCCAACAGTCGGGCTCCACACCTGGAGCCTTTGGGACAGGGCAGTCCTGAGCCGATGTGCCCACCAGGGGACGCGACCAAAGTTTACGTACCACAGGAAAGCGCATCAAGGCCTCGTGTTCTCTCCATGAAATGAACGTGAGCTTGAAGGGTGATGCGTCAGCGTGCACCGTGAACAGCTCGCTGGTACGCCTGTCTTTGCCCCCTCTCACGGTCTCACGCACCCGGGCTCAGTTCCGTGCAGGAATGCTGAGTGGGAGCGCCAGCCTCGCTTCTGGACTCGAAAGCCTTCCACCCCCTAATGGCAGGTTGTGTGTGTCTCTCACGTGGGGGGAGGAATGAGGTCGCCCACTGAGGATCTGCCATGAAAGATCTAAAGACGCACGCTGCTGAGGAACTTGTTCCTCATGGAGCGTCCCCGAAGGCCAGAAGAATGCCGAAGGTCTCTTTCAAAGCTGCCGGACGCTCTTCCGTTCTAGGCCTGAGATAAGGACCTTGTGACGGCACTGTAACCCCGCGAGATTCAGGAGACATCGCCAGTGCGAGTGGCAATCCGGAAGGAAGAACCTTCAAGGCGGAGTGTCCTTTCCTGTACAAAACGGCACCCAAGTGGCTGAGGCAGGGAGCATTTTCCTTCACAGAACCGGCATCCTCGTATGCCTGTGGGTTACTCTAAAGAAACGACACTGTGAGCAACCTCTTCGAAAAGGCCTTCGCAAGCGACTTGGAGACAACAGCAGCGCAGTGGAGGCACAGACCATTGTCCTAGAGAGCAGCACAGTGTCTCTAGCAGCGATCGCTTCCCGGAGGATACTTAAGCCACACCGAGATTCCAGCAGGGAGGTTTGCCTTATAGCAGTACAACTCACTCAAGAAAGAGGGATGAGGTGTAGGGCTAATCTACGTGCGCTCACGCTCTGTGTCCCCGAGAAGGTTTCACGGAGCAGAATGCATCACCGACCGCTACCACGTGTGTGCACCAAAGAAGCCCTGTGCCGTGGGTGTTCTCAGGCCGACAGCGAAGACCTAGGTGTGTGTTGCACCCGCGCTCGGTGGTTCACACGTTGCGTGACCCTGTGCCTTTTGAAAATGCTCAGAGCGGGTGGCACCTGCGTGCTGCGAGCGCAAGAGGTGTAGAGTGTAAAGGCCTTTCACACTGGAGGAAAGGCTTGCATCTCATGGAGAAAACGTGTACATCGCCCGGGAGATGGTGACGTGCTCTTGACACCATTTCCTCTGCCCGTTTAAAACACAAGTGTTTGTACTCGATCTGGGCTGCCTGGTGAAACGCTTGGCAGTCCGCATCACCCTGAGCACTTTTCCTGAAGTTTGATTCGTAGCTGGGTAAACTCGGGCTTCAGAGGCTTAGATGAGACCAAACGTGTTCAGCTTGTGGCGAAAGCCTTTGACCAGAGGCATATAAGCTTGTGCTTGGGGCGAGGCCTAGGCAAGAACGTTTACACACTGGGTTTTTATCTTTACCCTAAGCTGTCCCTTTTGGCTGCAGCAGGCGGAGAGAACCCGCGGAGAGAGAACAGCTGTGAAGTGGATGCACAGAACAGTCACCTCGATACCAGCCCCGGGCTCCCAAGCAACGATCCTTCCCCGCAGGGTACTTAACCCACCCAGGGATTCAAGCAGGGAGTTCGCCTTGTCCAACTCGCACAGGAGACTGGCATGAGACGTAGGGCTCATCTACTTGCGTTCACACTACGTGGCCCGGAGAAGTTCTCACGGAGCCGAATCCAGCACCCTTCCTCCACCACGTGTGTACACAAAGGAGCGCTGGGCAGTGGGTGTTCTCAGGCCAAGAGAGAAGCCCTTGTTCTGTGCTGCACCTGCTGGGTGGTTAAAGGTTTTCTGACCTTCCTGCTCTGGAAGCTTTTCAGAGCTGAGGCTACGCCTGGGCTGCGAAAGCAGAGAGGCGTAGAGGCCTTTCACACGGAAGGCGTGGGCCTGTTTCCCATGGGGAAAGTGTACGTCGCCCAACCCCCACTCCCACCCCACCCCACCCCACCCCACCCCACTCCAACCCACCCCCAGCTGGAGGCGTGCGGGTTGACAGCATTTTGTCCTGCCCATGGAAAATACAAAGAGGCGTACACGATTTGGGCTGTCTGGTGAAAGAATTTTGAATCGGCGGCACCCTGAGTACCTTTCCCGAAGTTTGCTTCCTAGCTGGTTAAACTCGGCATTCAGAGGCGAGATGAGAACAAACTTGCTCCGCGTGCGGCGAAGTGCCTTGATGCCCTGCCCTAAATGTTTGAGCTTCTGGCCAGCGTCACGCAAGTACTTTGACACGTAGGATTCTCACTTTAACTCCAAGCTGTCCCTGTTGGCTGAAGCAGTCGGCGTGTCTGTATCGCAGCCTGGGAGGCCGGGCGTTGGGGGAGTCTGCCAAGTGACTGGCCTCCATTTATAGCTAACTGAGAAACTGCGTCGAAGCTTTCGGGAGCCTCTTACAGGGAATGGTTGCAGTTCGGAATTGGAGACTGTGCTGGCAAACGTCAGCAGCTCCTCTCCCTCAGAGGGCTCTTGGTGTGCCGACTCCTAACAGCCAGCACGGTCCCCAGCTCACGAACGGTCCAATTGCGAGCCGGTCTCGTCCGTGAAAGAGCCACGTGAGGCTGAGCTCCAACAGTCGGGCTCCACACCTGGAGCCTTTGGGACAGGGCAGTCCTGAGCCGATGTGCCCACCAGGGGACGCGACCAAAGTTTACGTACCACAGGAAAGCGCATCAAGGCCTCGTGTTCTCTCCATGAAATTAACGTGAGCTTGAAGGGTGATGCGTCAGCGTGCACCGTGAACAGCTCGCTGGTACGCCTGTCTTTGCCCCCTCTCACGGTCTCACGCACCCGGGCTCAGCTCCGTGTAGGAATGCTGAGTGGGAGCGCCAGCCTCGCTTCTGGACTCGAAAGCCTTCCACCCCCTAATGGCAGGTTGTGTGTGTCTCTCACGTGGGGGGAGGAATGAGGTCGCCCACAGAGGATCTGCCATGAAAGATCTAAAGACGCACGCTGCTGAGGAGCTTGTTCCTCATGGAGCGTCCCCGAAGGCCAGAAGAATGCCGAAGGTCTCTTTCAAAGCTGCCGGACGCTCTGCCGTTCTAGGCCTGAGATAAGGACCTTGTGACGGCACTGTAACCCCGCGAGATTCAGGAGACATCGCCAGTGCGAGTGGCAATCCGGAAGGAAGAACCTTCAAGGCGGAGTGTCCTTTCCTGTACAAAACGGCGCCCAAGTGGCTGAGGCAGGGAGCATTTTCCTTCACAGAACCGGCATCCTCGTATGCCTGTGGGTTACTCTAAAGAAACGACACTGTGAGCAACCTCTTCGAAAAGGCCTTCGCAAGCGACTTGGAGACAACAGCAGCGCAGTGGAGGCACAGACCATTGTCCTAGAGAGCAGCACAGTGTCTCTAGCAGCGATCGCTTCCCGGAGGATACTTAAGCCACACCGAGATTCCAGCAGGGAGGTTTGCCTTATAGCAGTACAACTCACTCAAGAAAGAGGGATGAGGTGTAGGGCTAATCTACGTGCGCTCACGCTCTGTGTCCCCGAGAAGGTTTCACGGAGCAGAATGCATCACCGACCGCTACCACGTGTGTGCACCAAAGAAGCCCTGTGCCGTGGGTGTTCTCAGGCCGACAGCGAAGACCTAGGTGTGTGCTGCACCCGCGCTCGGTGGTTCACACGTTGCGTGACCCTGTGCCTTTTGAAGATGCTCAGAGCGGGTGGCACCTGCGTGCTGCGAGCGCAAGAGGTGTAGAGTGTAAAGGCCTTTCACACTGGAGGAAAGGCTTGCATCTCATGGAGAAAACGTGTACATCGCCCGGGAGATGGTGGCGCGCTCTTGACACCATTTCCTCTGCCCGTTTAATACACAAGTGTTTGTACTCGATCTGGGCTGCCTGGTGAAACGCTTGGCAGTCCGCATCACCCTGAGCACCTTTCCTGAAGTTTGATTCGTAGCTGGGTAAACTCGGGCTTCAGAGGCTTAGATGAGACCAAACGTGTTCAGCTTGTGGCGAAAGCCTTTGACCAGAGGCATATAAGCTTGTGCTTGGGGCGAGGGCTAGGCAAGAACGTTTACACACTGGGTTTTTATCTTTACCCTAAGCTGTCCCTTTTGGCTGCAGCAGGCGGAGAGAACCCGCGGAGAGAGAACAGCTGCGAAGTGGATGCACAGAACAGTCACCTCGATACCAGCCCCGGGCTCCCAAGCAACGATCCTTCCCCGCAGGGTACTTAACCCACCCAGGGATTCAAGCAGGGAGTTCGCCTTGTCCAACTCGCACAGGAGACTGGCATGAGACGTAGGGCTCATCTACTTGCGTTCACACTACGTGGCCCGGAGAAGTTCTCACGGAGCCGAATCCAGCACCCTTCCTCCACCACGTGTGTACACAAAGGAGCGCTGGGCAGTGGGTGTTCTCAGGCCAAGAGAGAAGCCCTTGTTCTGTGCTGCACCTGCTGGGTGGTTAAAGGTTTTCTGACCTTCCTGCTCTGGAAGCTTTTCAGAGCTGAGGCTACGCCTGGGCTGCGAAAGCAGAGAGGCGTAGAGGCCTTTCACACGGAAGGCGTGGGCCTGTTTCCCATGGGGAAAGTGTACGTCACCCAACCCCCACTCCCACCCCACCCCACCCCACCCCACCCCACTCCAACCCACCCCCAGCTGGAGGCGTGCGGGTTGACAGCATTTTGTCCTGCCCATGGAAAATACAAAGAGGCGTACACGATTTGGGCTGTCTGGTGAAAGAATTTTGAATCGGCGGCACCCTGAGTACCTTTCCCGAAGTTTGCTTCCTAGCTGGTTAAACTCGGCATTCAGAGGCGAGATGAGAACAAACTTGCTCCGCGTGCGGCGAAGTGCCCTGATGCCCTGCCCTAAATGTTTGAGCTTCTGGCCAGCGTCACGCAAGTACTTTGACACGTAGGATTCTCACTTTTACTCCAAGCTGTCCCTGTTGGCTGAAGCAGTCGGCGTGTCTGTATCGCAGCCTGGGAGGCCGGGCGTTGGGGGAGTCTGCCAAGTGACTGGCCTCCATTTATAGCTAACTGAGAAACTGCGTCGAAGCTTTCGGGAGCCTCTTACAGGGAATGGTTGCAGTTCGGAATTGGAGACTGTGCTGGCAAACGTCAGCAGCTCCTCTCCCTCAGAGGGCTCTTGGTGTGCCGACTCCTAACAGCCAGCACGGTCCCCAGCTCGCGAACGGTCCCATTGCGAGCCGGTCTCGTCCGTGAAAGAGCCACGTGAAGCTGAGCTCCAACAGTCGGGCTCCACACCTGGAGCCTTTGGGACAGGGCAGTCCTGAGCCGATGTGCCCACCAGGGGACGCGACCAAAGTTTACGTACCACAGGAAAGCGCATCAAGGCCTCGTGTTCTGTCCATGAAATGAACGTGAGCTTGAAGGGTGATGCGTCAGCGTGCACCGTGAACAGCTCGCTGGTACGCCTGTCTTTGCCCCCTCTCACGGTCTCACGCACCCGGGCTCAGCTCCGTGTAGGAATGCTGAGTGGGAGCGCCAGCCTCGCTTCTGGACTCGAAAGCCTTCCACCCCCTAATGGCAGGTTGTGTGTGTCTCTCACGTGGGGGGAGGAATGAGGTCGCCCACAGAGGATCTGCCATGAAAGATCTAAAGACGCACGCTGCTGAGGAGCTTGTTCCTCATGGAGCGTCCCCGAAGGCCAGAAGAATGCCGAAGGTCTCTTTCAAAGCTGCCGGACGCTCTGCCGTTCTAGGCCTGAGATAAGGACCTTGTGACGGCACTGTAACCCCGCGAGATTCAGGAGACATCGCCAGTGCGAGTGGCAATCCGGAAGGAAGAACCTTCAAGGCGGAGTGTCCTTTCCTGTACAAAACGGCGCCCAAGTGGCTGAGGCAGGGAGCATTTTCCTTCACAGAACCGGCATCCTCGTATGCCTGTGGGTTACTCTAAAGAAACGACACTGTGAGCAACCTCTTCGAAAAGGCCTTCGCAAGCGACTTGGAGACAACAGCAGCGCAGTGGAGGCACAGACCATTGTCCTAGAGAGCAGCACAGTGTCTCTAGCAGCGATCGCTTCCCGGAGGATACTTAAGCCACACCGAGATTCCAGCAGGGAGGTTTGCCTTATAGCAGTACAACTCACTCAAGAAAGAGGGATGAGGTGTAGGGCTAATCTACGTGCGCTCACGCTCTGTGTCCCCGAGAAGGTTTCACGGAGCAGAATGCATCACCGACCGCTACCACGTGTGTGCACCAAAGAAGCCCTGTGCCGTGGGTGTTCTCAGGCCGACAGCGAAGACCTAGGTGTGTGCTGCACCCGCGCTCGGTGGTTCACACGTTGCGTGACCCTGTGCCTTTTGAAGATGCTCAGAGCGGGTGGCACCTGCGTGCTGCGAGCGCAAGAGGTGTAGAGTGTAAAGGCCTTTCACACTGGAGGAAAGGCTTGCATCTCATGGAGAAAACGTGTACATCGCCCGGGAGATGGTGGCGCGCTCTTGACACCATTTCCTCTGCCCGTTTAATACACAAGTGTTTGTACTCGATCTGGGCTGCCTGGTGAAACGCTTGGCAGTCCGCATCACCCTGAGCACCTTTCCTGAAGTTTGATTCGTAGCTGGGTAAACTCGGGCTTCAGAGGCTTAGATGAGACCAAACGTGTTCAGCTTGTGGCGAAAGCCTTTGACCAGAGGCATATAAGCTTGTGCTTGGGGCGAGGGCTAGGCAAGAACGTTTACACACTGGGTTTTTATCTTTACCCTAAGCTGTCCCTTTTGGCTGCAGCAGGTGGAGAGAACCCGCGGAGAGAGAACAGCTGCGAAGTGGATGCACAGAACAGTCACATCGATACCAGCCCCGGGCTCCCAAGCAACGATCCTTCCCCGCAGGGTACTTAACCCACCCAGGGATTCAAGCAGGGAGTTCGCCTTGTCCAACTCGCACAGGAGACTGGCATGAGACGTAGGGCTCATCTACTTGCGTTCACACTACGTGGCCCGGAGAAGTTCTCACGGAGCCGAATCCAGCACCCTTCCTCCACCACGTGTGTACACAAAGGAGCGCTGGGCAGTGGGTGTTCTCAGGCCAAGAGAGAAGCCCTTGTTCTGTGCTGCACCTGCTGGGTGGTTGAAAGGTTTTCTGACCTTCCTGCTCTGGAAGCTTTTCAGAGCTGAGGCTACGCCTGGGCTGCGAAAGCAGAGAGGCGTAGAGGCCTTTCACACGGAAGGCGTGGGCCTGTTTCCCATGGGGAAAGTGTACGTCGCCCAACCCCCACTCCCACCCCACCCCACCCCACCCCACCCCACTCCAACCCACCCCCAGCTGGAGGCATGCGGGTTGACACCATTTTGTCCTGCCCATGGAAAATACAAAGAGGCGTACACGATTTGGGCTGTCTGGTGAAAGAATTTTGAATCGGCGGCACCCTGAGTACCTTTCCCGAAGTTTGCTTCCTAGCTGGTTAAACTCGGCATTCAGAGGCGAGATGAGAACAAACTTGCTCCGCATGCGGCGAATTGCCCTGATGCCCTGCCCTAAATGTTTGAGCTTCTGGCCAGCGTCACGCAAGTACTTTGACACGTAGGATTCTCACTTTTACTCCAAGCTGTCCCTGTTGGCTGAAGCAGTCGGCGTGTCTGTATCGCAGCCTGGGAGGCCGGGCGTTGGGGGAGTCTGCCAAGTGACTGGCCTCCATTTATAGCTAACTGAGAAACTGCGTCGAAGCTTTCGGGAGCCTCTTACAGGGAATGGTTGCAGTTCGGAATTGGAGACTGTGCTGGCAAACGTCAGCAGCTCCTCTCCCACAGAGGGCTCTTGGTGTGCCGACTCCTAACAGCCAGCACGGTCCCCAGCTCGCGAACGGTCCCATTGCGAGCCGGTCTCGTCCGTGAAAGAGCCACGTGAGGCTGATCTCCAACAGTCGGGCTCCACACCTGGAGCCTTTGGGACAGGGCAGTCCTGAGCTGATGTGCCCACCAGGGGACGCGACCAAAGTTTACGTACCACAGGAAAGCGCATCAAGGCCTCGTGTTCTCTCCATGAAATGAACGTGAGCTTGGAGGGTGATGCGTCAGAGTAAACTGTGAACAGCTCGCTGGTACGCCTGTCTTTGCCACCTCTCACGGTCTCACGCACCCGGGCTCAGTTCCGTGTAGGAATGCTGAGTGGGAGCGCCAGCCTCGCTTCTGGACTCTAAAGCCTTCCACCCCCTAATGGCAGGTTGTGTGTGTCTCTCACGTGGGGGGAGGAATGAAGTCGCCCACAGAGGTTCTGCCATGAAAGATCTATAGACGCATGCTTCTGAGGAGCTTGTTCCTCATGGAGCGTCCCCGAAGGCCAGAAGAATGCCGAAGGTCTCTTTCAAAGCTGCCGGATGCTCTGCCGTTCTAGGCCTGAGATACGGACCTTGTGACGGCACTGTAACCCCGCGAGATTCAGGAGACATCGCCAGTGCGAGTGGCAATCCGGAAGGAAGAACCTTCAAGGCGGAGTGTCCTTTCCTGTACAAAACGGCGCCCAAGTGGCTGAGGCAGGGAGCATTTTCCTTCACAGAACCGGCATCCTCGTATGCCTGTGGGTTACTCTAAAGAAACGACACTGTGAGCAACCTCTTCGAAAAGGCCTTCGCAAGTGACTTGGAGACAACAGCAGCGCAGTGGAGGCACAGACCATTATCCTAGAGAGCAGCACAGTGTTTCTAGCAGCGATCGCTTCCGGGAGGATACTTAAGCCACACCGAGATTCCAGCAGGGAGGTTTGCCTTATAGCAGTACAACTCACTCAAGAAAGAGGGATGAGGTGTAGGGCTAATCTACGTGCGCTAACGCACTGTGTCCCCGAGAAGGTTTCACGGAGCAGAATGCATCACCGACCGCTACCACGTGTGTGCACCAAAGAAGCCCTGTGCCGTGGGTGTTCTCAGGCCGACAGCGAAGACCTAGGTGTGTGCTGCACCCGCGCTCGGTGGTTCACACGTTGTGTGACCCTGTGCCTTTGGAAGATGTTCAGAGCGGGTGGCACCTGCGTGCTGCGAGCGCAAGAGGTGTAGAGTGTAGAGGCCTTTCACACTGGAGGAAGGGCTTGCATCTCATGGAGAAAATGTGTACGTCGCCCGGGAGATGGAGGCACGCTCTTGACACCATTTCTTCTGCCGGTTTAAAACACAAGTGTTTGTACTCGATCTGGGCTGCCTGGTGAAACGCTTGGCAGTCCGCATCACCCTGAGCACCTTTCCTGAAGTTTGATTCGTAGCTGGGTAAACTCGGGCTTCAGAGGCTTAGATGAGACCAAACTTGTTCAGCTTGTGGCAAAACCCTTTGACCAGAGGCATATAAGCTTGTGCTTGGGGCGAGGGCTAGGCAAGAACGTTTACACACTGGGTTTTTATCTTTACCCTAAGCTGTCCCTTTTGGCTGCAGCAGGCGGAGAGAACCCGCGGAGAGAGAACAGCTGCGAAGTGGATGCACAGAACAGTCACCTCGATACCAGCCCCGGGCTCCCAAGCAACGATCCTTCCCCGCAGGGTACTTAACCCACCCAGGGATTCAAGCAGGGAGTTCGCCTTGTCCAACTCGCACAGGAGACTGGCATGAGACGTAGGGCTCATCTACTTGCGTTCACACTACGTGGCCCGGAGAAGTTCTCACGGAGCCGAATCCAGCACCCTTCCTCCACCACGTGTGTACACAAAGGAGCGCTGGGCAGTGGGTGTTCTCAGGCCAAGAGAGAAGCCCTTGTTCTGTGCTGCACCTGCTGGGTGGTTGAAAGGTTTTCTGACCTTCCTGCTCTGGAAGCTTTTCAGAGCTGAGGCTACGCCTGGGCTGCGAAAGCAGAGAGGCGTAGAGGCCTTTCACACGGAAGGCGTGGGCCTGTTTCCCATGGGGAAAGTGTACGTCGCCCAACCCCCACTCCCACCCCACCCCACCCCACCCCACCCCACTCCAACCCACCCCCAGCTGGAGGCGTGCGGGTTGACACCATTTTGTCCTGCCCATGGAAAATACAAAGAGGCGTACACGATTTGGGCTGTCTGGTGAAAGAATTTTGAATCGGCGGCACCCTGAGTACCTTTCCCGAAGTTTGCTTCCTAGCTGGTTAAACTCGGCATTCAGAGGCGAGATGAGAACAAACTTGCTCCGCGTGCGGCGAAGTGCCTTGATGCCCTGCCCTAAATGTTTGAGCTTCTGGCCAGCGTCACGCAAGTACTTTGACACGTAGGATTCTCACTTTTACTCCAAGCTGTCCCTGTTGGCTGAAGCAGTCGGCGTGTCTGTATCGCAGCCTGGGAGGCCGGGCGTTGGGGGAGTCTGCCAAGTGACTGGCCTCCATTTATAGCTAACTGAGAAACTGCGTCGAAGCTTTCGGGAGCCTCTTACAGGGAATGGTTGCAGTTCGGAATTGGAGACTGTGCTGGCAAAAGTCAGCAGCTCCTCTCCCTCAGAGGGCTCTTGGTGTGCCGACTCCTAACAGCCAGCACGGTCCCCAGCTCGCGAACGGTCCCATTGCGAGCCGGTCTCGTCCGTGAAAGAGCCACGTGAGGCTGATCTCCAAGAGTCGGGCTCCACACCTGGAGCCTTTGGGACAGGGCAGTCCTGAGCCGATGTGCCCACCAGGGGACGCGACCAAAGTTTACGTACCACAGGAAAGCGCATCAAGGCCTCGTGTTCTCTCCATGAAATGAACGTGAGCTTGGAGGGTGATGCGTCAGAGTAAACTGTGAACAGCTCGCTGGTACGCCTGTCTTTGCCCCCTCTCACGGTCTCACGCACCCGGGCTCAGTTCCGTGTAGGAATGCTGAGTGGGAGCGCCAGCCTCGCTTCTGGACTCTAAAGCCTTCCACCCCCTAATGGCAGGTTGTGTGTGTCTCTAACGTGGGGGGAGGAATGAGGTCGCCCACAGAGGTTCTGCCATGAAAGATCTAAAGACGCATGCTGCTGAGGAGCTTGTTCCTCATGGAGCATCCCCGAAGGCCAGAAGAATGCCGAAGGTCTCTTTCAAAGCTGCCGGACGCTCTGCCGTTCTAGGCCTGAGATAAGGACCTTGTGACGGCACTGTAACCCCGCGAGATTCAGGAGACATCGCCAGTGCGAGTGGCAATCCGGAAGGAAGAACCTTCAAGGCAGAGTGTCCTTTCCTGTACAAAACGGCGCCCAAGTGGCTGAGGCAGGGAGCATTTTCCTTCACAGAACCGGCATCCTCGTATGCCTGTGGGTTACTCTAAAGAAACGACACTGTGAGCAACCTCTTCGAAAAGGCCTTCGCAAGCGACTTGGAGACAACAGCAGCGCAGTGGAGGCACAGACCATTGTCCTAGAGAGCAGCACAGTGTCTCTAGCAGCGATCGCTTCCCGGAGGATACTTAAGCCACACCGAGATTCCAGCAGGGAGGTTTGCCTTATAGCAGTACAACTCACTCAAGAAAGAGGGATGAGGTGTAGGGCTAATCTATGTGCGCTCAGGCTCTGTGTCCCCGAGAAGGTTTCACGGAGCAGAATGCATCACCGACCGCTACCACGTGTGTGCACCAAAGAAGCCCTGTGCCGTGGGTGTTCTCAGGCCGACAGCGAAGACCTAGGTGTGTGCTGCACCCGCGCTCGGTGGTTCACACGTTGTGTGACCCTGTGCCTTTGGAAGATGTTCAGAGCGGGTGGCACCTGCGTGCTGCGAGCGCAAGAGGTGTAGAGTGTAGAGGCCTTTCACACTGGAGGAAGGGCTTGCATCTCATGGAGAAAATCTGTACGTCGCCCGGGAGATGGAGGCACGCTCTTGACACCATTTCCTCTGCCCGTTTAAAACACAAGTGTTTGTACTCGATCTGGGCTGCCTGGTGAAACGCTTGGCAGTCCGCATCACCCTGAGCACCTTTCCTGAAGTTTGATTCGTAGCTGGGTAAACTCGGGCTTCAGAGGCTTAGATGAGACCAAACGTGTTCAGCTTGTGGCGAAAGCCTTTGACCAGAGGCATATATGCTTGTGCTTGGGGCGAGGGCTAGGCAAGAACGTTTACACACTGGGTTTTTATCTTTACCCTAAGCTGTCCCTTTTGGCTGCAGCAGGCGGAGAGAACCCGCGGAGAGAGAACAGCTGCGAAGTGGATGCACAGAACAGTCACCTCGATACCAGCCCCGGGCTCCCAAGCAACGATCCTTCCCCGCAGGGTACTTAACCCACCCAGGGATTCAAGCAGGGAGTTCGCCTTGTCCAACTCGCACAGGAGACTGGCATGAGACGTAGGGCTCATCTACTTACGTTCACACTACGTGGCCCGGAGAAGTTCTCAAGGAGCCGAATCCAGCACCCTTCCTCCACCACGTGTGTACACAAAGGAGCGCTGGGCAGTGGGTGTTCTCAGGCCAAGAGAGAAGCCCTTGTTCTGTGCTGCACCTGCTGGGTGGTTGACAGGTTTTCTGACCTTCCTGCTCTGGAAGCTTTTCAGAGCTGAGGCTACGCCTGGGCTGCGAAAGCAGAGAGGCGTAGAGGCCTTTCACACGGAAGGCGTGGGCCTGTTTCCCATGGGGAAAGTGTACGTCGCCCAACCCCCACTCCCACCCCACCCCACCCCACCCCACCCCACTCCAACCCACCCCCAGCTGGAGGCGTGCGGGTTGACACCATTTTGTCCTGCCCATGGAAAATACAAAGAGGCGTACACGATTTGGGCTGTCTGGTGAAAGAATTTTGAATCGGCGGCACCCTGAGTACCTTTCCCGAAGTTTGCTTCCTAGCTGGTTAAACTCGGCATTCAGAGGCGAGATGAGAACAAACTTGCTCCGCGTGCGGCGAAGTGCCTTGATGCCCTGCCCTAAATGTTTGAGCTTCTGGCCAGCGTCACGCAAGTACTTTGACACGTAGGATTCTCACTTTTACTCCAAGCTGTCCCTGTTGGCTGAAGCAGTCGGCGTGTCTGTATCGCAGCCTGGGAGGCCGGGCGTTGGGGGAGTCTGCCAAGTGACTGGCCTCCATTTATAGCTAACTGAGAAACTGCGTCGAAGCTTTCGGGAGCCTCTTACTGGGAATGGTTGCAGTTCGGAATTGGAGACTGTGCTGGCAAACGTCAGCAGCTCCTCTCCCTCGGAGGGCTCTTGGTGTGCCGACTCCTAACAGCCAGCACGGTCCCCAGCTCGTGAACGGTCCCATTGCGAGCCGGCCTCGTCCGTGAAAGAGCCACGTGAGGCTGATCTCCAAGAGTCGGGCTCCACACCTGGAGCCTTTGGGACAGGGCAGTCCTGAGCCGATGTGCCCACCAGGGGACGCGACCAAAGTTTACGTACCACAGGAAAGCGCATCAAGGCCTCGTGTTCTCTCCATGAAATGAACGTGAGCTTGAAGGGTGATGCGTCAGAGTAATATGTGAACAGCTTGCTGGTACGCCTGTCTTTGCCCCCTCTCACGGTCTCACGCACCCGGGCTCAGTTCCGTGTAGGAATGCTGAGTGGGAGCGCCAGCCTCGCTTCTGGACTCGAAAGCCGTCCACCCCCTAATGGCAGGTTGTGTGTGTCTCTCACGTGGGGGGAGGAATGAGGTCGCCCATAGAGGTTCTGCCATGAAAGATCTAAAGACGCACGCTGCTGAGGAGCTTGTTCCTCATGGAGCGTCCCCGAAGGCCAGAAGAATGTCGAAGGTCTCTTTCAAAGCTGCCGGATGCTCTGCCGTTCTAGGCCTGAGATAAGGACCTTGTGACGGCACTGTAACCCCACGAGATTCAGGAGACATCGCCAGTGCGAGTGGCAATCCGGAAGGAAGAACCTTCAAGGCGGAGTGTCCTTTCCTGTACAAAACGGCGCCCAAGTGGCTGAGGCAGGGAGCATTTTCCTTCACAGAACCGGCATCCTCGTATGCCTGTGGGTTACTCTAAAGAAACGACACTGTGAGCAACCTCTTCGAAAAGGCCTTCGCAAGCGACTTGGAGACAACAGCAGCGCAGTGGAGGCACAGACCATTGTCCTAGAGAGCAGCACAGTGTCTCTAGCAGCGATCGCTTCCCTAAGGATACTTAAGCCACACCGAGATTCCAGCAGGGAGGTTTGCCTTATAGCAGTACAACTCACTCAAGAAAGAGGGATGAGGTGTAGGGCTAATCTACGTGCGCTCACGCTCTGTGTCCCCGAGAAGGTTTCACGGAGCAGAATGCATCACTGACCGCTACCACGTGTGTGCACCAAAGAAGCCCTGTGCCGTGGGTGTTCTCACGCCGACAGCGAAGACCTAGGTGTGTGCTGCACCCGCGCTCGGTGTTTCACACGTTGTGTGACCCTGTGCCTTTGGAAGATGTTCAGAGCGGGTGGCACCTGCGTGCTGCGAGCGCAAGAGGTGTAGAGTGTAGAGGCCTTTCACACTGGAGGAAGGGCTTGCATCTCATGGAGAAAATGTGTACGTCGCCCGGGAGATGGAGGCACGCTCTTGACACCATTTCCTCTGCCCGTTTAAAACACAAGTGTTTGTACTCGATCTGGGCTGCCTGGTGAAACGCTTGGCAGTCCGCATCACCCTGAGCACCTTTCCTGAAGTTTGATTCGTAGCTGGGTAAACTCGGGCTTCAGAGGCTTAGATGAGACCAAACGTGTTCAGCTTGTGGCGAAAGCCTTTGACCAGAGGCATATATGCTTGTGCTTGGGGCGAGGGCTAGGCAAGAACGTTTACACACTGGGTTTTTATCTTTACCCTAAGCTGTCCCTTTTGGCTGCAGCAGGCGGAGAGAACCCGCGGAGAGAGAACAGCTGCGAAGTGGATGCACAGAACAGTCACCTCGATACCAGCCCCGGGCGCCCAAGCAACGATCCTTCCCCGCAGGGTACTTAACCCACCCAGGGATTCAAGCAGGGAGTTCGCCTTGTCCAACTCGCACAGGAGACTGGCATGAGACGTAGGGCTCATCTACTTGCGTTCAAACTACGTGGCCTGGAGAAGTTCTCAAGGAGCCGAATCCAGCACCCTTCCTCCACCACGTGTGTACACAAAGGAGCGCTGGGCAGTGGGTGTTCTCAGGCCAAGAGAGAAGCCCTTGTTCTGTGCTGCACCTGCTGGATGGTTCAAAGGTTTTCTGACCTTCCTGCTCTGGAAGCTTTTCAGAGCTGAGGCTACGCCTGGGCTGCGAAAGCAGAGAGGCGTAGAGGCCTTTCACACGGAAGGCGTGGGCCTGTTTCCCATGGGGAAAGTGTACGTCGCCCAACCCCCACTCCCACCCCACCCCACCCCACCCCACCCCACTCCAACCCACCCCCAGCTGGAGGCGTGCGGGTTGACACCATTTTGTCCTGCCCATGGAAAATACAAAGAGGCGTACACGATTTGGGCTGTCTGGTGAAAGAATTTTGAATCGGCGGCACCCTGAGTACCTTTCCCGAAGTTTGCTTCCTAGCTGGTTAAACTCGGCATTCAGAGGCGAGATGAGAACAAACTTGCTCCGCGTGCGGCGAAGTGCCTTGATGCCCTGCCCTAAATGTTTGAGCTTCTGGCCAGCGTCACGCAAGTACTTTGACACGTAGGATTCTCACTTTTATTCCAAGCTGTCCCTGTTGGCTGAAGCAGTCGGCGTGTCTGTATCGCAGCCTGGGAGGCCGGGCGTTGGGGGAGTCTGCCAAGTGACTGGCCTCCATTTATAGCTAACTGAGAAACTGCGTCGAAGCTTTCGGGAGCCTCTTACAGGGAATGGTTGCAGTTCGGAATTGGAGACTGTGCTGGCAAACGTCAGCAGCTCCTCTCCCTCGGAGGGCTCTTGGTGTGCCGACTCCTAACAGCCAGCACGGTCCCCAGCTCGTGAACGGTCCCATTGCGAGCCGGTCTCGTCCGTGAAAGAGCCACGTGAGGCTGATCTCCAAGAGTCGGGCTCCACACCTGGAGCCTTTGGGACAGGGCAGTCCTGAGCCGATGTGCCCACCAGGGGACGCGACCAAAGTTTACGTACCACAGGAAAGCGCATCAAGGCCTCGTGTTCTCTCCATGAAATGAACGTGAGCTTGAAGGGTGATGCGTCAGAGTAATATGTGAACAGCTTGCTGGTACGCCTGTCTTTGCCCCCTCTCACGGTCTCACGCACCCGGGCTCAGTTCCATGTAGGAATGCTGAGTGGGAGCGCCAGCCTCGCTTCTGGACTCGAAAGCCGTCCACCCCCTAATGGCAGGTTCTGTGTGTCTCTCACGTGGGGGGAGGAATGAGGTCGCCCACAGAGGTTCTGCCATGAAAGATCTAAAGACGCACGCTGCTGAGGAGCTTGTTCCTCATGGAGCGTCCCCGAAGGCCAGAAGAATGCCGAAGGTCTCTTTCAAAGCTGCCGGACGCTCTGCCATTCTAGGCCTGAGATAAGGACCTTGTGACGGCACTGTAACCCCGCGAGATTCAGGAGACATCGCCAGTGCGAGTGGCAATCCGGAAGGAAGAACCTTCAAGGCGGAGTGTCCTTTCCTGTACAAAACGGCGCCCAAGTGGCTGAGGCAGGGAGCATTTTCCTTCACAGAACCGGCATCCTCGTATGCCTGTGGGTTACTCTAAAGAAACGACACTGTGAGCAACCTCTTCGAAAAGGCCTTCGCAAGCGACTTGGAGACAACAGCAGCGCAGTGGAGGCACAGACCATTGTCCTAGAGAGCAGCACAGTGTCTCTAGCAGCGATCGCTTCCCGGAGGATACTTAAGCCACACCGAGATTCCAGCAGGGAGGTTTGCCTTATAGCAGTACAACTCACACAAGAAAGAGGGATGAGGTGTAGGGCTAATCTACGTGCGCTCACGCTCTGTGTCCCCGAGAAGGTTTCACGGAGCAGAATGCATCACTGACCGCTACCACGTGTGTGCACCAAAGAAGCCCTGTGCCGTGGGTGTTCTCAGGCCGACAGCGAAGACCTAGGTGTGTGCTGCACCCGCGCTCGGTGTTTCACACGTTGTGTGACCCTGTGCCTTTGGAAGATGTTCAGAGCGGGTGGCACCTGCGTGCTGCGAGCGCAAGAGGTGTAGAGTGTAGAGGCCTTTCACACTGGAGGAAGGGCTTGCATCTCATGGAGAAAATGTGTACGTCGCCCGGGAGATGGAGGCACGCTCTTGACACCATTTCCTCTGCCCGTTTAAAACACAAGTGTTTGTACTCGATCTGGGCTGCCTGGTGAAACGCTTGGCAGTCCGCATCACCCTGAGCACCTTTCCTGAAGTTTGATTCGTAGCTGGGTAAACTCGGGCTTCAGAGGCTTAGATGAGACCAAACGTGTTCAGCTTGTGGCGAAAGCCTTTGACCAGAGGCATATATGCTTGTGCTTGGGGCGAGGGCTAGGCAAGAACGTTTACACACTGGGTTTTTATCTTTACCCTAAGCTGTCCCTTTTGGCTGCAGCAGGCGGAGAGAACCCGCGGAGAGAGAACAGCTGCGAAGTGGATGCACAGAACAGTCACCTCGATACCAGCCCCGGGCTCCCAAGCAACGATCCTTCCCCGCAGGGTACTTAACCCACCCAGGGATTCAAGCAGGGAGTTCGCCTTGTCCAACTCGCACAGGAGACTGGCATGAGACGTAGGGCTCATCTACTTGCGTTCAAACTACGTGGCCCGGAGAAGTTCTCAAGGAGCCGAATCCAGCACCCTTCCTCCACCACGTGTGTACACAAAGGAGCGCTGGGCAGTGGGTGTTCTCAGGCCAAGAGAGAAGCCCTTGTTCTGTGCTGCACCTGCTGGATGGTTCAAAGGTTTTCTGACCTTCCTGCTCTGGAAGCTTTTCAGAGCTGAGGCTACGCCTGGGCTGCGAAAGCAGAGAGGCGTAGAGGCCTTTCACACGGAAGGCGTGGGCCTGTTTCCCATGGGGAAAGTGTACGTCGCCCAACCCCCACTCCCACCCCACCCCACCCCACCCCACCCCACTCCAACCCACCCCCAGCTGGAGGCGTGCGGGTTGACACCATTTTGTCCTGCCCATGGAAAATACAAAGAGGCGTACACGATTTGGGCTGTCTGGTGAAAGAATTTTGAATCGGCGGCACCCTGAGTACCTTTCCCGAAGTTTGCTTCCTAGCTGGTTAAACTCGGCATTCAGAGGCGAGATGAGAACAAACTTGCTCCGCGTGCGGCGAAGTGCCTTGATGCCCTGCCCTAAATGTTTGAGCTTCTGGCCAGCGTCACGCAAGTACTTTGACACGTAGGATTCTCACTTTTATTCCAAGCTGTCCCTGTTGGCTGAAGCAGTCGGCGTGTCTGTATCGCAGCCTGGGAGGCCGGGCGTTGGGGGAGTCTGCCAAGTGACTGGCCTCCATTTATAGCTAACTGAGAAACTGCGTCGAAGCTTTCGGGAGCCTCTTACAGGGAATGGTTGCAGTTCGGAATTGGAGACTGTGCTGGCAAACGTCAGCAGCTCCTCTCCCTCGGAGGGCTCTTGGTGTGCCGACTCCTAACAGCCAGCACGGTCCCCAGCTCGTGAACGGTCCCATTGCGAGCCGGTCTCGTCCGTGAAAGAGCCACGTGAGGCTGATCTCCAAGAGTCGGGCTCCACACCTGGAGCCTTTGGGACAGGGCAGTCCTGAGCCGATGTGCCCACCAGGGGACGCGACCAAAGTTTACGTACCACAGGAAAGCGCATCAAGGCCTCGTGTTCTCTCCATGAAATGAACGTGAGCTTGAAGGGTGATGCGTCAGAGTAATATGTGAACAGCTTGCTGGTACGCCTGTCTTTGCCCCCTCTCACGGTCTCACGCACCCGGGCTCAGTTCCATGTAGGAATGCTGAGTGGGAGCGCCAGCCTCGCTTCTGGACTCGAAAGCCGTCCACCCCCTAATGGCAGGTTGTGTGTGTCTCTCACGTGGGGGGAGGAATGAGGTCGCCCACAGAGGTTCTGCCATGAAAGATCTAAAGACGCACGCTGCTGAGGAGCTTGTTCCTCATGGAGCGTCCCCGAAAGCCAGAAGAATGCCGAAGGTCTCTTTCAAAGCTGCCGGACGCTCTGCCATTCTAGGCCTGAGATAAGGACCTTGTGACGGCACTGTAACCCCGCGAGATTCAGGAGACATCGCCAGTGCGAGTGGCAATCCGGAAGGAAGAACCTTCAAGGCGGAGTGTCCTTTCCTGTACAAAACGGCGCCCAAGTGGCTGAGGCAGGGAGCATTTTCCTTCACAGAACCGGCATCCTCGTATGCCTGTGGGTTACTCTAAAGAAACGACACTGTGAGCAACCTCTTCGAAAAGGCCTTCGCAAGCGACTTGGAGACAACAGCAGCGCAGTGGAGGCACAGACCATTGTCCTAGAGAGCAGCACAGTGTCTCTAGCAGCGATCGCTTCCCGGAGGATACTTAAGCCACACCGAGATTCCAGCAGGGAGGTTTGCCTTATAGCAGTACAACTCACACAAGAAAGAGGGATGAGGTGTAGGGCTAATCTACGTGCGCTCACGCTCTGTGTCCCCGAGAAGGTTTCATGGAGCAGAATGCATCACTGACCGCTACCACGTGTGTGCACCAAAGAAGCCCTGTGCCGTGGGTGTTCTCAGGCCGACAGCGAAGACCTAGGTGTGTGCTGCACCCGCGCTCGGTGTTTCACACGTTGTGTGACCCTGTGCCTTTGGAAGATGTTCAGAGCGGGTGGCACCTGCGTGCTGCGAGCGCAAGAGGTGTAGAGTGTAGAGGCCTTTCACACTGGAGGAAGGGCTTGCATCTCATGGAGAAAATGTGTACGTCGCCCGGGAGATGGAGGCACGCTCTTGACACCATTTCCTCTGCCCGTTTAAAACACAAGTGTTTGTACTCGATCTGGGCTGCCTGGTGAAACGCTTGGCAGTCCGCATCACCCTGAGCACCTTTCCTTAAGTTTGATTCGTAGCTGGGTAAACTCGGGCTTCAGAGGCTTAGATGAGACCAAACGTGTTCAGCTTGTGGCGAAAGCCTTTGACCAGAGGCATATATGCTTGTGCTTGGGGCGAGGGCTAGGCAAGAACGTTTACACACTGGGTTTTTATCTTTACCCTAAGCTGTCCCTTTTGGCTGCAGCAGGCGGAGAGAACCCGCGGAGAGAGAACAGCTGCGAAGTGGATGCACAGAACAGTCACCTCGATACCAGCCCCGGGCTCCCAAGCAACGATCCTTCCCCGCAGGGTACTTAACCCACCCAGGGATTCAAGCAGGGAGTTCGCCTTGTCCAACTCGCACAGGAGACTGGCATGAGACGTAGGGCTCATCTACTTGCGTTCACACTACGTGGCCCGGAGAAGTTCTCAAGGAGCCGAATCCAGCACCCTTCCTCCACCACGTGTGTACACAAAGGAGCGCTGGGCAGTGGGTGTTCTCAGGCCAAGAGAGAAGCCCTTGTTCTGTGCTGCACCTGCTGGAAGGTTCAAAGGTTTTCTGACCTTCCTGCTCTGGAAGCTTTTCAGAGCTGAGGCTACGCCTGGGCTGCGAAAGCAGAGAGGCGTAGAGGCCTTTCACACGGAAGGCGTGGGCCTGTTTCCCATGGGGAAAGTGTACGTCGCCCAACCCCCACTCCCACCCCACCCCACCCCACCCCACCCCACTCCAACCCACCCCCAGCTGGAGGCGTGCGGGTTGACACCATTTTGTCCTGCCCATGGAAAATACAAAGAGGCGTACACGATTTGGGCTGTCTGGTGAAAGAATTTTGAATCGGCGGCACCCTGAGTACCTTTCCCGAAGTTTGCTTCCTAGCTGGTTAAACTCGGCATTCAGAGGCGAGATGAGAACAAACTTGCTCCGCGTGCGGCGAAGTGCCTTGATGCCCTGCCCTAAATGTTTGAGCTTCTGGCCAGCGTCACGCAAGTACTTTGACACGTAGGATTCTCACTTTTACTCCAAGCTGTCCCTGTTGGCTGAAGCAGTCGGCGTGTCTGTATCGCAGCCTGGGAGGCCGGGCGTTGGGGGAGTCTGCCAAGTGACTGGCCTCCATTTATAGCTAACTGAGAAACTGCGTTGAAGCTTTCGGGAGCCTCTTACAGGGAATGGTTGCAGTTCGGAATTGGAGACTGTGCTGGCAAACGTCAGCAGCTCCTCTCCCTCGGAGGGCTCTTGGTGTGCCGACTCCTAACAGCCAGCACGGTCCCCAGCTCGTGAACGGTCCCATTGCGAGCCGGTCTCGTCCGTGAAAGAGCCACGTGAGGCTGATCTCCAAGAGTCGGGCTCCACACCTGGAGCCTTTGGGACAGGGCAGTCCTGAGCCGATGTGCCCACCAGGGGACGCGACCAAAGTTTACGTACCACAGGAAAGCGCATCAAGGCCTCGTGTTCTCTCCATGAAATGAACGTGAGCTTGAAGGGTGATGCGTCAGAGTAATATGTGAACAGCTTGCTGGTACGCCTGTCTTTGCCCCCTCTCACGGTCTCACGCACCCGGGCTCAGTTCCATGTAGGAATGCTGAGTGGGAGCGCCAGCCTCGCTTCTGGACTCGAAAGCCGTCCACCCCCTAATGGCAGGTTGTGTGTGTCTCTCACGTGGGGGGAGGAATGAGGTCGCCCACAGAGGTTCTGCCATGAAAGATCTAAAGACGCACGCTGCTGAGGAGCTTGTTCCTCATGGAGCGTCCCCGAAGGCCAGAAGAATGCCGAAGGTCTCTTTCAAAGCTGCCGGACGCTCTGCCGTTCTAGGCCTGAGATAAGGACCTTGTGACGGCACTGTAACCCCGCGAGATTCAGGAGACATCGCCAGTGCGAGTGGCAATCCGGAAGGAAGAACCTTCAAGGCGGAGTGTCCTTTCCTGTACAAAACGGCGCCCAAGTGGCTGAGGCAGGGAGCATTTTCCTTCACAGAACCGGCATCCTCGTATGCCTGTGGGTTACTCTAAAGAAACGACACTGTGAGCAACCTCTTCGAAAAGGCCTTCGCAAGCGACTTGGAGACAACAGCAGCGCAGTGGAGGCACAGACCATTGTCCTAGAGAGCAGCACAGTGTCTCTAGCAGCGATCGCTTCCCGGAGGATACTTAAGCCACACCGAGATTCCAGCAGGGAGTTTTGTCTTATAGCAGTACAACTCACTCAAGAAAGAGGGATGAGGTGTAGGGCTAATCTATGTGCGCTCAGGCTCTGTGTCCCCGAGAAGGTTTCACGGAGCAGAATGCATCACTGACCGCTACCACGTGTGTGCACCAAAGAAGCCCTGTGCCGTGGGTGTTCTCAGGCCGACAGCGAAGACCTAGGTGTGTGCTGCACCCGCGCTCGGTGTTTCACACGTTGTGTGACCCTGTGCCTTTGGAAGATGTTCAGAGCGGGTGGCACCTGCGTGCTGCGAGCGCAAGAGGTGTAGAGTGTAGAGGCCTTTCACACTGGAGGAAGGGCTTGCATCTCATGGAGAAAATGTGTACATCGCCCGGGAGATGGAGGCACGCTCTTGACACCATTTCCTCTGCCCGTTTAAAACACAAGTGTTTGTACTCGATCTGGGCTGCCTGGTGAAACGCTTGGCAGTCCGCATCACCCTGAGCACCTTTCCTGAAGTTTGATTCGTAGCTGGGTAAACTCGGGCTTCAGAGGCTTAGATGAGACCAAACGTGTTCAGCTTGTGGCGAAAGCCTTTGACCAGAGGCATATATGCTTGTGCTTGGGGCGAGGGCTAGGCAAGAACGTTTACACACTGGGTTTTTATCTTTACCCTAAGCTGTCCCTTTTGGCTGCAGCAGGCGGAGAGAACCCGCGGAGAGAGAACAGCTGCGAAGTGGATGCACAGAACAGTCACCTCGATACCAGCCCCGGGCTCCCAAGCAACGATCCTTCCCCGCAGGGTACTTAACCCACCCAGGGATTCAAGCAGGGAGTTCGCCTTGTCCAACTCGCACAGGAGACTGGCATGAGACGTAGGGCTCATCTACTTGCGTTCAAACTACGTGGCCCGGAGAAGTTCTCAAGGAGCCGAATCCAGCACCCTTCCTCCACCACGTGTGTACACAAAGGAGCGCTGGGCAGTGGGTGTTCTCAGGCCAAGAGAGAAGCCCTTGTTCTGTGCTGCACCTGCTGGATGGTTCAAAGGTTTTCTGACCTTCCTGCTCTGGAAGCTTTTCAGAGCTGAGGCTACGCCTGGGCTGCGAAAGCAGAGAGGCGTAGAGGCCTTTCACACGGAAGGCGTGGGCCTGTTTCCCATGGGGAAAGTGTACGTCGCCCAACCCCCACTCCCACCCCACCCCACCCCACCCCACCCCACTCCAACCCACCCCCAGCTGGAGGCGTGCGGGTTGACACCATTTTGTCCTGCCCATGGAAAATACAAAGAGGCGTACATGATTTGGGCTGTCTGGTGAAAGAATTTTGAATCGGCGGCACCCTGAGTACCTTTCCCGAAGTTTGCTTCCTAGCTGGTTAAACTCGGCATTCAGAGGCGAGATGAGAACAAACTTGCTCCGCGTGCGGCGAAGTGCCTTGATGCCCTGCCCTAAATGTTTGAGCTTCTGGCCAGCGTCACGCAAGTACTTTGACACGTAGGATTCTCACTTTTATTCCAAGCTGTCCCTGTTGGCTGAAGCAGTCGGCGTGTCTGTATCGCAGCCTGGGAGGCCGGGCGTTGGGGGAGTCTGCCAAGTGACTGGCCTCCATTTATAGCTAACTGAGAAACTGCGTCGAAGCTTTCGGGAGCCTCTTACAGGGAATGGTTGCAGTTCGGAATTGGAGACTGTGCTGGCAAACGTCAGCAGCTCCTCTCCCTCGGAGGGCTCTTGGTGTGCCGACTCCTAACAGCCAGCACGGTCCCCAGCTCGTGAACGGTCCCATTGCGAGCCGGTCTCGTCCGTGAAAGAGCCACGTGAGGCTGATCTCCAAGAGTCGGGCTCCACACCTGGAGCCTTTGGGACAGGGCAGTCCTGAGCCGATGTGCCCACCAGGGGACGCGACCAAAGTTTACGTACCACAGGAAAGCGCATCAAGGCCTCGTGTTCTCTCCATGAAATGAACGTGAGCTTGAAGGGTGATGCGTCAGAGTAATATGTGAACAGCTTGCTGGTACGCCTGTCTTTGCCCCCTCTCACGGTCTCACGCACCCGGGCTCAGTTCCATGTAGGAATGCTGAGTGGGAGCGCCAGCCTCGCTTCTGGACTCGAAAGCCGTCCACCCCCTAATGGCAGGTTGTGTGTGTCTCTCACGTGGGGGGAGGAATGAGGTCGCCCACAGAGGTTCTGCCATGAAAGATCTAAAGACGCACGCTGCTGAGGAGCTTGTTCCTCATGGAGCGTCCCCGAAGGCCAGAAGAATGCCGAAGGTCTCTTTCAAAGCTGCCGGACGCTCTGCCATTCTAGGCCTGAGATAAGGACCTTGTGACGGCACTGTAACCCCGCGAGATTCAGGAGACATCGCCAGTGCGAGTGGCAATCCGGAAGGAAGAACCTTCAAGGCGGAGTGTCCTTTCCTGTACAAAACGGCGCCCAAGTGGCTGAGGCAGGGAGCATTTTCCTTCACAGAACCGGCATCCTCGTATGCCTGTGGGTTACTCTAAAGAAACGACACTGTGAGCAACCTCTTCGAAAAGGCCTTCGCAAGCGACTTGGAGACAACAGCAGCGCAGTGGAGGCACAGACCATTGTCCTAGAGAGCAGCACAGTGTCTCTAGCAGCGATCGCTTCCCGGAGGATACTTAAGCCACACCGAGATTCCAGCAGGGAGTTTTGTCTTATAGCAGTACAACTCACTCAAGAAAGAGGGATGAGGTGTAGGGCTAATCTATGTGCGCTCAGGCTCTGTGTCCCCGAGAAGGTTTCACGGAGCAGAATGCATCACTGACCGCTACCACGTGTGTGCACCAAAGAAGCCCTGTGCCGTGGGTGTTCTCAGGCCGACAGCGAAGACCTAGGTGTGTGCTGCACCCGCGCTCGGTGTTTCACACGTTGTGTGACCCTGTGCCTTTGGAAGATGTTCAGAGCGGGTGGCACCTGCGTGCTGCGAGCGCAAGAGGTGTAGAGTGTAGAGGCCTTTCACACTGGAGGAAGGGCTTGCATCTCATGGAGAAAATGTGTACGTCGCCCGGGAGATGGAGGCACGCTCTTGACACCATTTCCTCTGCCCGTTTAAAACACAAGTGTTTGTACTCGATCTGGGCTGCCTGGTGAAACGCTTGGCAGTCCGCATCACCCTGAGCACCTTTCCTGAAGTTTGATTCGTAGCTGGGTAAACTCGGGCTTCAGAGGCTTAGATGAGACCAAACGTGTTCAGCTTGTGGCGAAAGCCTTTGACCAGAGGCATATATGCTTGTGCTTGGGGCGAGGGCTAGGCAAGAACGTTTACACACTGGGTTTTTATCTTTACCCTAAGCTGTCCCTTTTGGCTGCAGCAGGCGGAGAGAACCCGCGGAGAGAGAACAGCTGCGAAGTGGATGCACAGAACAGTCACCTCGATACCAGCCCCGGGCTCCCAAGCAACGATCCTTCCCCGCAGGGTACTTAACCCACCCAGGGATTCAAGCAGGGAGTTCGCCTTGTCCAACTCGCACAGGAGACTGGCATGAGACGTAGGGCTCATCTACTTGCGTTCAAACTACGTGGCCCGGAGAAGTTCTCAAGGAGCCGAATCCAGCACCCTTCCTCCACCACGTGTGTACACAAAGGAGCGCTGGGCAGTGGGTGTTCTCAGGCCAAGAGAGAAGCCCTTGTTCTGTGCTGCACCTGCTGGATGGTTCAAAGGTTTTCTGACCTTCCTGCTCTGGAAGCTTTTCAGAGCTGAGGCTACGCCTGGGCTGCGAAAGCAGAGAGGCGTAGAGGCCTTTCACACGGAAGGCGTGGGCCTGTTTCCCATGGGGAAAGTGTACGTCGCCCAACCCCCACTCCCACCCCACCCCACCCCACCCCACCCCACTCCAACCCACCCCCAGCTGGAGGCGTGCGGGTTGACACCATTTTGTCCTGCCCATGGAAAATACAAAGAGGCGTACACGATTTGGGCTGTCTGGTGAAAGAATTTTGAATCGGCGGCACCCTGAGTACCTTTCCCGAAGTTTGCTTCCTAGCTGGTTAAACTCGGCATTCAGAGGCGAGATGAGAACAAACTTGCTCCGCGTGCGGCGAAGTGCCTTGATGCCCTGCCCTAAATGTTTGAGCTTCTGGCCAGCGTCACGCAAGTACTTTGACACGTAGGATTCTCACTTTTATTCCAAGCTGTCCCTGTTGGCTGAAGCAGTCGGCGTGTCTGTATCGCAGCCTGGGAGGCCGGGCGTTGGGGGAGTCTGCCAAGTGACTGGCCTCCATTTATAGCTAACTGAGAAACTGCGTCGAAGCTTTCGGGAGCCTCTTACAGGGAATGGTTGCAGTTCGGAATTGGAGACTGTGCTGGCAAACGTCAGCAGCTCCTCTCCCTCGGAGGGCTCTTGGTGTGCCGACTCCTAACAGCCAGCACGGTCCCCAGCTCGTGAACGGTCCCATTGCGAGCCGGTCTCGTCCGTGAAAGAGCCACGTGAGGCTGATCTCCAAGAGTCGGGCTCCACACCTGGAGCCTTTGGGACAGGGCAGTCCTGAGCCGATGTGCCCACCAGGGGACGCGACCAAAGTTTACGTACCACAGGAAAGCGCATCAAGGCCTCGTGTTCTCTCCATGAAATGAACGTGAGCTTGAAGGGTGATGCGTCAGAGTAATATGTGAACAGCTTGCTGGTACGCCTGTCTTTGCCCCCTCTCACGGTCTCACGCACCCGGGCTCAGTTCCATGTAGGAATGCTGAGTGGGAGCGCCAGCCTCGCTTCTGGACTCGAAAGCCGTCCACCCCCTAATGGCAGGTTGTGTGTGTCTCTCACGTGGGGGGAGGAATGAGGTCGCCCACAGAGGTTCTGCCATGAAAGATCTAAAGACGCACGCTGCTGAGGAGCTTGTTCCTCATGGAGCGTCCCCGAAGGCCAGAAGAATGCCGAAGGTCTCTTTCAAAGCTGCCGGACGCTCTGCCATTCTAGGCCTGAGATAAGGACCTTGTGACGGCACTGTAACCCCGCGAGATTCAGGAGACATCGCCAGTGCGAGTGGCAATCCGGAAGGAAGAACCTTCAAGGCGGAGTGTCCTTTCCTGTACAAAACGGCGCCCAAGTGGCTGAGGCAGGGAGCATTTTCCTTCACAGAACCGGCATCCTCGTATGCCTGTGGGTTACTCTAAAGAAACGACACTGTGAGCAACCTCTTCGAAAAGGCCTTCGCAAGCGACTTGGAGACAACAGCAGCGCAGTGGAGGCACAGACCATTGTCCTAGAGAGCAGCACAGTGTCTCTAGCAGCGATCGCTTCCCGGAGGATACTTAAGCCACACCGAGATTCCAGCAGGGAGGTTTGCCTTATAGCAGTACAACTCACACAAGAAAGAGGGATGAGGTGTAGGGCTAATCTACGTGCGCTCACGCTCTGTGTCCCCGAGAAGGTTTCATGGAGCAGAATGCATCACTGACCGCTACCACGTGTGTGCACCAAAGAAGCCCTGTGCCGTGGGTGTTCTCAGGCCGACAGCGAAGACCTAGGTGTGTGCTGCACCCGCGCTCGGTGTTTCACACGTTGTGTGACCCTGTGCCTTTGGA
The DNA here is from genome assembly GCF_937001465.1 of Orcinus orca. Classification (NCBI taxonomy): domain Eukaryota; kingdom Metazoa; phylum Chordata; class Mammalia; order Artiodactyla; family Delphinidae; genus Orcinus; species Orcinus orca. The sequence continues at coordinate 2,016,771 of NC_064572.1, read as the reverse complement.
AGATGTTCAGAGCGGGTGGCACCTGCGTGCTGCGAGCGCAAGAGGTGTAGAGTGTAGAGGCCTTTCACACTGGAGGAAGGGCTTGCATCTCATGGAGAAAATGTGTACATCGCCCGGGAGATGGAGGCACGCTCTTGACACCATTTCCTCTGCCCGTTTAAAACACAAGTGTTTGTACTCGATCTGGGCTGCCTGGTGAAACGCTTGGCAGTCCGCATCACCCTGAGCACCTTTCCTTAAGTTTGATTCGTAGCTGGGTAAACTCGGGCTTCAGAGGCTTAGATGAGACCAAACGTGTTCAGCTTGTGGCGAAAGCCTTTGACCAGAGGCATATATGCTTGTGCTTGGGGCGAGGGCTAGGCAAGAACGTTTACACACTGGGTTTTTATCTTTACCCTAAGCTGTCCCTTTTGGCTGCAGCAGGCGGAGAGAACCCGCGGAGAGAGAACAGCTGCGAAGTGGATGCACAGAACAGTCACCTCGATACCAGCCCCGGGCTCCCAAGCAACGATCCTTCCCCGCAGGGTACTTAACCCACCCAGGGATTCAAGCAGGGAGTTCGCCTTGTCCAACTCGCACAGGAGACTGGCATGAGACGTAGGGCTCATCTACTTGCGTTCACACTACGTGGCCCGGAGAAGTTCTCAAGGAGCCGAATCCAGCACCCTTCCTCCACCACGTGTGTACACAAAGGAGCGCTGGGCAGTGGGTGTTCTCAGGCCAAGAGAGAAGCCCTTGTTCTGTGCTGCACCTGCTGGAAGGTTCAAAGGTTTTCTGACCTTCCTGCTCTGGAAGCTTTTCAGAGCTGAGGCTACGCCTGGGCTGCGAAAGCAGAGAGGCGTAGAGGCCTTTCACACGGAAGGCGTGGGCCTGTTTCCCATGGGGAAAGTGTACGTCGCCCAACCCCCACTCCCACCCCACCCCACCCCACCCCACCCCACTCCAACCCACCCCCAGCTGGAGGCGTGCGGGTTGACACCATTTTGTCCTGCCCATGGAAAATACAAAGAGGCGTACACGATTTGGGCTGTCTGGTGAAAGAATTTTGAATCGGCGGCACCCTGAGTACCTTTCCCGAAGTTTGCTTCCTAGCTGGTTAAACTCGGCATTCAGAGGCGAGATGAGAACAAACTTGCTCCGCGTGCGGCGAAGTGCCTTGATGCCCTGCCCTAAATGTTTGAGCTTCTGGCCAGCGTCACGCAAGTACTTTGACACGTAGGATTCTCACTTTTACTCCAAGCTGTCCCTGTTGGCTGAAGCAGTCGGCGTGTCTGTATCGCAGCCTGGGAGGCCGGGCGTTGGGGGAGTCTGCCAAGTGACTGGCCTCCATTTATAGCTAACTGAGAAACTGCGTCGAAGCTTTTGGGAGCCTCTTACAGGGAATGGTTGCAGTTCGGAATTGGAGACTGTGCTGGCAAACGTCAGCAGCTCCTCTCCCTCACAGGGCTCTTGGTGTGCCGACTCCTAACAGCCAGCACGGTCCCCAGCTCGTGAACGGTCCCATTGCGAGCCGGTCTCGTCCGTGAAAGAGCCACGTGAGGCTGATCTCCAAGAGTCGGGCTCCACACCTGGAGCCTTTGGGACAGGGCAGTCCTGAGCCGATGTGCCCACCAGGGGACGCGACCAAAGTTTACGTACCACAGGAAAGCGCATCAAGGCCTCGTGTTCTCTCCATGAAATGAACGTGAGCTTGAAGGGTGATGCGTCAGAGTAATATGTGAACAGCTTGCTGGTACGCCTGTCTTTGCCCCCTCTCACAGTCTCACGCACCCGGGCTCAGTTCCATGTAGGAATGCTGAGTGGGAGCGCCAGCCTCGCTTCTGGACTCGAAAGCCGTCCACCCCCTAATGGCAGGTTGTGTGTGTCTCTCACGTGGGGGGAGGAATGAGGTCGCCCACAGAGGTTCTGCCATGAAAGATCTAAAGACGCACGCTGCTGAGGAGCTTGTTCCTCATGGAGCGTCCCCGAAGGCCAGAAGAATGCCGAAGGTCTCTTTCAAAGCTGCCGGACGCTCTGCCGTTCTAGGCCTGAGATAAGGACCTTGTGACGGCACTGTAACCCCGCGAGATTCAGGAGACATCGCCAGTGCGAGTGGCAATCCGGAAGGAAGAACCTTCAAGGCGGAGTGTCCTTTCCTGTACAAAACGGCGCCCAAGTGGCTGAGGCAGGGAGCATTTTCCTTCACAGAACCGGCATCCTCGTATGCCTGTGGGTTACTCTAAAGAAACGACACTGTGAGCAACCTCTTCGAAAAGGCCTTCGCAAGCGACTTGGAGACAACAGCAGCGCAGTGGAGGCACAGACCATTGTCCTAGAGAGCAGCACAGTGTCTCTAGCAGCGATCGCTTCCCGGAGGATACTTAAGCCACACCGAGATTCCAGCAGGGAGTTTTGTCTTATAGCAGTACAACTCACTCAAGAAAGAGGGATGAGGTGTAGGGCTAATCTATGTGCGCTCAGGCTCTGTGTCCCCGAGAAGGTTTCACGGAGCAGAATGCATCACTGACCGCTACCACGTGTGTGCACCAAAGAAGCCCTGTGCCGTGGGTGTTCTCAGGCCGACAGCGAAGACCTAGGTGTGTGCTGCACCCGCGCTCGGTGTTTCACACGTTGTGTGACCCTGTGCCTTTGGAAGATGTTCAGAGCGGGTGGCACCTGCGTGCTGCGAGCGCAAGAGGTGTAGAGTGTAGAGGCCTTTCACACTGGAGGAAGGGCTTGCATCTCATGGAGAAAATGTGTACGTCGCCCGGGAGATGGAGGCACGCTCTTGACACCATTTCCTCTGCCCGTTTAAAACACAAGTGTTTGTACTCGATCTGGGCTGCCTGGTGAAACGCTTGGCAGTCCGCATCACCCTGAGCACCTTTCCTGAAGTTTGATTCGTAGCTGGGTAAACTCGGGCTTCAGAGGCTTAGATGAGACCAAACGTGTTCAGCTTGTGGCGAAAGCCTTTGACCAGAGGCATATATGCTTGTGCTTGGGGCGAGGGCTAGGCAAGAACGTTTACACACTGGGTTTTTATCTTTACCCTAAGCTGTCCCTTTTGGCTGCAGCAGGCGGAGAGAACCCGCGGAGAGAGAACAGCTGCGAAGTGGATGCACAGAACAGTCACCTCGATACCAGCCCCGGGCTCCCAAGCAACGATCCTTCCCCGCAGGGTACTTAACCCACCCAGGGATTCAAGCAGGGAGTTCGCCTTGTCCAACTCGCACAGGAGACTGGCATGAGACGTAGGGCTCATCTACTTGCGTTCACACTACGTGGCCCGGAGAAGTTCTCAAGGAGCCGAATCCAGCACCCTTCCTCCACCACGTGTGTACACAAAGGAGCGCTGGGCAGTGGGTGTTCTCAGGCCAAGAGAGAAGCCCTTGTTCTGTGCTGCACCTGCTGGATGGTTCAAAGGTTTTCTGACCTTCCTGCTCTGGAAGCTTTTCAGAGCTGAGGCTACGCCTGGGCTGCGAAAGCAGAGAGGCGTAGAGGCCTTTCACATGGAAGGCGTGGGCCTGTTTCCCATGGGGAAAGTGTACGTCGCCCAACCCCCACTCCCACCCCACCCCACCCCACCCCACCCCACTCCAACCCACCCCCAGCTGGAGGCGTGCGGGTTGACACCATTTTATCCTGCCCATGGAAAATACAAAGAGGCGTACACGATTTGGGCTGTCTGGTGAAAGAATTTTGAATCGGCGGCACCCTGAGTACCTTTCCCGAAGTTTGCTTCCTAGCTGGTTAAACTCGGCATTCAGAGGCGAGATGAGAACAAACTTGCTCCGCGTGCGGCGAAGTGCCTTGATGCCCTGCCCTAAATGTTTGAGCTTCTGGCCAGCGTCACGCAAGTACTTTGACACGTAGGATTCTCACTTTTACTCCAAGCTGTCCCTGTTGGCTGAAGCAGTCGGCGTGTCTGTATCGCAGCCTGGGAGGCCGGGCGTTGGGGGAGTCTGCCAAGTGACTGGCCTCCATTTATAGCTAACTGAGAAACTGCTTCGAAGCTTTCGGGAGCCTCTTACAGGGAATGGTTGCAGTTCGGAATTGGAGACTGTGCTGGCAAACGTCAGCAGCTCCTCTCCCTCGGAGGGCTCTTGGTGTGCCGACTCCTAACAGCCAGCATGGTCCCCAGCTCGTGAACGGTCCCATTGCGAGCCGGTCTCGTCCGTGAAAGAGCCACGTGAGGCTGATCTCCAAGAGTCGGGCTCCACACCTGGAGCCTTTGGGACAGGGCAGTCCTGAGCCGATGTGCCCACCAGGGGACGCGACCAAAGTTTACGTACCACAGGAAAGCGCATCAAGGCCTCGTGTTCTCTCCATGAAATGAACGTGAGCTTGAAGGGTGATGCGTCAGAGTAATATGTGAACAGCTTGCTGGTACGCCTGTATTTGCCCCCTCTCACGGTCTCACGCACCCGGGCTCAGTTCCATGTAGGAATGCTGAGTGGGAGCGCCAGCCTCGCTTCTGGACTCGAAAGCCGTCCACCCCCTAATGGCAGGTTGTGTGTGTCTCTCACGTGGGGGGAGGAATGAGGTCGCCCACAGAGGTTCTGCCATGAAAGATCTAAAGACGCACGCTGCTGAGGAGCTTGTTCCTCATGGAGCGTCCCCGAAGGCCAGAAGAATGCCGAAGGTCTCTTTCAAAGCTGCCGGACGCTCTGCCGTTCTAGGCCTGAGATAAGGACCTTGTGACGGCACTGTAACCCCGCGAGATTCAGGAGACATCGCCAGTGCGAGTGGCAATCCGGAAGGAAGAACCTTCAAGGCGGAGTGTCCTTTCCTGTACAAAACGGCGCCCAAGTGGCTGAGGCAGGGAGCATTTTCCTTCACAGAACCGGCATCCTCGTATGCCTGTGGGTTACTCTAAAGAAACGACACTGTGAGCAACCTCTTCGAAAAGGCCTTCGCAAGCGACTTGGAGACAACAGCAGCGCAGTGGAGGCACAGACCATTGTCCTAGAGAGCAGCACAGTGTCTCTAGCAGCGATCGCTTCCCGGAGGATACTTAAGCCACACCGAGATTCCAGCAGGGAGGTTTGCCTTATAGCAGTACAACTCACACAAGAAAGAGGGATGAGGTGTAGGGCTAATCTACGTGCGCTCACGCTCTGTGTCCCCGAGAAGGTTTCATGGAGCAGAATGCATCACTGACCGCTACCACGTGTGTGCACCAAAGAAGCCCTGTGCCGTGGGTGTTCTCAGGCCGACAGCGAAGACCTAGGTGTGTGCTGCACCCGCGCTCGGTGTTTCACACGTTGTGTGACCCTGTGCCTTTGGAAGATGTTCAGAGCGGGTGGCACCTGCGTGCTGCGAGCGCAAGAGGTGTAGAGTGTAGAGGCCTTTCACACTGGAGGAAGGGCTTGCATCTCATGGAGAAAATGTGTACATCGCCCGGGAGATGGAGGCACGCTCTTGACACCATTTCCTCTGCCCGTTTAAAACACAAGTGTTTGTACTCGATCTGGGCTGCCTGGTGAAACGCTTGGCAGTCCGCATCACCCTGAGCACCTTTCCTTAAGTTTGATTCGTAGCTGGGTAAACTCGGGCTTCAGAGGCTTAGATGAGACCAAACGTGTTCAGCTTGTGGCGAAAGCCTTTGACCAGAGGCATATATGCTTGTGCTTGGGGCGAGGGCTAGGCAAGAACGTTTACACACTGGGTTTTTATCTTTACCCTAAGCTGTCCCTTTTGGCTGCAGCAGGCGGAGAGAACCCGCGGAGAGAGAACAGCTGCGAAGTGGATGCACAGAACAGTCACCTCGATACCAGCCCCGGGCTCCCAAGCAACGATCCTTCCCCGCAGGGTACTTAACCCACCCAGGGATTCAAGCAGGGAGTTCGCCTTGTCCAACTCGCACAGGAGACTGGCATGAGACGTAGGGCTCATCTACTTGCGTTCACACTACGTGGCCCGGAGAAGTTCTCAAGGAGCCGAATCCAGCACCCTTCCTCCACCACGTGTGTACACAAAGGAGCGCTGGGCAGTGGGTGTTCTCAGGCCAAGAGAGAAGCCCTTGTTCTGTGCTGCACCTGCTGGAAGGTTCAAAGGTTTTCTGACCTTCCTGCTCTGGAAGCTTTTCAGAGCTGAGGCTACGCCTGGGCTGCGAAAGCAGAGAGGCGTAGAGGCCTTTCACACGGAAGGCGTGGGCCTGTTTCCCATGGGGAAAGTGTACGTCGCCCAACCCCCACTCCCACCCCACCCCACCCCACCCCACCCCACTCCAACCCACCCCCAGCTGGAGGCGTGCGGGTTGACACCATTTTGTCCTGCCCATGGAAAATACAAAGAGGCGTACACGATTTGGGCTGTCTGGTGAAAGAATTTTGAATCGGCGGCACCCTGAGTACCTTTCCCGAAGTTTGCTTCCTAGCTGGTTAAACTCGGCATTCAGAGGCGAGATGAGAACAAACTTGCTCCGCGTGCGGCGAAGTGCCTTGATGCCCTGCCCTAAATGTTTGAGCTTCTGGCCAGCGTCACGCAAGTACTTTGACACGTAGGATTCTCACTTTTACTCCAAGCTGTCCCTGTTGGCTGAAGCAGTCGGCGTGTCCGTATCGCAGCCTGGGAGGCCGGGCGTTGGGGGAGTCTGCCAAGTGACTGGCCTCCATTTATAGCTAACTGAGAAACTGCGTCGAAGCTTTTGGGAGCCTCTTACAGGGAATGGTTGCAGTTCGGAATTGGAGACTGTGCTGGCAAACGTCAGCAGCTCCTCTCCCTCACAGGGCTCTTGGTGTGCCGACTCCTAACAGCCAGCACGGTCCCCAGCTCGTGAACGGTCCCATTGCGAGCCGGTCTCGTCCGTGAAAGAGCCACGTGAGGCTGATCTCCAAGAGTCGGGCTCCACACCTGGAGCCTTTGGGACAGGGCAGTCCTGAGCCGATGTGCCCACCAGGGGACGCGACCAAAGTTTACGTACCACAGGAAAGCGCATCAAGGCCTCGTGTTCTCTCCATGAAATGAACGTGAGCTTGAAGGGTGATGCGTCAGAGTAATATGTGAACAGCTTGCTGGTACGCCTGTCTTTGCCCCCTCTCACAGTCTCACGCACCCGGGCTCAGTTCCATGTAGGAATGCTGAGTGGGAGCGCCAGCCTCGCTTCTGGACTCGAAAGCCGTCCACCCCCTAATGGCAGGTTGTGTGTGTCTCTCACGTGGGGGGAGGAATGAGGTCGCCCACAGAGGTTCTGCCATGAAAGATCTAAAGACGCACGCTGCTGAGGAGCTTGTTCCTCATGGAGCGTCCCCGAAGGCCAGAAGAATGCCGAAGGTCTCTTTCAAAGCTGCCGGACGCTCTGCCGTTCTAGGCCTGAGATAAGGACCTTGTGACGGCACTGTAACCCCGCGAGATTCAGGAGACATCGCCAGTGCGAGTGGCAATCCGGAAGGAAGAACCTTCAAGGCGGAGTGTCCTTTCCTGTACAAAACGGCGCCCAAGTGGCTGAGGCAGGGAGCATTTTCCTTCACAGAACCGGCATCCTCGTATGCCTGTGGGTTACTCTAAAGAAACGACACTGTGAGCAACCTCTTCGAAAAGGCCTTCGCAAGCGACTTGGAGACAACAGCAGCGCAGTGGAGGCACAGACCATTGTCCTAGAGAGCAGCACAGTGTCTCTAGCAGCGATCGCTTCCCGGAGGATACTTAAGCCACACCGAGATTCCAGCAGGGAGTTTTGTCTTATAGCAGTACAACTCACTCAAGAAAGAGGGATGAGGTGTAGGGCTAATCTATGTGCGCTCAGGCTCTGTGTCCCCGAGAAGGTTTCACGGAGCAGAATGCATCACTGACCGCTACCACGTGTGTGCACCAAAGAAGCCCTGTGCCGTGGGTGTTCTCAGGCCGACAGCGAAGACCTAGGTGTGTGCTGCACCCGCGCTCGGTGTTTCACACGTTGTGTGACCCTGTGCCTTTGGAAGATGTTCAGAGCGGGTGGCACCTGCGTGCTGCGAGCACAAGAGGTGTAGAGTGTAGAGGCCTTTCACACTGGAGGAAGGGCTTGCATCTCATGGAGAAAATGTGTACATCGCCCGGGAGATGGAGGCACGCTCTTGACACCATTTCCTCTGCCCGTTTAAAACACAAGTGTTTGTACTCGATCTGGGCTGCCTGGTGAAACGCTTGGCAGTCCGCATCACCCTGAGCACCTTTCCTGAAGTTTGATTCGTAGCTGGGTAAACTCGGGCTTCAGAGGCTTAGATGAGACCAAACGTGTTCAGCTTGTGGCGAAAGCCTTTGACCAGAGGCATATATGCTTGTGCTTGGGGCGAGGGCTAGGCAAGAACGTTTACACACTGGGTTTTTATCTTTACCCTAAGCTGTCCCTTTTGGCTGCAGCAGGCGGAGAGAACCCGCGGAGAGAGAACAGCTGCGAAGTGGATGCACAGAACAGTCACCTCGATACCAGCCCCGGGCTCCCAAGCAACGATCCTTCCCCGCAGGGTACTTAACCCACCCAGGGATTCAAGCAGGGAGTTCGCCTTGTCCAACTCGCACAGGAGACTGGCATGAGACGTAGGGCTCATCTACTTGCGTTCACACTACGTGGCCCGGAGAAGTTCTCAAGGAGCCGAATCCAGCACCCTTCCTCCACCACGTGTGTACACAAAGGAGCGCTGGGCAGTGGGTGTTCTCAGGCCAAGAGAGAAGCCCTTGTTCTGTGCTGCACCTGCTGGATGGTTCAAAGGTTTTCTGACCTTCCTGCTCTGGAAGCTTTTCAGAGCTGAGGCTACGCCTGGGCTGCGAAAGCAGAGAGGCGTAGAGGCCTTTCACATGGAAGGCGTGGGCCTGTTTCCCATGGGGAAAGTGTACGTCGCCCAACCCCCACTCCCACCCCACCCCACCCCACCCCACCCCACTCCAACCCACCCCCAGCTGGAGGCGTGCGGGTTGACACCATTTTATCCTGCCCATGGAAAATACAAAGAGGCGTACACGATTTGGGCTGTCTGGTGAAAGAATTTTGAATCGGCGGCACCCTGAGTACCTTTCCCGAAGTTTGCTTCCTAGCTGGTTAAACTCGGCATTCAGAGGCGAGATGAGAACAAACTTGCTCCGCGTGCGGCGAAGTGCCTTGATGCCCTGCCCTAAATGTTTGAGCTTCTGGCCAGCGTCACGCAAGTACTTTGACACGTAGGATTCTCACTTTTACTCCAAGCTGTCCCTGTTGGCTGAAGCAGTCGGCGTGTCTGTATCGCAGCCTGGGAGGCCGGGCGTTGGGGGAGTCTGCCAAGTGACTGGCCTCCATTTATAGCTAACTGAGAAACTGCTTCGAAGCTTTCGGGAGCCTCTTACAGGGAATGGTTGCAGTTCGGAATTGGAGACTGTGCTGGCAAACGTCAGCAGCTCCTCTCCCTCGGAGGGCTCTTGGTGTGCCGACTCCTAACAGCCAGCATGGTCCCCAGCTCGTGAACGGTCCCATTGCGAGCCGGTCTCGTCCGTGAAAGAGCCACGTGAGGCTGATCTCCAAGAGTCGGGCTCCACACCTGGAGCCTTTGGGACAGGGCAGTCCTGAGCCGATGTGCCCACCAGGGGACGCGACCAAAGTTTACGTACCACAGGAAAGCGCATCAAGGCCTCGTGTTCTCTCCATGAAATGAACGTGAGCTTGAAGGGTGATGCGTCAGAGTAATATGTGAACAGCTTGCTGGTACGCCTGTATTTGCCCCCTCTCACGGTCTCACGCACCCGGGCTCAGTTCCATGTAGGAATGCTGAGTGGGAGCGCCAGCCTCGCTTCTGGACTCGAAAGCCGTCCACCCCCTAATGGCAGGTTGTGTGTGTCTCTCACGTGGGGGGAGGAATGAGGTCGCCCACAGAGGTTCTGCCATGAAAGATCTAAAGACGCACGCTGCTGAGGAGCTTGTTCCTCATGGAGCGTCCCCGAAGGCCAGAAGAATGCCGAAGGTCTCTTTCAAAGCTGCCGGACGCTCTGCCGTTCTAGGCCTGAGATAAGGACCTTGTGACGGCACTGTAACCCCGCGAGATTCAGGAGACATCGCCAGTGCGAGTGGCAATCCGGAAGGAAGAACCTTCAAGGCGGAGTGTCCTTTCCTGTACAAAACGGCGCCCAAGTGGCTGAGGCAGGGAGCATTTTCCTTCACAGAACCGGCATCCTCGTATGCCTGTGGGTTACTCTAAAGAAACGACACTGTGAGCAACCTCTTCGAAAAGGCCTTCGCAAGCGACTTGGAGACAACAGCAGCGCAGTGGAGGCACAGACCATTGTCCTAGAGAGCAGCACAGTGTCTGTAGCAGCGATCGCTTCCCGGAGGATACTTAAGCCACACCGAGATTCCAGCAGGGAGGTTTGCCTTATAGCAGTACAACTCACACAAGAAAGAGGGATGAGGTGTAGGGCTAATCTACGTGCGCTCACGCTCTGTGTCCCCGAGAAGGTTTCACGGAGCAGAATGCATCACTGACCGCTACCACGTGTGTGCACCAAAGAAGCCCTGTGCCGTGGGTGTTCTCAGGCCGACAGCGAAGACCTAGGTGTGTGCTGCACCCGCGCTCGGTGTTTCACACGTTGTGTGACCCTGTGCCTTTGGAAGATGTTCAGAGCGGGTGGCACCTGCGTGCTGCGAGCGCAAGAGGTGTAGAGTGTAGAGGCCTTTCACACTGGAGGAAGGGCTTGCATCTCATGGAGAAAATGTGTACGTCGCCCGGGAGATGGAGGCACGCTCTTGACACCATTTCCTCTGCCCGTTTAAAACACAAGTGTTTGTACTCGATCTGGGCTGCCTGGTGAAACGCTTGGCAGTCCGCATCACCCTGAGCACCTTTCCTTAAGTTTGATTCGTAGCTGGGTAAACTCGGGCTTCAGAGGCTTAGATGAGACCAAACGTGTTCAGCTTGTGGCGAAAGCCTTTGACCAGAGGCATATATGCTTGTGCTTGGGGCGAGGGCTAGGCAAGAACGTTTACACACTGGGTTTTTATCTTTACCCTAAGCTGTCCCTTTTGGCTGCAGCAGGCGGAGAGAACCCGCGGAGAGAGAACAGCTGCGAAGTGGATGCACAGAACAGTCACCTCGATACCAGCCCCGGGCTCCCAAGCAACGATCCTTCCCCGCAGGGTACTTAACCCACCCAGGGATTCAAGCAGGGAGTTCACCTTGTCCAACTCGCACAGGAGACTGGCATGAGACGTAGGGCTCATCTACTTGCGTTCACACTACGTGGCCCGGAGAAGTTCTCAAGGAGCCGAATCCAGCACCCTTCCTCCACCACGTGTGTACACAAAGGAGCGCTGGGCAGTGGGTGTTCTCAGGCCAAGAGAGAAGCCCTTGTTCTGTGCTGCACCTGCTGGAAGGTTCAAAGGTTTTCTGACCTTCCTGCTCTGGAAGCTTTTCAGAGCTGAGGCTACGCCTGGGCTGCGAAAGCAGAGAGGCGTAGAGGCCTTTCACACGGAAGGCGTGGGCCTGTTTCCCATGGGGAAAGTGTACGTCGCCCAACCCCCACTCCCACCCCACCCCACCCCACCCCACCCCACTCCAACCCACCCCCAGCTGGAGGCGTGCGGGTTGACACCATTTTGTCCTGCCCATGGAAAATACAAAGAGGCGTACACGATTTGGGCTGTCTGGTGAAAGAATTTTGAATCGGCGGCACCCTGAGTACCTTTCCCGAAGTTTGCTTCCTAGCTGGTTAAACTCGGCATTCAGAGGCGAGATGAGAACAAACTTGCTCCGCGTGCGGCGAAGTGCCTTGATGCCCTGCCCTAAATGTTTGAGCTTCTGGCCAGCGTCACGCAAGTACTTTGACACGTAGGATTCTCACTTTTACTCCAAGCTGTCCCTGTTGGCTGAAGCAGTCGGCGTGTCTGTATCGCAGCCTGGGAGGCCGGGCGTTGGGGGAGTCTGCCAAGTGACTGGCCTCCATTTATAGCTAACTGAGAAACTGCGTCGAAGCTTTTGGGAGCCTCTTACAGGGAATGGTTGCAGTTCGGAATTGGAGACTGTGCTGGCAAACGTCAGCAGCTCCTCTCCCTCGGAGGGCTCTTGGTGTGCCGACTCCTAACAGCCAGCACGGTCCCCAGCTCGTGAACGGTCCCATTGCGAGCCGGTCTCGTCCGTGAAAGAGCCACGTGAGGCTGATCTCCAAGAGTCGGGCTCCACACCTGGAGCCTTTGGGACAGGGCAGTCCTGAGCCGATGTGCCCACCAGGGGACGCGACCAAAGTTTACGTACCACAGGAAAGCGCATCAAGGCCTCGTGTTCTCTCCATGAAATGAACGTGAGCTTGAAGGGTGATGCGTCAGAGTAATATGTGAACAGCTTGCTGGTACGCCTGTCTTTGCCCCCTCTCACGGTCTCACGCACCCGGGCTCAGTTCCATGTAGGAATGCTGAGTGGGAGCGCCAGCCTCGCTTCTGGACTCGAAAGCCGTCCACCCCCTAATGGCAGGTTGTGTGTGTCTCTCACGTGGGGGGAGGAATGAGGTCGCCCACAGAGGTTCTGCCATGAAAGATCTAAAGACGCACGCTGCTGAGGAGCTTGTTCCTCATGGAGCGTCCCCGAAGGCCAGAAGAATGCCGAAGGTCTCTTTCAAAGCTGCCGGACGCTCTGCCGTTCTAGGCCTGAGATAAGGACCTTGTGACGGCACTGTAACCCCGCGAGATTCAGGAGACATCGCCAGTGCGAGTGGCAATCCGGAAGGAAGAACCTTCAAGGCGGAGTGTCCTTTCCTGTACAAAACGGCGCCCAAGTGGCTGAGGCAGGGAGCATTTTCCTTCACAGAACCGGCATCCTCGTATGCCTGTGGGTTACTCTAAAGAAACGACACTGTGAGCAACCTCTTCGAAAAGGCCTTCGCAAGCGACTTGGAGACAACAGCAGCGCAGTGGAGGCACAGACCATTGTCCTAGAGAGCAGCACAGTGTCTCTAGCAGCGATCGCTTCCCGGAGGATACTTAAGCCACACCGAGATTCCAGCAGGGAGTTTTGCCTTATAGCAGTACAACTCACTCAAGAAAGAGGGATGAGGTGTAGGGCTAATCTATGTGCGCTCAGGCTCTGTGTCCCCGAGAAGGTTTCACGGAGCAGAATGCATCACTGACCGCTACCACGTGTGTGCACCAAAGAAGCCCTGTGCCGTGGGTGTTCTCAGGCCGACAGCGAAGACCTAGGTGTGTGCTGCACCCGCGCTCGGTGTTTCACACGTTGTGTGACCCTGTGCCTTTGGAAGATGTTCAGAGCGGGTGGCACCTGCGTGCTGCGAGCGCAAGAGGTGTAGAGTGTAGAGGCCTTTCACACTGGAGGAAGGGCTTGCATCTCATGGAGAAAATGTGTACATCGCCCGGGAGATGGAGGCACGCTCTTGACACCATTTCCTCTGCCCGTTTAAAACACAAGTGTTTGTACTCGATCTGGGCTGCCTGGTGAAACGCTTGGCAGTCCGCATCACCCTGAGCACCTTTCCTGAAGTTTGATTCGTAGCTGGGTAAACTCGGGCTTCAGAGGCTTAGATGAGACCAAACGTGTTCAGCTTGTGGCGAAAGCCTTTGACCAGAGGCATATATGCTTGTGCTTGGGGCGAGGGCTAGGCAAGAACGTTTACACACTGGGTTTTTATCTTTACCCTAAGCTGTCCCTTTTGGCTGCAGCAGGCGGAGAGAACCCGCGGAGAGAGAACAGCTGCGAAGTGGATGCACAGAACAGTCACCTCGATACCAGCCCCGGGCTCCCAAGCAACGATCCTTCCCCGCAGGGTACTTAACCCACCCAGGGATTCAAGCAGGGAGTTCGCCTTGTCCAACTCGCACAGGAGACTGGCATGAGACGTAGGGCTCATCTACTTGCGTTCACACTACGTGGCCCGGAGAAGTTCTCACGGAGCCGAATCCAGCACCCTTCCTCCACCACGTGTGTACACAAAGGAGCGCTGGGCAGTGGGTGTTCTCAGGCCAAGAGAGAAGCCCTTGTTCTGTGCTGCACCTGCTGGATGGTTCAAAGGTTTTCTGACCTTCCTGCTCTGGAAGCTTTTCAGAGCTGAGGCTACGCCTGGGCTGCGAAAGCAGAGAGGCGTAGAGGCCTTTCACACGGAAGGCGTGGGCCTGTTTCCCATGGGGAAAGTGTACGTCGCCCAACCCCCACTCCCACCCCACCCCACCCCACCCCACCCCACTCCAACCCACCCCCAGCTGGAGGCGTGTGGGTTGACACCATTTTGTCCTGCCCATGGAAAATACAAAGAGGCGTACACGATTTGGGCTGTCTGGTGAAAGAATTTTGAATCGGCGGCACCCTGAGTACCTTTCCCGAAGTTTGCTTCCTAGCTGGTTAAACTCGGCATTCAGAGGCGAGATGAGAACAAACTTGCTCCGTGTGCGGCGAAGTGCCTTGATGCCCTGCCCTAAATGTTTGAGCTTCTGGCCAGCGTCACGCAAGTACTTTGACACGTAGGATTCTCACTTTTACTCCAAGCTGTCCCTGTTGGCTGAAGCAGTCGGCGTGTCTGTATCGCAGCCTGGGAGGCCGGGCGTTGGGGGAGTCTGCCAAGTGACTGGCCTCCATTTATAGCTAACTGAGAAACTGCGTCGAAGCTTTTGGGAGCCTCTTACAGGGAATGGTTGCAGTTCGGAATTGGAGACTGTGCTGGCAAACGTCAGCAGCTCCTCTCCCTCGGAGGGCTCTTGGTGTGCCGACTCCTAACAGCCAGCACGGTCCCCAGCTCGTGAACGGTCCCATTGCGAGCCGGTCTCGTCCGTGAAAGAGCCACGTGAGGCTGATCTCCAAGAGTCGGGCTCCACACCTGGAGCCTTTGGGACAGGGCAGTCCTGAGCCGATGTGCCCACCAGGGGACGCGACCAAAGTTTACGTACCACAGGAAAGCGCATCAAGGCCTCGTGTTCTCTCCATGAAATGAACGTGAGCTTGAAGGGTGATGCGTCAGAGTAATATGTGAACAGCTTGCTGGTACGCCTGTCTTTGCCCCCTCTCACGGTCTCACGCACCCTGGCTCAGTTCCATGTAGGAATGCTGAGTGGGAGCGCCAGCCTCGCTTCTGGACTCGAAAGCCGTCCACCCCCTAATGGCAGGTTGTGTGTGTCTCTCACGTGGGGGGAGGAATGAGGTCGCCCACAGAGGTTCTGCCATGAAAGATCTAAAGACGCACGCTGCTGAGGAGCTTGTTCCTCATGGAGCGTCCCCGAAGGCCAGAAGAATGCCGAAGGTCTCTTTCAAAGCTGCCGGACGCTCTGCCGTTCTAGGCCTGAGATAAGGACCTTGTGACGGCACTGTAACCCCGCGAGATTCAGGAGACATCGCCAGTGCGAGTGGCAATCCGGAAGGAAGAACCTTCAAGGCGGAGTGTCCTTTCCTGTACAAAACGGCGCCCAAGTGGCTGAGGCAGGGAGCATTTTCCTTCACAGAACCGGCATCCTCGTATGCCTGTGGGTTACTCTAAAGAAACGACACTGTGAGCAACCTCTTCGAAAAGGCCTTCGCAAGCGACTTGGAGACAACAGCAGCGCAGTGGAGGCACAGACCATTGTCCTAGAGAGCAGCACAGTGTCTCTAGCAGCGATCGCTTCCCGGAGGATACTTAAGCCACACCGAGATTCCAGCAGGGAGTTTTGCCTTATAGCAGTACAACTCACTCAAGAAAGAGGGATGAGGTGTAGGGCTAATCTATGTGCGCTCAGGCTCTGTGTCCCCGAGAAGGTTTCACGGAGCAGAATGCATCACTGACCGCTACCACGTGTGTGCACCAAAGAAGCCCTGTGCCGTGGGTGTTCTCAGGCCGACAGCGAAGACCTAGGTGTGTGCTGCACCCGCGCTCGGTGTTTCACACGTTGTGTGACCCTGTGCCTTTGGAAGATGTTCAGAGCGGGTGGCACGTGCGTGCTGCGAGCGCAAGAGGTGTAGAGTGTAGAGGCCTTTCACACTGGAGGAAGGGCTTGCATCTCATGGAGAAAATGTGTACGTCGCCCGGGAGATGGAGGCACGCTCTTGACACCATTTCCTCTGCCCGTTTAAAACACAAGTGTTTGTACTCGATCTGGGCTGCCTGGTGAAACGCTTGGCAGTCCGCATCACCCTGAGCACCTTTCCTGAAGTTTGATTCGTAGCTGGGTAAACTCGGGCTTCAGAGGCTTAGATGAGACCAAACGTGTTCAGCTTGTGGCGAAAGCCTTTGACCAGAGGCATATATGCTTGTGCTTGGGGCGAGGGCTAGGCAAGAACGTTTACACACTGGGTTTTTATCTTTACCCTAAGCTGTCCCTTTTGGCTGCAGCAGGCGGAGAGAACCCGCGGAGAGAGAACAGCTGCGAAGTGGATGCACAGAACAGTCACCTCGATACCAGCCCCGGGCTCCCAAGCAACGATCCTTCCCCGCAGGGTACTTAACCCACCCAGGGATTCAAGCAGGGAGTTCGCCTTGTCCAACTCGCACAGGAGACTGGCATGAGACGTAGGGCTCATCTACTTGCGTTCACACTACGTGGCCCGGAGAAGTTCTCAAGGAGCCGAATCCAGCACCCTTCCTCCACCACGTGTGTACACAAAGGAGCGCTGGGCAGTGGGTGTTCTCAGGCCAAGAGAGAAGCCCTTGTTCTGTGCTGCACCTGCTGGATGGTTCAAAGGTTTTCTGACCTTCCTGCTCTGGAAGCTTTTCAGAGCTGAGGCTACGCCTGGGCTGCGAAAGCAGAGAGGCGTAGAGGCCTTTCACACGGAAGGCGTGGGCCTGTTTCCCATGGGGAAAGTGTACGTCGCCCAACCCCCACTCCCACCCCACCCCACCCCACCCCACCCCACTCCAACCCACCCCCAGCTGGAGGCGTGTGGGTTGACACCATTTTGTCCTGCCCATGGAAAATACAAAGAGGCGTACACGATTTGGGCTGTCTGGTGAAAGAATTTTGAATCGGCGGCACCCTGAGTACCTTTCCCGAAGTTTGCTTCCTAGCTGGTTAAACTCGGCATTCAGAGGCGAGATGAGAACAAACTTGCTCCGCGTGCGGCGAAGTGCCTTGATGCCCTGCCCTAAATGTTTGAGCTTCTGGCCAGCGTCACGCAAGTACTTTGACACGTAGGATTCTCACTTTTACTCCAAGCTGTCCCTGTTGGCTGAAGCAGTCGGCGTGTCTGTATCGCAGCCTGGGAGGCCGGGCGTTGGGGGAGTCTGCCAAGTGACTGGCCTCCATTTATAGCTAACTGAGAAACTGCGTCGAAGCTTTCGGGAGCCTCTTACAGGGAATGGTTGCAGTTCGGAATTGGAGACTGTGCTGGCAAACGTCAGCAGCTCCTCTCCCTCGGAGGGCTCTTGGTGTGCCGACTCCTAACAGCCAGCACGGTCCCCAGCTCGTGAACGGTCCCATTGCGTGCCGGCCTCGTCCGTGAAAGAGCCACGTGAGGCTGATCTCCAAGACTCGGGCTCCACACCTGGAGCCTTTGGGACAGGGCAGTCCTGAGCCGATGTGCCCACCAGGGGACGCGACCAAAGTTTACGTACCACAGGAAAGCGCATCAAGGCCTCGTGTTCTCTCCATGAAATGAACGTGAGCTTGAAGGGTGATGCGTCAGAGTAATATGTGAACAGCTTGCTGGTACGCCTGTCTTTGCCCCCTCTCACGGTCTCACGCACCCGGGCTCAGTTCCGTGTAGGAATGCTGAGTGGGAGCGCCAGCCTCGCTTCTGGACTCGAAAGCCGTCCACCCCCTAATGGCAGGTTGTGTGTGTCTCTCACGTGGGGGGAGGAATGAGGTCGCCCACAGAGGTTCTGCCATGAAAGATCTAAAGACACACGCTGCTGAGGAGCTTGTTCCTCATGGAGCGTCCCCGAAGGCCAGAAGAATGTCGAAGGTCTCTTTCAAAGCTGCCGGACGCTCTGCCGTTCTAGGCCTGAGATAAGGACCTTGTGACGGCACTGTAACCCCGCGAGATTCAGGAGACATCGCCAGTGCGAGTGGCAATCCGGAAGGAAGAACCTTCAAGGCGGAGTGTCCTTTCCTGTACAAAATGGCGCCTAAGTGGCTGAGGCAGGGAGCATTTTCCTTCACAGAACCGGCATCCTCGTATGCCTGTGGGTTACTCTAAAGAAACGACACTGTGAGCAACCTCTTCGAAAAGGCCTTCGCAAGCGACTTGGAGACAACAGCAGCGCAGTGGAGGCACAGACCATTGTCCTAGAGAGCAGCACAGTGTCTCTAGCAGCGATCGCTTCCCGGAGGATACTTAAGCCACACCGAGATTCCAGCAGGGAGGTTTGCCTTATAGCAGTACAACTCACTCAAGAAAGAGGGATGAGGTGTAGGGCTAATCTACGTGCGCTCACGCTCTGTGTCCCCGAGAAGGTTTCACGGAGCAGAATGCATCACCGACCGCTACCACGTGTGTGCACCAAAGAAGCCCTGTGCCGTGGGTGTTCTCAGGCCGACAGCGAAGACCTAGGTGTGTGCTGCACCCGCGCTCGGTGGTTCACACGTTGTGTGACCCTGTGCCTTTGGAAGATGTTCAGAGCGGGTGGCACCTGCGTGCTGCGAGCGCAAGAGGTGTAGAGTGTAGAGGCCTTTCACACTGGAGGAAGGGCTTGCATCTCATGGAGAAAATGTGTACGTCGCCCGGGAGATGGAGGCACGCTCTTGACACCATTTCCTCTGCCCGTTTAAAACACAAGTGTTTGTACTCGATCTGGGCTGCCTGGTGAAACGCTTGGCAGTCCGCATCACCCTGAGCACCTTTCCTGAAGTTTGATTCGTCGCTGGGTAAACTCGGGCTTCAGAGGCTTAGATGAGACCAAACGTGTTCAGCTTGTGGCGAAAGCCTTTGACCAGAGGCATATATGCTTGTGCTTGGGGCGAGGGCTAGGCAAGAACGTTTACACACTGGGTTTTTATCTTTACCCTAAGCTGTCCCTTTTGGCTGCAGCAGGCGGAGAGAACCCGCGGAGAGAGAACAGCTGCGAAGTGGATGCACAGAACAGTCACCTCGATACCAGCCCCGGGCTCCCAAGCAACGATCCTTCCCCGCAGGGTACTTAACCCACCCAGGGATTCAAGCAGGGAGTTCGCCTTGTCCAACTCGCACAGGAGACTGGCATGAGACGTAGGGCTCATCTACTTGCGTTCACACTACGTGGCCCGGAGAAGTTCTCAAGGAGCCGAATCCAGCACCCTTCCTCCACCACGTGTGTACACAAAGGAGCGCTGGGCAGTGGGTGTTCTCAGGCCAAGAGAGAAGCCCTTGTTCTGTGCTGCACCTGCTGGATGGTTCAAAGGTTTTCTGACCTTCCTGCTCTGGAAGCTTTTCAGAGCTGAGGCTACGCCTGGGCTGCGAAAGCAGAGAGGCGTAGAGGCCTTTCACACGGAAGGCGTGGGCCTGTTTCCCATGGGGAAAGTGTACGTCGCCCAACCCCCACTCCCACCCCACCCCACCCCACCCCACCCCACTCCAACCCACCCCCAGCTGGAGGCGTGTGGGTTGACACCATTTTGTCCTGCCCATGGAAAATACAAAGAGGCGTACACGATTTGGGCTGTCTGGTGAGAGAATTTTGAATCGGCGGCACCCTGAGTACCTTTCCCGAAGTTTGCTTCCTAGCTGGTTAAACTCGGCATTCAGAGGCGAGATGAGAACAAACTTGCTCCGCGTGCGGCGAAGTGCCTTGATGCCCTGCCCTAAATGTTTGAGCTTCTGGCCAGCGTCACGCAAGTACTTTGACACGTAGGATTCTCACTTTTACTCCAAGCTGTCCCTGTTGGCTGAAGCAGTCGGCGTGTCTGTATCGCAGCCTGGGAGGCCGGGCGTTGGGGGAGTCTGCCAAGTGACTGGCCTCCATTTATAGCTAACTGAGAAACTGCGTCGAAGCTTTCGGGAGCCTCTTACAGGGAATGGTTGCAGTTCGGAATTGGAGACTGTGCTGGCAAACGTCAGCAGCTCCTCTCCCTCGGAGGGCTCTTGGTGTGCCGACTCCTAACAGCCCGCACGGTCCCCAGCTCGTGAACGGTCCCATTGCGTGCCGGCCTCGTCCGTGAAAGAGCCACGTGAGGCTGATCTCCAAGACTCGGGCTCCACACCTGGAGCCTTTGGGACAGGGCAGTCCTGAGCCGATGTGCCCACCAGGGGACGCGACCAAAGTTTACGTACCACAGGAAAGCGCATCAAGGCCTCGTGTTCTCTCCATGAAATGAACGTGAGCTTGAAGGGTGGTGCGTCAGAGTAATATGTGAACAGCTTGCTGGTACGCCTGTCTTTGCCCCCTCTCACGGTCTCACGCACCCGGGCTCAGTTCCGTGTAGGAATGCTGAGTGGGAGCGCCAGCCTCGCTTCTGGACTCGAAAGCCGTCCACCCCCTAATGGCAGGTTGTGTGTGTCTCTCACGTGGGGGGAGGAATGAGGTCGCCCACAGAGGTTCTGCCATGAAAGATCTAAAGACACACGCTGCTGAGGAGCTTGTTCCTCATGGAGCGTCCCCGAAGGCCAGAAGAATGTCGAAGGTCTCTTTCAAAGCTGCCGGATGCTCTGCCGTTCTAGGCCTGAGATAAGGACCTTGTGACGGCACTGTAACCCCGCGAGATTCAGGAGACATCGCCAGTGCGAGTGGCAATCCGGAAGGAAGAACCTTCAAGGCGGAGTGTCCTTTCCTGTACAAAATGGCGCCTAAGTGGCTGAGGCAGGGAGCATTTTCCTTCACAGAACCGGCATCCTCGTATGCCTGTGGGTTACTCTAAAGAAACGACACTGTGAGCAACCTCTTCGAAAAGGCCTTCGCAAGCGACTTGGAGACAACAGCAGCGCAGTGGAGGCACAGACCATTGTCCTAGAGAGCAGCACAGTGTCTCTAGCAGCGATCGCTTCCCGGAGGATACTTAAGCCACACCGAGATTCCAGCAGGGAGGTTTGCCTTATAGCAGTACAACTCACTCAAGAAAGAGGGATGAGGTGTAGGGCTAATCTACGTGCGCTCACGCTCTGTGTCCCCGAGAAGGTTTCACGGAGCAGAATGCATCACCGACCGCTACCACGTGTGTGCACCAAAGAAGCCCTGTGCCGTGGGTGTTCTCAGGCCGACAGCGAAGACCTAGGTGTGTGCTGCACCCGCGCTCGGTGGTTCACACGTTGTGTGACCCTGTGCCTTTGGAAGATGTTCAGAGCGGGTGGCACCTGCGTGCTGCGAGCGCAAGAGGTGTAGAGTGTAGAGGCCTTTCACACTGGAGGAAGGGCTTGCATCTCATGGAGAAAATGTGTACGTCGCCCGGGAGATGGAGGCACGCTCTTGACACCATTTCCTCTGCCCGTTTAAAACACAAGTGTTTGTACTCGATCTGGGCTGCCTGGTGAAACGCTTGGCAGTCCGCATCACCCTGAGCACCTTTCCTGAAGTTTGATTCGTAGCTGGGTAAACTCGGGCTTCAGAGGCTTAGATGAGACCAAACGTGTTCAGCTTGTGGCGAAATCCTTTGACCAGAGGCATATATGCTTGTGCTTGGGGCGAGGGCTAGGCAAGAACGTTTACACACTGGGTTTTTATCTTTACCCTAAGCTGTCCCTTTTGGCTGCAGCAGGTGGAGAGAACCCGCGGAGAGAGAACAGCTGCGAAGTGGATGCACAGAACAGTCACCTCGATACCAGCCCCGGGCTCCCAAGCAACGATCCTTCCCCGCAGGGTACTTAACCCACCCAGGGATTCAAGCAGGGAGTTCGCCTTGTCCAACTCGCACAGGAGACTGGCATGAGACGTAGGGCTCATCTACTTGCGTTCACACTACGTGGCCCGGAGAAGTTCTCACGGAGCCGAATCCAGCACCCTTCCTCCACCACGTGTGTACACAAAGGAGCGCTGGGCAGTGGGTGTTCTCAGGCCAAGAGAGAAGCCCTTGTTCTGTGCTGCACCTGCTGGGTGGTTCAAAGGTTTTCTGACCTTCCTGCTCTGGAAGCTTTTCAGAGCTGAGGCTACGCCTGGGCTGCGAAAGCAGAGAGGCGTAGAGGCCTTTCACACGGAAGGCGTGGGCCTGTTTCCCATGGGGAAAGTGTACGTCGCCCAACCCCCACTCCCACCCCACCCCACCCCACCCCACCCCACTCCAACCCACCCCCAGCTGGAGGCGTGCGGGTTGACAGCATTTTGTCCTGCCCATGGAAAATACAAAGAGGCGTACACGATTTGGGCTGTCTGGTGAAAGAATTTTGAATCGGCGGCACCCTGAGTACCTTTCCCGAAGTTTGCTTCCTAGCTGGTTAAACTCGGCATTCAGAGGCGAGATGAGAACAAACTTGCTCCGCGTGCGGCGAAGTGCCTTGATGCCCTGCCCTAAATGTTTGAGCTTCTGGCCAGCGTCACGCAAGTACTTTGACACGTAGGATTCTCACTTTTACTCCAAGCTGTCCCTGTTGGCTGAAGCAGTCGGCGTGTCTGTATCGCAGCCTGGGAGGCCGGGCGTTGGGGGAGTCTGCCAAGTGACTGGCCTCCATTTATAGCTAACTGAGAAACTGCGTCGAAGCTTTCGGGAGCCTCTTACAGGGAATGGTTGCAGTTCGGAATTGGAGACTGTGCTGGCAAACGTCAGCAGCTCCTCTCCCTCGGAGGGCTCTTGGTGTGCCGACTCCTAACAGCCAGCACGGTCCCCAGCTCGTGAACGGTCCCATTGCGAGCCGGTCTCGTCCGTGAAAGAGCCACGTGAGGCTGATCTCCAAGAGTCGGGCTCCACACCTGGAGCCTTTGGGACAGGGCAGTCCTGAGCCGATGTGCCCACCAGGGGACGCGACCAAAGTTTACGTACCACAGGAAAGCGCATCAAGGCCTCGTGTTCTCTCCATGAAATGAACGTGAGCTTGAAGGGTGATGCGTCAGAGTAATATGTGAACAGCTTGCTGGTACGCCTGTCTTTGCCCCCTCTCACGGTCTCACGCACCCGGGCTCAGTTCCATGTAGGAATGCTGAGTGGGAGCGCCAGCCTCGCTTCTGGACTCGAAAGCCGTCCACCCCCTAATGGCAGGTTGTGTGTGTCTCTCACGTGGGGGGAGGAATGAGGTCGCCCACAGAGGTTCTGCCATGAAAGATCTAAAGACGCACGCTGCTGAGGAGCTTGTTCCTCATGGAGCGTCCCCGAAGGCCAGAAGAATGCCGAAGGTCTCTTTCAAAGCTGCCGGACGCTCTGCCGTTCTAGGCCTGAGATAAGGACCTTGTGACGGCACTGTAACCCCGCGAGATTCAGGAGACATCGCCAGTGCGAGTGGCAATCCGGAAGGAAGAACCTTCAAGGCGGAGTGTCCTTTCCTGTACAAAACGGCGCCCAAGTGGCTGAGGCAGGGAGCATTTTCCTTCACAGAACCGGCATCCTCGTATGCCTGTGGGTTACTCTAAAGAAACGACACTGTGAGCAACCTCTTCGAAAAGGCCTTCGCAAGCGACTTGGAGACAACAGCAGCGCAGTGGAGGCACAGACCATTGTCCTAGAGAGCAGCACAGTGTCTCTAGCAGCGATCGCTTCCCGGAGGATACTTAAGCCACACCGAGATTCCAGCAGGGAGGTTTGCCTTATAGCAGTACAACTCACTCAAGAAAGAGGGATGAGGTGTAGGGCTAATCTATGTGCGCTCACGCCCTGTGTCCCCGAGAAGGTTTCACGGAGCAGAATGCATCACCGACCGCTACCACGTGTGTGCACCAAAGAAGCCCTGTGCCGTGGGTGTTCTCAGGCCGACAGCGAAGACCTAGGTGTGTGCTGCACCCGCGCTCGGTGTTTCACACGTTGTGTGACCCTGTGCCTTTGGAAGATGTTCAGAGCGGGTGGCACGTGCGTGCTGCGAGCGCAAGAGGTGTAGAGTGTAGAGGCCTTTCACACTGGAGGAAGGGCTTGCATCTCATGGAGAAAATGTGTACGTCGCCCGGGAGATGGAGGCACGCTCTTGACACCATTTCCTCTGCCCGTTTAAAACACAAGTGTTTGTACTCGATCTGGGCTGCCTGGTGAAACGCTTGGCAGTCCGCATCACCCTGAGCACCTTTCCTGAAGTTTGATTCGTCGCTGGGTAAACTCGGGCTTCAGAGGCTTAGATGAGACCAAACGTGTTCAGCTTGTGGCGAAAGCCTTTGACCAGAGGCATATATGCTTGTGCTTGGGGCGAGGGCTAGGCAAGAACGTTTACACACTGGGTTTTTATCTTTACCCTAAGCTGTCCCTTTTGGCTGCAGCAGGCGGAGAGAACCCGCGGAGAGAGAACAGCTGCGAAGTGGATGCACAGAACAGTCACCTCGATACCAGCCCCGGGCTCCCAAGCAACGATCCTTCCCCGCAGGGTACTTAACCCACCCAGGGATTCAAGCAGGGAGTTCGCCTTGTCCAACTCGCACAGGAGACTGGCATGAGACGTAGGGCTCATCTACTTGCGTTCACACTACGTGGCCCGGAGAAGTTCTCACGGAGCTGAATCCAGCACCCTTCCTCCACCACGTGTGTACACAAAGGAGCGCTGGGCAGTGGGTGTTCTCAGGCCAAGAGAGAAGCCCTTGTTCTGTGCTGCACCTGCTGGGTGGTTCAAAGGTTTTCTGACCTTCCTGCTCTGGAAGCTTTTCAGAGCTGAGGCTACGCCTGGGCTGCGAAAGCAGAGAGGCGTAGAGGCCTTTCACACGGAAGGCGTGGGCCTGTTTCCCATGGGGAAAGTGTACGTCGCCCAACCCCCACTCCCACCTCACCCCACCCCACCCCACCCCACTCCAACCCACCCCCAGCTGGAGGCGTGCGGGTTGACACCATTTTGTCCTGCCCATGGAAAATACAAAGAGGCGTACACGATTTGGGCTGTCTGGTGAAAGAATTTTGAATCGGCGGCACCCTGAGTACCTTTCCCGAAGTTTGCTTCCTAGCTGGTTAAACTCGGCATTCAGAGGCGAGATGAGAACAAACTTGCTCCGCGTGTGGCGAAGTGCCTTGATGCCCTGCCCTAAATGTTTGAGCTTCTGGCCAGCGTCACGCAAGTACTTTGACACGTAGGATTCTCACTTTTACTCCAAGCTGTCCCTGTTGGCTGAAGCAGTCGGCGTGTCTGTATCGCAGCCTGGGAGGCCGGGCGTTGGGGGAGTCTGCCAAGTGACTGGCCTCCATTTATAGCTAACTGAGAAACTGCGTCGAAGCTTTCGGGAGCCTCTTACAGGGAATGGTTGCAGTTCGGAATTGGAGACTGTGCTGGCAAACGTCAGCAGCTCCTCTCCCTCGGAGGGCTCTTGGTGTGCCGACTCCTAACAGCCAGCACGGTCCCCAGCTCGTGAACGGTCCCATTGCGAGCCGGCCTCGTCCGTGAAAGAGCCACGTGAGGCTGATCTCCAAGAGTCGGGCTCCACACCTGGAGCCTTTGGGACAGGGCAGTCCTGAGCCGATGTGCCCACCAGGGGACGCGACCAAAGTTTACGTACCACAGGAAAGCGCATCAAGGCCTCGTGTTCTCTCCATGAAATGAACGTGAGCTTGAAGGGTGATGCGTCAGAGTAATATGTGAACAGCTTGCTGGTACGCCTGTCTTTGCCCCCTCTCACGGTCTCACGCACCCGGGCTCAGTTCCGTGTAGGAATGCTGAGTGGGAGCGCCAGCCTCGCTTCTGGACTCGAAAGCCGTCCACCCCCTAATGGCAGGTTGTGTGTGTCTCTCACGTGGGGGGAGGAATGAGGTCGCCCACAGAGGTTCTGCCATGAAAGATCTAAAGACGCACGCTGCTGAGGAGCTTGTTCCTCATGGAGCGTCCCCGAAGGCCAGAAGAATGCCGAAGGTCTCTTTCAAAGCTGCCGGACGCTCTGCCATTCTAGGCCTGAGATAAGGACCTTGTGACGGCACTGTAACCCCGCGAGATTCAGGAGACATCGCCAGTGCGAGTGGCAATCCGGAAGGAAGAACCTTCAAGGCGGAGTGTCCTTTCCTGTACAAAACGGCGCCCAAGTGGCTGAGGCAGGGAGCATTTTCCTTCACAGAACCGGCATCCTCGTATGCCTGTGGGTTACTCTAAAGAAACGACACTGTGAGCAACCTCTTCGAAAAGGCCTTCGCAAGCGACTTGGAGACAACAGCAGCGCAGTGGAGGCACAGACCATTGTCCTAGAGAGCAGCACAGTGTCTCTAGCAGCGATCGCTTCCCGGAGGATACTTAAGCCACACCGAGATTCCAGCAGGGAGGTTTGCCTTATAGCAGTACAACTCACTCAAGAAAGAGGGATGAGGTGTAGGGCTAATCTACGTGCGCTCACGCTCTGTGTCCCCGAGAAGGTTTCACGGAGCAGAATGCATCACTGACCGCTACCACGTGTGTGCACCAAAGAAGCCCTGTGCCGTGGGTGTTCTCAGGCCGACAGCGAAGACCTAGGTGTGTGCTGCACCCGCGCTCGGTGTTTCACACGTTGTGTGACCCTGTGCCTTTGGAAGATGTTCAGAGCGGGTGGCACCTGCGTGCTGCGAGCGCAAGAGGTGTAGAGTGTAGAGGCCTTTCACACTGGAGGAAGGGCTTGCATCTCATGGAGAAAATGTGTACGTCACCCGGGAGATGGAGGCACGCTCTTGACACCATTTCCTCTGCCCGTTTAAAACACAAGTGTTTGTACTCGATCTGGGCTGCCTGGTGAAACGCTTGGCAGTCCGCATCACCCTGAGCACCTTTCCTGAAGTTTGATTCGTAGCTGGGTAAACTCGGGCTTCAGAGGCTTAGATGAGACCAAACGTGTTCAGCATGTGGCGAAAGCCTTTGACCAGAGGCATATATGCTTGTGCTTGGGACGAGGGCTAGGCAAGAACGTTTACACACTGGGTTTTTATCTTTACCCTAAGCTGTCCCTTTTGGCTGCAGCAGGCGGAGAGAACCCGCGGAGAGAGAACAGCTGCGAAGTGGATGCACAGAACAGTCACCTCGATACCAGCCCCGGGCTCCCAAGCAACGATCCTTCCCCGCAGGGTACTTAACCCACCCAGGGATTCAAGCAGGGAGTTCGCCTTGTCCAACTCGCACAGGAGACTGGCATGAGACGTAGGGCTCATCTACTTGCGTTCACACTACGTGGCCCGGAGAAGTTCTCAAGGAGCCGAATCCAGCACCCTTCCTCCACCACGTGTGTACACAAAGGAGCGCTGGGCAGTGGGTGTTCTCAGGCCAAGAGAGAAGCCCTTGTTCTGTGCTGCACCTGCTGGATGGTTCAAAGGATTTCTGACCTTCCTGCTCTGGAAGCTTTTCAGAGCTGAGGCTACGCCTGGGCTGCGAAAGCAGAGAGGCGTAGAGGCCTTTCACACGGAAGGCGTGGGCCTGTTTCCCATGGGGAAAGTGTACGTCGCCCAACCCCCACTCCCACCCCACCCCACCCCACCCCACCCCACTCCAACCCACCCCCAGCTGGAGGCGTGCGGGTTGACACCATTTTGTCCTGCCCATGGAAAATACAAAGAGGCGTACACGATTTGGGCTGTCTGGTGAAAGAATTTTGAATCGGCGGCACCCTGAGTACCTTTCCCGAAGTTTGCTTCCTAGCTGGTTAAACTCGGCATTCAGAGGCGAGATGAGAACAAACTTGCTCCGCGTGCGGCGAAGTGCCTTGATGCCCTGCCCTAAATGTTTGAGCTTCTGGCCAGCGTCACGCAAGTACTTTGACACGTAGGATTCTCACTTTTACTCCAAGCTGTCCCTGTTGGCTGAAGCAGTCGGCGTGTCTGTATTGCAGCCTGGGAGGCCGGGCGTTGGGGGAGTCTGCCAAGTGACTGGCCTCCATTTATAGCTAACTGAGAAACTGCGTCGAAGCTTTCGGGAGCCTCTTACAGGGAATGGTTGCAGTTCGGAATTGGAGACTGTGCTGGCAAACGTCAGCAGCTCCTCTCCCTCGGAGGGCTCTTGGTGTGCCGACTCCTAACAGCCAGCACGGTCCCCAGCTCGTGAACGGTCCCATTGCGAGCCGGTCTCGTCCGTGAAAGAGCCACGTGAGGCTGATCTCCAAGAGTCGGGCTCCACACCTGGAGCCTTTGGGACAGGGCAGTCCTGAGCCGATGTGCCCACCAGGGGACGCGACCAAAGTTTACGTACCACAGGAAAGCGCATCAAGGCCTCGTGTTCTCTCCATGAAATGAACGTGAGCTTGAAGGGTGATGCGTCAGAGTAATATGTGAACAGCTTGCTGGTACGCCTGTCTTTGCCCCCTCTCACGGTCTCACGCACCCGGGCTCAGTTCCGTGTAGGAATGCTGAGTGGGAGCGCCAGCCTCGCTTCTGGACTCGAAAGCCGTCCACCCCCTAATGGCAGGTTGTGTGTGTCTCTCACGTGGGGGGAGGAATGAGGTCGCCCACAGAGGTTCTGCCATGAAAGATCTAAAGACGCACGCTGCTGAGGAGCTTGTTCCTCATGGAGCGTCCCCGAAGGCCAGAAGAATGCCGACGGTCTCTTTCAAAGCTGCCGGACGCTCTGCCGTTCTAGGCCTGAGATAAGGACCTTGTGACGGCACTGTAACCCCGCGAGATTCAGGAGACATCGCCAGTGCGAGTGGCAATCCGGAAGGAAGAACCTTCAAGGCGGAGTGTCCTTTCCTGTACAAAACGGCGCCCAAGTGGCTGAGGCAGGGAGCATTTTCCTTCACAGAACCGGCATCCTCGTATGCCTGTGGGTTACTCTAAAGAAACGACACTGTGCGCAACCTCTTCGAAAAGGCCTTCGCAAGCGACTTGGAGACAACAGCAGCGCAGTGGAGGCACAGACCATTGTCCTAGAGAGCAGCACAGTGTCTCTAGCAGCGATCGCTTCCCGGAGGATACTTAAGCCACACCGAGATTCCAGCAGGGAGGTTTGCCTTATAGCAGTACAACTCACTCAAGAAAGAGGGATGAGGTGTAGGGCTAATCTATGTGCGCTCAGGCTCTGTGTCCCCGAGAAGGTTTCACGGAGCAGAATGCATCACTGATCGCTACCACGTGTGTGCACCAAAGAAGCCCTGTGCCGTGGGTGTTCTCAGGCCGACAGCGAAGACCTAGGTGTGTGCTGCACCCGCGCTCGGTGTTTCACACGTTGTGTGACCCTGTGCCTTTGGAAGATGTTCAGAGCGGGTGGCACCTGCGTGCTGCAAGCGCAAGAGGTGTAGAGTGTAGAGGCCTTTCACACTGGAGGAAGGGCTTGCATCTCATGGAGAAAATGTGTACGTCACCCGGGAGATGGAGGCACGCTCTTGACACCATTTCCTCTGCCCGTTTAAAACACAAGTGTTTGTACTCGATCTGGGCTGCCTGGTGAAACGCTTGGCAGTCCGCATCACCCTGAGCACCTTTCCTGAAGTTTGATTCGTAGCTGGGTAAACTCGGGCTTCAGAGGCTTAGATGAGACCAAACGTGTTCAGCTTGTGGCGAAAGCCTTTGACCAGAGGCATATATGTTTGTGCTTGGGGCGAGGGCTAGGCAAGAACGTTTACACACTGGGTTTTTATCTTTACCCTAAGCTGTCCCTTTTGGCTGCAGCAGGCGGAGAGAACCCGTGGAGAGAGAACAGCTGCGAAGTGGATGCACAGAACAGTCACCTCGATACCAGCCCCGGGCTCCCAAGCAACGATCCTTCCCCGCAGGGTACTTAACCCACCCAGGGATTCAAGCAGGGAGTTCGCCTTGTCCAACTCGCACAGGAGACTGGCATGAGACGTAGGGCTCATCTACTTGCGTTCACACTACGTGGCCCGGAGAAGTTCTCAAGGAGCCGAATTCAGCACCCTTCCTCCACCACGTGTGTACACAAAGGAGCGCTGGGCAGTGGGTGTTCTCAGGCCAAGAGAGAAGCCCTTGTTCTGTGCTGCACCTGCTGGATGGTTCAAAGGTTTTCTGACCTTCCTGCTCTGGAAGCTTTTCAGAGCTGAGGCTACGCCTGGGCTGCGAATGCAGAGAGGCGTAGAGGCCTTTCACACGGAAGGTGTGGGCCTGTTTCCCATGGGGAAAGTGTACGTCGCCCAACCCCCACTCCCACCCCACCCCACCCCACCCCACCCCACTCCAACCCACCCCCAGCTGGAGGCGTGCGGGTTGACACCATTTTGTCCTGCCCATGGAAAATACAAAGAGGCGTACACGATTTGGGCTGTCTGGTGAAAGAATTTTGAATCGGCGGCACCCTGAGTACCTTTCCCGAAGTTTGCTTCCTAGCTGGTTAAACTCGGCATTCAGAGGCGAGATGAGAACAAACTTGCTCCGCGTGCGGCGAAGTGCCTTGATGCCCTGCCCTAAATGTTTGAGCTTCTGGCCAGCGTCACGCAAGTACTTTGACACGTAGGATTCTCACTTTTACTCCAAGCTGTCCCTGTTGGCTGAAGCAGTCGGCGTGTCTGTATCGCAGCCTGGGAGGCCGGGCGTTGGGGGAGTCTGCCAAGTGACTGGCCTCCATTTATAGCTAACTGAGAAACTGCGTCGAAGCTTTCGGGAGCCTCTTACAGGGAATGGTTGCAGTTCGGAATTGGAGACTGTGCTGGCAAACGTCAGCAGCTCCTCTCCCTCGGAGGGCTCTTGGTGTGCCGACTCCTAACAGCCAGCACGGTCCCCAGCTCGTGAACGGTCCCATTGCGAGCCGGTCTCGTCCGTGAAAGAGCCACGTGAGGCTGATCTCCAAGAGTCGGGCTCCACACCTGGAGCCTTTGGGACAGGGCAGTCCTGAGCCGATGTGCCCACCAGGGGACGCGACCAAAGTTTACGTACCACAGGAAAGCGCATCAAGGCCTCGTGTTCTCTCCATGAAATGAACGTGAGCTTGAAGGGTGATGCGTCAGAGTAATATGTGAACAGCTTGCTGGTACGCCTGTCTTTGCCCCCTCTCACGGTCTCACGCACCCGGGCTCAGTTCCGTGTAGGAATGCTGAGTGGGAGCGCCAGCCTCGCTTCTGGACTCGAAAGCCGTCCACCCCCTAATGGCAGGTTGTGTGTGTCTCTCACGTGGGGGGAGGAATGAAGTCGCCCACAGAGGTTCTGCCATGAAAGATCTAAAGACGCACGCTGCTGAGGAGCTTGTTCCTCATGGAGCGTCCCCGAAGGCCAGAAGAATGCCGAAGGTCTCTTTCAAAGCTGCCGGATGCTCTGCCGTTCTAGGCCTGAGATAAGGACCTTGTGACGGCACTGTAACCCCGCGAGATTCAGGAGACATCGCCAGTGCGAGTGGCAATCCGGAAGGAAGAACCTTCAAGGCGGAGTGTCCTTTCCTGTACAAAACGGCGCCCAAGTGGCTGAGGCAGGGAGCATTTTCCTTCACAGAACCGGCATCCTCGTATGCCTGTGGGTTACTCTAAAGAAACGACACTGTGAGCAACCTCTTCGAAAAGGCCTTCGCAAGCGACTTGGAGACAACAGCAGCGCAGTGGAGGCACAGACCATTGTCCTAGAGAGCAGCACAGTGTCTCTAGCAGCGATCGCTTCCCGGAGGATACTTAAGCCACACCGAGATTCCAGCAGGGAGGTTTGCCTTATAGCAGTACAACTCACTCAAGAAAGAGGGATGAGGTGTAGGGCTAATCTACGTGCGCTCACGCTCTGTGTCCCCGAGAAGGTTTCACGGAGCAGAATGCATCACTGACCGCTACCACGTGTGTGCACCAAAGAAGCCCTGTGCCGTGGGTGTTCTCAGGCCGACAGCGAAGACCTAGGTGTGTGCTGCACCCGCGCTCGGTGTTTCACACGTTGTGTGACCCTGTGCCTTTGGAAGATGTTCAGAGCGGGTGGCACCTGCGTGCTGCGAGCGCAAGAGGTGTAGAGTGTAGAGGCCTTTCACACTGGAGGAAGGGCTTGCATCTCATGGAGAAAATGTGTACGTCGCCCGGGAGATGGAGGCACGCTCTTGACACCATTTCCTCTGCCCGTTTAAAACACAAGTGTTTGTACTCGATCTGGGCTGCCTGGTGAAACGCTTGGCAGTCCGCATCACCCTGAGCACCTTTCCTGAAGTTTGATTCGTAGCTGGGTAAACTCGGGCTTCAGAGGCTTAGATGAGACCAAACGTGTTCAGCTTGTGGCGAAAGCCTTTGACCAGAGGCATATATGCTTGTGCTTGGGGCGAGGGCTAGGCAAGAACGTTTACACACTGGGTTTTTATCTTTACCCTAAGCTGTCCCTTTTGGCTGCAGCAGGCGGAGAGAACCCGCGGAGAGAGAACAGCTGCGAAGTGGATGCACAGAACAGTCACCTCGATACCAGCCCCGGGCTCCCAAGCAACGATCCTTCCCCGCAGGGTACTTAACCCACCCAGGGATTCAAGCAGGGAGTTCGCCTTGTCCAACTCGCACAGGAGACTGGCATGAGACGTAGGGCTCATCTACTTGTGTTCACACTACGTGGCCCGGAGAAGTTCTCACGGAGCCGAATCCAGCACCCTTCCTCCACCACGTGTGTACACAAAGGAGCGCTGGGCAGTGGGTGTTCTCAGGCCAAGAGAGAAGCCCTTGTTCTGTGCTGCACCTGCTGGGTGGTTCAAAGGTTTTCTGACCTTCCTGCTCTGGAAGCTTTTCAGAGCTGAGGCTACGCCTGGGCTGCGAAAGCAGAGAGGCGTAGAGGCCTTTCACACGGAAGGCGTGGGCCTGTTTCCCATGGGGAAAGTGTACGTCGCCCAACCCCCACTCCCACCCCACCCCACCCCACCCCACCCCACTCCAACCCACCCCCAGCTGGAGGCGTGCGGGTTGACACCATTTTGTCCTGCCCAAGGAAAATACAAAGAGGTGTACACGATTTGGGCTGTCTGGTGAAAGAATTTTGAATCGGCGGCACCCTGAGTACCTTTCCCGAAGTTTGCTTCCTAGCTGGTTAAACTCGGCATTCAGAGGCGAGATGAGAACAAACTTGCTCCGCGTGCGGCGAAGTGCCTTGATGCCCTGCCCTAAATGTTTGAGCTTCTGGCCAGCGTCACGCAAGTACTTTGACACGTAGGATTCTCACTTTTACTCCAAGCTGTCCCTGTTGGCTGAAGCAGTCGGCGTGTCTGTATCGCAGCCTGGGAGGCCGGGCGTTGGGGGAGTCTGCCAAGTGACTGGCCTCCATTTATAGCTAACTGAGAAACTGCGTCGAAGCTTTCGGGAGCCTCTTACAGGGAATGGTTGCAGTTCGGAATTGGAGACTGTGCTGGCAAACGTCAGCAGCTCCTCTCCCACGGAGGGCTTTGGTGTGCCGACTCCTAACAGCCAGCACGGTCCCCAGCTCGTGAACGGTCCCATTGCGAGCCGGCCTCGTCCGTGAAAGAGCCACGTGAGGCTGATCTCCAAGAGTCGGGCTCCACACCTGGAGCCTTTGGGACAGGGCAGTCCTGAGCCGATGTGCCCACCAGGGGACGCGACCAAAGTGTACGTACCACAGGAAAGCGCATCAAGGCCTCGTGTTCTCTCCATGAAATGAACGTGAGCTTGAAGGGTGATGCGTCAGAGTAATATGTGAACAGCTTGCTGGTACGCCTGTCTTTGCCCCCTCTCACGGTCTCACGCACCCGGGCTCAGTTCCGTGTAGGAATGCTGAGTGGGAGCGCCAGCCTCGCTTCTGGACTCGAAAGCCGTCCACCCCCTAATGGCAGGTTGTGTGTGTCTCTCACGTTGGGGGAGGAATGAGGTCGCCCACAGAGGTTCTGCCATGAAAGATCTAAAGACGCACGCTGCTGAGGAGCTTGTTCCTCATGGAGCGTCCCCGAAGGCCAGAAGAATGCCGAAGGTCTCTTTCAAAGCTGCCGGACGCTCTGCCGTTCTAGGCCTGAGATAAGGACCTTGTGACGGCACTGTAACCCCGCGAGATTCAGGAGACATCGCCAGTGCGAGTGGCAATCCGGAAGGAAGAACCTTCAAGGCGGAGTGTCCTTTCCTGTACAAAACGGCGCCCAAGTGGCTGAGGCAGGGAGCATTTTCCTTCACAGAACCGGCATCCTCGTATGCCTGTGGGTTACTCTAAAGAAACGACACTGTGAGCAACCTCTTCGAAAAGGCCTTCGCAAGCGACTTGGAGACAACAGCAGCGCAGTGGAGGCACAGACCATTGTCCTAGAGAGCAGCACAGTGTCTCTAGCAGCGATCGCTTCCCGGAGGATACTTAAGCCACACCGAGATTCCAGCAGGGAGGTTTGCCTTATAGCAGTACAACTCACTCAAGAAAGAGGGATGAGGTGTAGGGCTAATCTACGTGCGCTCACGCTCTGTGTCCCCGAGAAGGTTTCACGGAGCAGAATGCATCACCGACCGCTACCACGTGTGTGCACCAAAGAAGCCCTGTGCCGTGGCTGTTCTCAGGCCGACAGCGAAGACCTAGGTGTGTGCTGCACCCGCGCTCGGTGTTTCACACGTTGTGTGACCCTGTGCCTTTGGAAGATGTTCAGAGCGGGTGGCACCTGCGTGCTGCGAGCGCAAGAGGTGTAGAGTGTAGAGGCCTTTCACACTGGAGGAAGGGCTTGCGTCTCATGGAGAGAACGTGTACGTCGCCCGGGAGATGGAGGCGCGCTCTTGACACCATTTCCTCTGCCCGTTTAAAACACAAGTGTTTGTACTCGATCTGGGCTGCCTGGTGAAACGCTTGGCAGTCCGCATCACCCTGAGCACCTTTCCTGAAGTTTGATTCGTAGCTGGGTAAACTCGGGCTTCAGAGGCTTAGATGAGACCAAACGTGTTCAGCTTGTGGCGAAAGCCTTTGACCAGAGGCATATATGCTTGTGCTTGGGGCGAGGGCTAGGCAAGAACGTTTACACACTGGGTTTTTATCTTTACCCTAAGCTGTCCCTTTTGGCTGCAGCAGGCGGAGAGAACCCGCGGAGAGAGAACAGCTGCGAAGTGGATGCACAGAACAGTCACCTCGATACCAGCCCCGGGCTCCCAAGCAACGATCCTTCCCCGCAGGGTACTTAACCCACCCAGGGATTCAAGCAGGGAGTTCGCCTTGTCCAACTCGCACAGGAGACTGGCATGAGACGTAGGGCTCATCTACTTGCGTTCACACTACGTGGCCCGGAGAAGATCTCAAGGAGCCGAATCCAGCACCCTTCCTCCACCACGTGTGTACACAAAGGAGCGCTGGGCAGTGGGTGTTCTCAGGCCAAGAGAGAAGCCCTTGTTCTGTGCTGCACCTGCTGGATGGTTCAAAGGTTTTCTGACCTTCCTGCTCTGGAAGCTTTTCAGAGCTGAGGCTACGCCTGGGCTGCGAAAGCAGAGAGGCGTAGAGGCCTTTCACACGGAAGGCGTGGGCCTGTTTCCCATGGGGAAAGTGTACGTCGCCCAACCCCACTCCCACCCCACCCCACCCCACCCCACCCCACTCCAACCCACCCCCAGCTGGAGGCGTGCGGGTTGACACCATTTTGTCCTGCCCATGGAAAATACAAAGAGGCGTACACGATTTGGGCTGTCTGGTGAAAGAATTTTGAATCGGCGGCACCCTGAGTACCTTTCCCGAAGTTTGCTTCCTAGCTGGTTAAACTCGGCATTCAGAGGCGAGATGAGAACAAACTTGCTCCGCGTGCGGCGAAGTGCCTTGATGCCCTGCCCTAAATGTTTGAGCTTCTGGCCAGCGTCACGCAAGTACTTTGACACGTAGGATTCTCACTTTTACTCCAAGCTGTCCCTGTTGGCTGAATCAGTCGGCGTGTCTGTATCGCAGCCTGGGAGGCCGGGCGTTGGGGGAGTCTGCCAAGTGACTGGCCTCCATTTATAGCTAACTGAGAAACTGCGTCGAAGCTTTCGGGAGCCTCTTACAGGGAATGGTTGCAGTTCGGAATTGGAGACTGTGCTGGCAAACGTCAGCAGCTCCTCTCCCTCGGAGGGCTCTTGGTGTGCCGACTCCTAACAGCCAGCACGGTCCCCAGCTCGCGAACGGTCCCATTGCGAGCCGGTCTCGTCCGTGAAAGAGCCACGTGAGGCTGATCTCCAAGAGTCGGGCTCCACACCTGGAGCCTTTGGGACAGGGCAGTCCTGAGCCGATGTGCCCACCAGGGGACGCGACCAAAGTTTACGTACCACAGGAAAGCGCATCAAGGCCTCGTGTTCTCTCCATGAAATGAACGTGAGCTTGAAGGGTGATGCGTCAGCGTGCACCGTGAACAGCTCGCTGGTACGCCTGTCTTTGCCCCCTCTCACGGTCTCACGCACCGGGGCTCAGTTCCGTGCAGGAATGCTGAGTGGGAGCACCAGCCTCGCTTCTAGACTCGAAAGCCTTCCACCCCCTAATGGCAGGTTGTGTGTGTCTCTCACATGGGGGGAGGAATGAGGTCGCCCACAGAGGTTCTGCCATGAAAGATCTAAAGACGCACGCTGCTGAGGAGCTTGTTCCTCATGGAGCGTCCCCGAAGGCCAGAAGAATGCCGAAGGTCTCTTTCAAAGCTGCCGGACGCTCTGCCGTTCTAGGCCTGAGATAAGGACCTTGTGACGGCACTGTAACCCCGCGAGATTCAGGAGACATCGCCAGTGCGAGTGGCAATCCGGAAGGAAGAACCTTCAAGGCGGAGTGTCCTTTCCTGTACAAAACGGCGCCCAAGTGGCTGAGGCAGGGAGCATTTTCCTTCACAGAACCGGCATCCTCGTATGCCTGTGGGTTACTCTAAAGAAACGACACTGTGAGCAACCTCTTCGAAAAGGCCTTCGCAAGCGACTTGGAGACAACAGCAGCGCAGTGGAGGCACAGACCATTGTCCTAGAGAGCAGCACAGTGTCTCTAGCAGCGATCGCTTCCCGGAGGATACTTAAGCCACACCGAGATTCCAGCAGGGAGGTTTGCCTTATAGCAGTACAACTCACTCAAGAAAGAGGGATGAGGTGTAGGGCTAATCTACGTGCGCTCACGCTCTGTGTCCCCGAGAAGGTTTCACAGAGCAGAATGCATCACCGACCGCTACCACGTGTGTGCACCAAAGAAGCCCTGTGCCGTGGGTGTTCTCAGGCCGACAGCGAAGACCTAGGTGTGTGCTGCACCCGCGCTCGGTGGTTCACACGTTGTGTGACCCTGTGCCTTTGGAAGATGTTCAGAGCGGGTGGCACCTGCGTGCTGCGAGCGCAAGAGGTGTAGAGTGTAGAGGCCTTTCTCACTGGAGGAAGGGCTTGCATCTCATGGAGAAAATGTGTACGTCGCCCGGGAGATGGAGGCACGCTCTTGACACCATTTCCTCTGCCCGTTTAAAACACAAGTGTTTGTACTCGATCTGGGCTGCCTGGTGAAACGCTTGGCAGTCCGCATCACCCTGAGCACCTTTCCTGAAGTTTGATTCGTAGCTGGGTAAACTCGGGCTTCAGAGGCTTAGATGAGACCAAACGTGTTCAGCTTGTGGCGAAAGCCTTTGACCAGAGGCATATATGCTTGTGCTTGGGGCGAGGGCTAGGCAAGAACGTTTACACACTGGGTTTTTATCTTTACCCTAAGCTGTCCCTTTTGGCTGCAGCAGGCGGAGAGAACCCGCGGAGAGAGAACAGCTGCGAAGTGGATGCACAGAACAGTCACCTCGATACCAGCCCCGGGCTCCCAAGCAACGATCCTTCCCCGCAGGGTACTTAACCCACCCAGGGATTCAAGCAGGGAGTTCGCCTTGTCCAACTCGCACAGGAGACTGTCATGAGACGTAGGGCTCATCTACTTGCGTTCACACTACGTGGCCCGGAGAAGTTCTCACGGAGCCGAATCCAGCACCCTTCCTCCACCACGTGTGTACACAAAGGAGCGCTGGGCAGTGGGTGTTCTCAGGCCAAGAGAGAAGCCCTTGTTCTGTGCTGCACCTGCTGGGTGGTTCAAAGGTTTTCTGACCTTCCTGCTCTGGAAGCTTTTCAGAGCTGAGGCTACGCCTGGGCTGCGAAAGCAGAGAGGCGTAGAGGCCTTTCACACGGAAGGCGTGGGCCTGTTTCCCATGGGGAAAGTGTACGTCACCCAACCCCCACTCCCACCCCACCCCACCCCACCCCACCCCACTCCAACCCACCCCCAGCTGGAGGCGTGCGGGTTGACACCATTTTGTCCTGCCCATGGAAAATACAAAGAGGCGTACACGATTTGGGCTGTCTGGTGAAAGAATTTTGAATCGGCGGCACCCTGAGTACCTTTCCCGAAGTTTGCTTCCTAGCTGGTTAAACTCGGCATTCAGAGGCGAGATGAGAACAAACTTGCTCCGCGTGCGGCGAAGTGCCCTGATGCCCTGCCCTAAATGTTTGAGCTTCTGGCCAGCGTCACGCAAGTACTTTGACACGTAGGATTCTCACTTTTACTCCAAGCTGTCCCTGTTGGCTGAAGCAGTCGGCGTGTCTGTATCGCAGCCTGGGAGGCCGGGCGTTGGGGGAGTCTGCCAAGTGACTGGCCTCCATTTATAGCTAACTGAGAAACTGCGTCGAAGCTTTCGGGAGCCTCTTACAGGGAATGGTTGCAGTTCGGAATTGGAGACTGTGCTGGCAAACGTCAGCAGCTCCTCTCCCTCGGAGGGCTCTTGGTGTGCCGACTCCTAACAGCCAGCACGGTCCCCAGCTCGTGAACGGTCCCATTGCGAGCCGGTCTCGTCCGTGAAAGAGCCACGTGAGGCTGATCTCCAAGAGTCGGGCTCCACACCTGGAGCCTTTGGGACAGGGCAGTCCTGAGCCGATGTGCCCACCAGGGGACGCGACCAAAGTTTACGTACCACAGGAAAGCGCATCAAGGCCTCGTGTTCTCTCCATGAAATGAACGTGAGCTTGAAGGGTGATGCGTCAGCGTGCACCGTGAACAGCTCGCTGGTACGCCTGTCTTTGCCCCCTCTCACGGTCTCACGCACCGGGGCTCAGTTCCGTGCAGGAATGCTGAGTGGGAGCACCAGCCTCGCTTCTAGACTCGAAAGCCTTCCACCCCCTAATGGCAGGTTGTGTGTGTCTCTCACATGGGGGGAGGAATGAGGTCGCCCACAGAGGTTCTGCCATGAAAGATCTAAAGACGCACGCTGCTGAGGAACTTGTTCCTCATGGAGTGTCCCCGAAGGCCAGAAGAATGCCGAAGGTCTCTTTCAAAGCTGCCGGACGCTCTGCCGTTCTAGGCCTGAGATAAGGACCTTGTGACGGCACTGTAACCCCGCGAGATTCAGGAGACATCGCCAGTGCGAGTGGCAATCCGGAAGGAAGAACCTTCAAGGCGGAGTGTCCTTTCCTGTACAAAACGGCGCCCAAGTGGCTGAGGCAGGGAGCATTTTCCTTCACAGAACCGGCATCCTCGTATGCCTGTGGGTTACTCTAAAGAAACGACACTGTGAGCAACCTCTTCGAAAAGGCCTTCGCAAGCGACTTGGAGACAACAGCAGCGCAGTGGAGGCACAGACCATTGTCCTAGAGAGCAGCACAGTGTCTCTAGCAGCGATCGCTTCCCGGAGGATACTTAAGCCACACCGAGATTCCAGCAGGGAGGTTTGCCTTATAGCAGTACAACTCACTCAAGAAAGAGGGATGAGGTGTAGGGCTAATCTACGTGCGCTCACGCTCTGTGTCCCCGAGACGGTTTCACAGAGCAGAATGCATCACCGACCGCTACCACGTGTGTGCACCAAAGAAGCCC
Source organism: Orcinus orca (assembly GCF_937001465.1). NCBI lineage: Eukaryota > Metazoa > Chordata > Mammalia > Artiodactyla > Delphinidae > Orcinus > Orcinus orca. The sequence goes on along the minus strand of NC_064572.1, from coordinate 1,977,374 downwards.
TGTGCCGTGGGTGTTCTCAGGCCGACAGCGAAGACCTAGGTGTGTGCTGCACCCGCGCTCGGTGGTTCACACGTTGTGTGACCCTGTGCCTTTGGAAGATGTTCAGAGCGGGTGGCACCTGCGTGCTGCGAGTGCAAGAGGTGTAGAGTGTAGAGGCCTTTCACACTGGAGGAAGGGCTTGCATCTCATGGAGAAAATGTGTACGTCGCCCGGGAGATGGAGGCACGCTCTTGACACCATTTCCTCTGCCCGTTTAAAACACAAGTGTTTGTACTCGATCTGGGCTGCCTGGTGAAACGCTTGGCAGTCCGCATCACCCTGAGCACCTTTCCTGAAGTTTGATTCGTAGCTGGGTAAACTCGGGCTTCAGAGGCTTAGATGAGACCAAACGTGTTCAGCTTGTGGCGAAAGCCTTTGACCAGAGGCATATATGCTTGTGCTTGGGGCGAGGGCTAGGCAAGAACGTTTACACACTGGGTTTTTATCTTTACCCTAAGCTGTCCCTTTTGGCTGCAGCAGGCGGAGAGAACCCGCGGAGAGAGAACAGCTGCGAAGTGGATGCACAGAACAGTCACCTCGATACCAGCCCCGGGCTCCCAAGCAACGATCCTTCCCCGCAGGGTACTTAACCCACCCAGGGATTCAAGCAGGGAGTTCGCCTTGTCCAACTGGCACAGGAGACTGGCATGAGACGTAGGGCTCATCTACTTGCGTTCACACTACGTGGCCCGGAGAAGTTCTCACGGAGCCGAATCCAGCACCCTTCCTCCACCACGTGTGTACACAAAGGAGCGCTGGGCAGTGGGTGTTCTCAGGCCAAGAGAGAAGCCCTTGTTCTGTGCTGCACCTGCTGGGTGGTTCAAAGGTTTTCTGACCTTCCTGCTCTGGAAGCTTTTCAGAGCTGAGGCTATGCCTGGGCTGCGAAAGCAGAGAGGCGTAGAGGCCTTTCACACGGAAGGCGTGGGCCTGTTTCCCATGGGGAAAGTGTACGTCGCCCAACACCCACTCCCACCCCACCCCACCCCACCCCACCCCACTCCAACCCACCCCCAGCTGGAGGCGTGTGGGTTGACACCATTTTGTCCTGCCCATGGAAAATACAAAGAGGCGTACACGATTTGGGCTGTCTGGTGAAAGAATTTTGAATCGGCGGCACCCTGAGTACCTTTCCCGAAGTTTGCTTCCTAGCTGGTTAAACTCGGCATTCAGAGGCGAGATGAGAACAAACTTGCTCCGCGTGCGGCGAAGTGCCTTGATGCCCTGCCCTAAATGTTTGAGCTTCTGGCCAGCGTCACGCAAGTACTTTGACACGTAGGATTCTCACTTTTACTCCAAGCTGTCCCTGTTGGCTGAAGCAGTCGGCGTGTCTGTATCGCAGCCTGGGAGGCCGGGCGTTGGGGGAGTCTGCCAAGTGACTGGCCTCCATTTATAGCTAACTGAGAAACTGCGTCGAAGCTTTCGGGAGCCTCTTACAGGGAATGGTTGCAGTTCGGAATTGGAGACTGTGCTGGCAAACGTCAGCAGCTCCTCTCCCTCGGAGGGCTCTTGGTGTGCCGACTCCTAACAGCCAGCACGGTCCCCAGCTCGTGAACGGTCCCATTGCGAGCCGGCCTCGTCCGTGAAAGAGCCACGTGAGGCTGATCTCCAAGAGTCGGGCTCCACACCTGGAGCCTTTGGGACAGGGCAGTCCTGAGCCGATGTGCCCACCAGGGGACGCGACCAAAGTTTACGTACCACAGGAAAGCGCATCAAGGCCTCGTGTTCTCTCCATGAAATGAACGTGAGCTTGAAGGGTGATGCGTCAGAGTAATATGTGAACAGCTTGCTGGTACGCCTGTCTTTGCCCCCTCTCACGGTCTCACGCACCCGGGCTCAGTTCCGTGTAGGAATGCTGAGTGGGAGTGCCAGCCTCGCTTCTGGACTCGAAAGCCGTCCACCCCCTAATGGCAGGTTGTGTGTGTCTCTCACGTGGGGGGAGGAATGAGGTCGCCCACAGAGGTTCTGCCATGAAAGATCTATAGACGCATGCTGCTGAGGAGCTTGTTCCTCATGGAGCGTCCCCGAAGGCCAGAAGAATGCCGAAGGTCTCTTTCAAAGCTGCCGGATGCTCTGCCGTTCTAGGCCTGAGATACGGACCTTGTGACGGCACTGTAACCCCGCGAGATTCAGGAGACATCGCCAGTGCGAGTGGCAATCCGGAAGGAAGAACCTTCAAGGCGGAGTGTCCTTTCCTGTACAAAACGGCGCCCAAGTGGCTGAGGCAGGGAGCATTTTCCTTCACAGAACCGGCATCCTCGTATGCCTGTGGGTTACTCTAAAGAAACGACACTGTGAGCAACCTCTTCGAAAAGGCCTTCGCAAGCGACTTGGAGACAACAGCAGCGCAGTGGAGGCACAGACCATTGTCCTAGAGAGCAGCACAGTGTCTCTAGCAGCGATCGCTTCCCGGAGGATACTTAAGCCACACCGAGATTCCAGCAGGGAGGTTTGCCTTATAGCAGTACAACTCACTCAAGAAAGAGGGATGAGGTGTAGGGCTAATCTACGTGCGCTCACGCTCTGTGTCCCCGAGAAGGTTTCACGGAGCAGAATGCATCACCGACCGCTACCACGTGTGTGCACCAAAGAAGCCCTGTGCCGTGGGTGTTCTCAGGCCGACAGCGAAGACCTAGGTGTGTGCTGCACCCGCGCTCGGTGTTTCACACGTTGCGTGACCCTGTGCCTTTGGAAGATGTTCAGAGCGGGTGGCACCTGCGTGCTGCGAGCGCAAGAGGTGTAGAGTGTAGAGGCCTTTCACACTGGAGGAAGGGCTTGCATCTCATGGAGAAAATGTGTACGTCGCCCGGGAGATGGAGGCACGCTCTTGACACCATTTCCTCTGCCCGTTTAAAACACAAGTGTTTGTACTCGATCTGGGCTGCCTGGTGAAACGCTTGGCAGTCCGCATCACCCTGAGCACCTTTCCTGAAGTTTGATTCGTAGCTGGGTAAACTCGGGCTTCAGAGGCTTAGATGAGACCAAACGTGTTCAGCTTGTGGCGAAAGCCTTTGACCAGAGGCATATATGCTTGTGCTTGGGGCGAGGGCTAGGCAAGAACGTTTACACACTGGGTTTTTATCTTTACCCTAAGCTGTCCCTTTTGGCTGCAGCAGGCGGAGAGAACCCGCGGAGAGAGAACAGCTGCGAAGTGGATGCACAGAACAGTCACCTCGATACCAGCCCCGGGCTCCCAAGCAACGATCCTTCCCTGCAGGGTACTTAACCCACCCAGGGATTCAAGCAGGGAGTTCGCCTTGACCAACTCGCACAGGAGACTGGCATGAGACGTAGGGCTCATCTACTTGCGTTCACACTACGTGGCCCGGAGAAGTTCTCAAGGAGCCGAATCCAGCACCCTTCCTCCACCACGTGTGTACACAAAGGAGTGCTGGGCAGTGGGTGTTCTCAGGCCAAGAGAGAAGCCCTTGTTCTGTGCTGCACCTGCTGGATGGTTCAAAGGTTTTCTGACCTTCCTGCTCTGGAAGCTTTTCAGAGCTGAGGCTACGCCTGGGCTGCGAAAGCAGAGAGGCGTAGAGGCCTTTCACACGGAAGGCGTGGGCCTGTTTCCCATGGGGAAAGTGTACGTCGCCCAACCCCCACTCCCACCCCACCCCACCCCACCCCACCCCACTCCAACCCACCCCCAGCTGGAGGCGTGCGGGTTGACACCATTTTGTCCTGCCCATGGAAAATACAAAGAGGCGTACACGATTTGGGCTGTCTGGTGAAAGAATTTTGAATCGGCGGCACCCTGAGTACCTTTCCCGAAGTTTGCTTCCTAGCTGGTTAAACTCGGCATTCAGAGGCGAGATGAGAACAAACTTGCTCCGCGTGCGGCGAAGTGCCTTGATGCCCTGCCCTAAATGTTTGAGCTTCTGGCCAGCGTCACGCAAGTACTTTGACACGTAGGATTCTCACTTTTACTCCAAGCTGTCCCTGTTGGCTGAAGCAGTCGGCGTGTCTGTATCGCAGCCTGGGAGGCCGGGCGTTGGGGGAGTCTGCCAAGTGACTGGCCTCCATTTATAGCTAACTGAGAAACTGCGTCGAAGCTTTCGGGAGCCTCTTACAGGGAATGGTTGCAGTTCGGAATTGGAGACTGTGCTGGCAAACGTCAGCAGCTCCTCTCCCTCGGAGGGCTCTTGGTGTGCCGACTCCTAACAGCCAGCACGGTCCCCAGCTCGTGAACGGTCCCATTGCGAGCCGGCCTCGTCCGTGAAAGAGCCACGTGAGGCTGATCTCCAAGAGTCGGGCTCCACACCTGGAGCCTTTGGGACAGGGCAGTCCTGAGCCGATGTGCCCACCAGGGGACGCGACCAAAGTTTACGTACCACAGGAAAGCGCATCAAGGCCTCGTGTTCTCTCCATGAAATGAACGTGAGCTTGAAGGGTGATGCGTCAGAGTAATATGTGAACAGCTTGCTGGTACGCCTGTCTTTGCCCCCTCTCACGGTCTCACGCACCCGGGCTCAGTTCCGTGTAGGAATGCTGAGTGGGAGTGCCAGCCTCGCTTCTGGACTCGAAAGCCGTCCACCCCCTAATGGCAGGTTGTGTGTGTCTCTCACGTGGGGGGAGGAATGAAGTCGCCCACAGAGGTTCTGCCATGAAAGATCTAAAGACGCACGCTGCTGAGGAGCTTGTTCCTCATGGAGCGTCCCCGAAGGCCAGAAGAATGCCGAAGGTCTCTTTCAAAGCTGCCGGATGCTCTGCCGTTCTAGGCCTGAGATAAGGACCTTGTGACGGCACTGTAACCCCGCGAGATTCAGGAGACATCGCCAGTGCGAGTGGCAATCCGGAAGGAAGAACCTTCAAGGCGGAGTGTCCTTTCCTGTACAAAACGGCGCCCAAGTGGCTGAGGCAGGGAGCATTTTCCTTCACAGAACCGGCATCCTCGTATGCCTGTGGGTTACTCTAAAGAAACGACACTGTGAGCAACCTCTTCGAAAAGGCCTTCGCAAGCGACTTGGAGACAACAGCAGCGCAGTGGAGGCACAGACCATTGTCCTAGAGAGCAGCACAGTGTCTCTAGCAGCGATCGCTTCCCGGAGGATACTTAAGCCACACCGAGATTCCAGCAGGGAGGTTTGCCTTATAGCAGTACAACTCACTCAAGAAAGAGGGATGAGGTGTAGGGCTAATCTACGTGCGCTCACGCTCTGTGTCCCCGAGAAGGTTTCACAGAGCAGAATGCATCACTGACCGCTACCACGTGTGTGCACCAAAGAAGCCCTGTGCCGTGGGTGTTCTCAGGCCGACAGCGAAGACCTAGGTGTGTGCTGCACCCGCGCTCGGTGTTTCACACGTTGTGTGACCCTGTGCCTTTGGAAGATGTTCAGAGCGGGTGGCACCTGCGTGCTGCGAGCGCAAGAGGTGTAGAGTGTAGAGGCCTTTCACACTGGAGGAAGGGCTTGCATCTCATGGAGAAAATGTGTACGTCGCCCGGGAGATGGAGGCACGCTCTTGACACCATTTCCTCTGCCCGTTTAAAACACAAGTGTTTGTACTCGATCTGGGCTGCCTGGTGAAACGCTTGGCAGTCCGCATCACCCTGAGCACCTTTCCTGAAGTTTGATTCGTAGCTGGGTAAACTCGGGCTTCAGAGGCTTAGATGAGACCAAACGTGTTCAGCTTGTGGCGAAAGCCTTTGACCAGAGGCATATATGCTTGTGCTTGGGGCGAGGGCTAGGCAAGAACGTTTACACACTGGGTTTTTATCTTTACCCTAAGCTGTCCCTTTTGGCTGCAGCAGGCGGAGAGAACCCGCGGAGAGAGAACAGCTGCGAAGTGGATGCACAGAACAGTCACCTCGATACCAGCCCCGGGCTCCCAAGCAACGATCCTTCCCCGCAGGGTACTTAACCCACCCAGGGATTCAAGCAGGGAGTTCGCCTTGTCCAACTCGCACAGGAGACTGGCATGAGACGTAGGGCTCATCTACTTGTGTTCACACTACGTGGCCCGGAGAAGTTCTCACGGAGCCGAATCCAGCACCCTTCCTCCACCACGTGTGTACACAAAGGAGCGCTGGGCAGTGGGTGTTCTCAGGCCAAGAGAGAAGCCCTTGTTCTGTGCTGCACCTGCTGGGTGGTTCAAAGGTTTTCTGACCTTCCTGCTCTGGAAGCTTTTCAGAGCTGAGGCTACGCCTGGGCTGCGAAAGCAGAGAGGCGTAGAGGCCTTTCACACGGAAGGCGTGGGCCTGTTTCCCATGGGGAAAGTGTACGTCGCCCAACCCCCACTCCCACCCCACCCCACCCCACCCCACCCCACTCCAACCCACCCCCAGCTGGAGGCGTGCGGGTTGACACCATTTTGTCCTGCCCAAGGAAAATACAAAGAGGTGTACACGATTTGGGCTGTCTGGTGAAAGAATTTTGAATCGGCGGCACCCTGAGTACCTTTCCCGAAGTTTGCTTCCTAGCTGGTTAAACTCGGCATTCAGAGGCGAGATGAGAACAAACTTGCTCCGCGTGCGGCGAAGTGCCTTGATGCCCTGCCCTAAATGTTTGAGCTTCTGGCCAGCGTCACGCAAGTACTTTGACACGTAGGATTCTCACTTTTACTCCAAGCTGTCCCTGTTGGCTGAAGCAGTCGGCGTGTCTGTATCGCAGCCTGGGAGGCCGGGCGTTGGGGGAGTCTGCCAAGTGACTGGCCTCCATTTATAGCTAACTGAGAAACTGCGTCGAAGCTTTCGGGAGCCTCTTACAGGGAATGGTTGCAGTTCGGAATTGGAGACTGTGCTGGCAAACGTCAGCAGCTCCTCTCCCACGGAGGGCTTTGGTGTGCCGACTCCTAACAGCCAGCACGGTCCCCAGCTCGTGAACGGTCCCATTGCGAGCCGGCCTCGTCCGTGAAAGAGCCACGTGAGGCTGATCTCCAAGAGTCGGGCTCCACACCTGGAGCCTTTGGGACAGGGCAGTCCTGAGCCGATGTGCCCACCAGGGGACGCGACCAAAGTGTACGTACCACAGGAAAGCGCATCAAGGCCTCGTGTTCTCTCCATGAAATGAACGTGAGCTTGAAGGGTGATGCGTCAGAGTAATATGTGAACAGCTTGCTGGTACGCCTGTCTTTGCCCCCTCTCACGGTCTCACGCACCCGGGCTCAGTTCCGTGTAGGAATGCTGAGTGGGAGCGCCAGCCTCGCTTCTGGACTCGAAAGCCGTCCACCCCCTAATGGCAGGTTGTGTGTGTCTCTCACGTTGGGGGAGGAATGAGGTCGCCCACAGAGGTTCTGCCATGAAAGATCTAAAGACGCACGCTGCTGAGGAGCTTGTTCCTCATGGAGCGTCCCCGAAGGCCAGAAGAATGCCGAAGGTCTCTTTCAAAGCTGCCGGACGCTCTGCCGTTCTAGGCCTGAGATAAGGACCTTGTGACGGCACTGTAACCCCGCGAGATTCAGGAGACATCGCCAGTGCGAGTGGCAATCCGGAAGGAAGAACCTTCAAGGCGGAGTGTCCTTTCCTGTACAAAACGGCGCCCAAGTGGCTGAGGCAGGGAGCATTTTCCTTCACAGAACCGGCATCCTCGTATGCCTGTGGGTTACTCTAAAGAAACGACACTGTGAGCAACCTCTTCGAAAAGGCCTTCGCAAGCGACTTGGAGACAACAGCAGCGCAGTGGAGGCACAGACCATTGTCCTAGAGAGCAGCACAGTGTCTCTAGCAGCGATCGCTTCCCGGAGGATACTTAAGCCACACCGAGATTCCAGCAGGGAGGTTTGCCTTATAGCAGTACAACTCACTCAAGAAAGAGGGATGAGGTGTAGGGCTAATCTACGTGCGCTCACGCTCTGTGTCCCCGAGAAGGTTTCACGGAGCAGAATGCATCACCGACCGCTACCACGTGTGTGCACCAAAGAAGCCCTGTGCCGTGGCTGTTCTCAGGCCGACAGCGAAGACCTAGGTGTGTGCTGCACCCGCGCTCGGTGTTTCACACGTTGTGTGACCCTGTGCCTTTGGAAGATGTTCAGAGCGGGTGGCACCTGCGTGCTGCGAGCGCAAGAGGTGTAGAGTGTAGAGGCCTTTCACACTGGAGGAAGGGCTTGCGTCTCATGGAGAGAACGTGTACGTCGCCCGGGAGATGGAGGCGCGCTCTTGACACCATTTCCTCTGCCCGTTTAAAACACAAGTGTTTGTACTCGATCTGGGCTGCCTGGTGAAACGCTTGGCAGTCCGCATCACCCTGAGCACCTTTCCTGAAGTTTGATTCGTAGCTGGGTAAACTCGGGCTTCAGAGGCTTAGATGAGACCAAACGTGTTCAGCTTGTGGCGAAAGCCTTTGACCAGAGGCATATATGCTTGTGCTTGGGGCGAGGGCTAGGCAAGAACGTTTACACACTGGGTTTTTATCTTTACCCTAAGCTGTCCCTTTTGGCTGCAGCAGGCGGAGAGAACCCGCGGAGAGAGAACAGCTGCGAAGTGGATGCACAGAACAGTCACCTCGATACCAGCCCCGGGCTCCCAAGCAACGATCCTTCCCCGCAGGGTACTTAACCCACCCAGGGATTCAAGCAGGGAGTTCGCCTTGTCCAACTCGCACAGGAGACTGGCATGAGACGTAGGGCTCATCTACTTGCGTTCACACTACGTGGCCCGGAGAAGATCTCAAGGAGCCGAATCCAGCACCCTTCCTCCACCACGTGTGTACACAAAGGAGCGCTGGGCAGTGGGTGTTCTCAGGCCAAGAGAGAAGCCCTTGTTCTGTGCTGCACCTGCTGGATGGTTCAAAGGTTTTCTGACCTTCCTGCTCTGGAAGCTTTTCAGAGCTGAGGCTACGCCTGGGCTGCGAAAGCAGAGAGGCGTAGAGGCCTTTCACACGGAAGGCGTGGGCCTGTTTCCCATGGGGAAAGTGTACGTCGCCCAACCCCCACTCCCACCCCACCCCACCCCACCCCACCCCACTCCAACCCACCCCCAGCTGGAGGCGTGCGGGTTGACACCATTTTGTCCTGCCCAAGGAAAATACAAAGAGGTGTACACGATTTGGGCTGTCTGGTGAAAGAATTTTGAATCGGCGGCACCCTGAGTACCTTTCCCGAAGTTTGCTTCCTAGCTGGTTAAACTCGGCATTCAGAGGCGAGATGAGAACAAACTTGCTCCGCGTGCGGCGAAGTGCCTTGATGCCCTGCCCTAAATGTTTGAGCTTCTGGCCAGCGTCACGCAAGTACTTTGACACGTAGGATTCTCACTTTTACTCCAAGCTGTCCCTGTTGGCTGAAGCAGTCGGCGTGTCTGTATCGCAGCCTGGGAGGCCGGGCGTTGGGGGAGTCTGCCAAGTGACTGGCCTCCATTTATAGCTAACTGAGAAACTGCGTCGAAGCTTTCGGGAGCCTCTTACAGGGAATGGTTGCAGTTCGGAATTGGAGACTGTGCTGGCAAACGTCAGCAGCTCCTCTCCCACGGAGGGCTTTGGTGTGCCGACTCCTAACAGCCAGCACGGTCCCCAGCTCGTGAACGGTCCCATTGCGAGCCGGCCTCGTCCGTGAAAGAGCCACGTGAGGCTGATCTCCAAGAGTCGGGCTCCACACCTGGAGCCTTTGGGACAGGGCAGTCCTGAGCCGATGTGCCCACCAGGGGACGCGACCAAAGTGTACGTACCACAGGAAAGCGCATCAAGGCCTCGTGTTCTCTCCATGAAATGAACGTGAGCTTGAAGGGTGATGCGTCAGAGTAATATGTGAACAGCTTGCTGGTACGCCTGTCTTTGCCCCCTCTCACGGTCTCACGCACCCGGGCTCAGTTCCGTGTAGGAATGCTGAGTGGGAGCGCCAGCCTCGCTTCTGGACTCGAAAGCCGTCCACCCCCTAATGGCAGGTTGTGTGTGTCTCTCACGTTGGGGGAGGAATGAGGTCGCCCACAGAGGTTCTGCCATGAAAGATCTAAAGACGCACGCTGCTGAGGAGCTTGTTCCTCATGGAGCGTCCCCGAAGGCCAGAAGAATGCCGAAGGTCTCTTTCAAAGCTGCCGGACGCTCTGCCGTTCTAGGCCTGAGATAAGGACCTTGTGACGGCACTGTAACCCCGCGAGATTCAGGAGACATCGCCAGTGCGAGTGGCAATCCGGAAGGAAGAACCTTCAAGGCGGAGTGTCCTTTCCTGTACAAAACGGCGCCCAAGTGGCTGAGGCAGGGAGCATTTTCCTTCACAGAACCGGCATCCTCGTATGCCTGTGGGTTACTCTAAAGAAACGACACTGTGAGCAACCTCTTCGAAAAGGCCTTCGCAAGCGACTTGGAGACAACAGCAGCGCAGTGGAGGCACAGACCATTGTCCTAGAGAGCAGCACAGTGTCTCTAGCAGCGATCGCTTCCCGGAGGATACTTAAGCCACACCGAGATTCCAGCAGGGAGGTTTGCCTTATAGCAGTACAACTCACTCAAGAAAGAGGGATGAGGTGTAGGGCTAATCTACGTGCGCTCACGCTCTGTGTCCCCGAGAAGGTTTCACGGAGCAGAATGCATCACCGACCGCTACCACGTGTGTGCACCAAAGAAGCCCTGTGCCGTGGCTGTTCTCAGGCCGACAGCGAAGACCTAGGTGTGTGCTGCACCCGCGCTCGGTGTTTCACACGTTGTGTGACCCTGTGCCTTTGGAAGATGTTCAGAGCGGGTGGCACCTGCGTGCTGCGAGCGCAAGAGGTGTAGAGTGTAGAGGCCTTTCACACTGGAGGAAGGGCTTGCGTCTCATGGAGAGAACGTGTACGTCGCCCGGGAGATGGAGGCGCGCTCTTGACACCATTTCCTCTGCCCGTTTAAAACACAAGTGTTTGTACTCGATCTGGGCTGCCTGGTGAAACGCTTGGCAGTCCGCATCACCCTGAGCACCTTTCCTGAAGTTTGATTCGTAGCTGGGTAAACTCGGGCTTCAGAGGCTTAGATGAGACCAAACGTGTTCAGCTTGTGGCGAAAGCCTTTGACCAGAGGCATATATGCTTGTGCTTGGGGCGAGGGCTAGGCAAGAACGTTTACACACTGGGTTTTTATCTTTACCCTAAGCTGTCCCTTTTGGCTGCAGCAGGCGGAGAGAACCCGCGGAGAGAGAACAGCTGCGAAGTGGATGCACAGAACAGTCACCTCGATACCAGCCCCGGGCTCCCAAGCAACGATCCTTCCCCGCAGGGTACTTAACCCACCCAGGGATTCAAGCAGGGAGTTCGCCTTGTCCAACTCGCACAGGAGACTGGCATGAGACGTAGGGCTCATCTACTTGCGTTCACACTACGTGGCCCGGAGAAGATCTCAAGGAGCCGAATCCAGCACCCTTCCTCCACCACGTGTGTACACAAAGGAGCGCTGGGCAGTGGGTGTTCTCAGGCCAAGAGAGAAGCCCTTGTTCTGTGCTGCACCTGCTGGATGGTTCAAAGGTTTTCTGACCTTCCTGCTCTGGAAGCTTTTCAGAGCTGAGGCTACGCCTGGGCTGCGAAAGCAGAGAGGCGTAGAGGCCTTTCACACGGAAGGCGTGGGCCTGTTTCCCATGGGGAAAGTGTACGTCGCCCAACCCCCACTCCCACCCCACCCCACCCCACCCCACCCCACTCCAACCCACCCCCAGCTGGAGGCGTGCGGGTTGACACCATTTTGTCCTGCCCATGGAAAATACAAAGAGGCGTACACGATTTGGGCTGTCTGGTGAAAGAATTTTGAATCGGCGGCACCCTGAGTACCTTTCCCGAAGTTTGCTTCCTAGCTGGTTAAACTCGGCATTCAGAGGCGAGATGAGAACAAACTTGCTCCGCGTGCGGCGAAGTGCCTTGATGCCCTGCCCTAAATGTTTGAGCTTCTGGCCAGCGTCACGCAAGTACTTTGACACGTAGGATTCTCACTTTTACTCCAAGCTGTCCCTGTTGGCTGAATCAGTCGGCGTGTCTGTATCGCAGCCTGGGAGGCCGGGCGTTGGGGGAGTCTGCCAAGTGACTGGCCTCCATTTATAGCTAACTGAGAAACTGCGTCGAAGCTTTCGGGAGCCTCTTACAGGGAATGGTTGCAGTTCGGAATTGGAGACTGTGCTGGCAAACGTCAGCAGCTCCTCTCCCTCGGAGGGCTCTTGGTGTGCCGACTCCTAACAGCCAGCACGGTCCCCAGCTCGCGAACGGTCCCATTGCGAGCCGGTCTCGTCCGTGAAAGAGCCACGTGAGGCTGATCTCCAAGAGTCGGGCTCCACACCTGGAGCCTTTGGGACAGGGCAGTCCTGAGCCGATGTGCCCACCAGGGGACGCGACCAAAGTTTACGTACCACAGGAAAGCGCATCAAGGCCTCGTGTTCTCTCCATGAAATGAACGTGAGCTTGAAGGGTGATGCGTCAGCGTGCACCGTGAACAGCTCGCTGGTACGCCTGTCTTTGCCCCCTCTCACGGTCTCACGCACCGGGGCTCAGTTCCGTGCAGGAATGCTGAGTGGGAGCACCAGCCTCGCTTCTAGACTCGAAAGCCTTCCACCCCCTAATGGCAGGTTGTGTGTGTCTCTCACATGGGGGGAGGAATGAGGTCGCCCACAGAGGTTCTGCCATGAAAGATCTAAAGACGCACGCTGCTGAGGAGCTTGTTCCTCATGGAGCGTCCCCGAAGGCCAGAAGAATGCCGAAGGTCTCTTTCAAAGCTGCCGGACGCTCTGCCGTTCTAGGCCTGAGATAAGGACCTTGTGACGGCACTGTAACCCCGCGAGATTCAGGAGACATCGCCAGTGCGAGTGGCAATCCGGAAGGAAGAACCTTCAAGGCGGAGTGTCCTTTCCTGTACAAAACGGCGCCCAAGTGGCTGAGGCAGGGAGCATTTTCCTTCACAGAACCGGCATCCTCGTATGCCTGTGGGTTACTCTAAAGAAACGACACTGTGAGCAACCTCTTCGAAAAGGCCTTCGCAAGCGACTTGGAGACAACAGCAGCGCAGTGGAGGCACAGACCATTGTCCTAGAGAGCAGCACAGTGTCTCTAGCAGCGATCGCTTCCCGGAGGATACTTAAGCCACACCGAGATTCCAGCAGGGAGGTTTGCCTTATAGCAGTACAACTCACTCAAGAAAGAGGGATGAGGTGTAGGGCTAATCTACGTGCGCTCACGCTCTGTGTCCCCGAGAAGGTTTCACAGAGCAGAATGCATCACCGACCGCTACCACGTGTGTGCACCAAAGAAGCCCTGTGCCGTGGGTGTTCTCAGGCCGACAGCGAAGACCTAGGTGTGTGCTGCACCCGCGCTCGGTGGTTCACACGTTGTGTGACCCTGTGCCTTTGGAAGATGTTCAGAGCGGGTGGCACCTGCGTGCTGCGAGCGCAAGAGGTGTAGAGTGTAGAGGCCTTTCTCACTGGAGGAAGGGCTTGCATCTCATGGAGAAAATGTGTACGTCGCCCGGGAGATGGAGGCACGCTCTTGACACCATTTCCTCTGCCCGTTTAAAACACAAGTGTTTGTACTCGATCTGGGCTGCCTGGTGAAACGCTTGGCAGTCCGCATCACCCTGAGCACCTTTCCTGAAGTTTGATTCGTAGCTGGGTAAACTCGGGCTTCAGAGGCTTAGATGAGACCAAACGTGTTCAGCTTGTGGCGAAAGCCTTTGACCAGAGGCATATATGCTTGTGCTTGGGGCGAGGGCTAGGCAAGAACGTTTACACACTGGGTTTTTATCTTTACCCTAAGCTGTCCCTTTTGGCTGCAGCAGGCGGAGAGAACCCGCGGAGAGAGAACAGCTGCGAAGTGGATGCACAGAACAGTCACCTCGATACCAGCCCCGGGCTCCCAAGCAACGATCCTTCCCCGCAGGGTACTTAACCCACCCAGGGATTCAAGCAGGGAGTTCGCCTTGTCCAACTCGCACAGGAGACTGTCATGAGACGTAGGGCTCATCTACTTGCGTTCACACTACGTGGCCCGGAGAAGTTCTCACGGAGCCGAATCCAGCACCCTTCCTCCACCACGTGTGTACACAAAGGAGCGCTGGGCAGTGGGTGTTCTCAGGCCAAGAGAGAAGCCCTTGTTCTGTGCTGCACCTGCTGGGTGGTTCAAAGGTTTTCTGACCTTCCTGCTCTGGAAGCTTTTCAGAGCTGAGGCTACGCCTGGGCTGCGAAAGCAGAGAGGCGTAGAGGCCTTTCACACGGAAGGCGTGGGCCTGTTTCCCATGGGGAAAGTGTACGTCACCCAACCCCCACTCCCACCCCACCCCACCCCACCCCACCCCACTCCAACCCACCCCCAGCTGGAGGCGTGCGGGTTGACACCATTTTGTCCTGCCCATGGAAAATACAAAGAGGCGTACACGATTTGGGCTGTCTGGTGAAAGAATTTTGAATCGGCGGCACCCTGAGTACCTTTCCCGAAGTTTGCTTCCTAGCTGGTTAAACTCGGCATTCAGAGGCGAGATGAGAACAAACTTGCTCCGCGTGCGGCGAAGTGCCCTGATGCCCTGCCCTAAATGTTTGAGCTTCTGGCCAGCGTCACGCAAGTACTTTGACACGTAGGATTCTCACTTTTACTCCAAGCTGTCCCTGTTGGCTGAAGCAGTCGGCGTGTCTGTATCGCAGCCTGGGAGGCCGGGCGTTGGGGGAGTCTGCCAAGTGACTGGCCTCCATTTATAGCTAACTGAGAAACTGCGTCGAAGCTTTCGGGAGCCTCTTACAGGGAATGGTTGCAGTTCGGAATTGGAGACTGTGCTGGCAAACGTCAGCAGCTCCTCTCCCTCGGAGGGCTCTTGGTGTGCCGACTCCTAACAGCCAGCACGGTCCCCAGCTCGTGAACGGTCCCATTGCGAGCCGGTCTCGTCCGTGAAAGAGCCACGTGAGGCTGATCTCCAAGAGTCGGGCTCCACACCTGGAGCCTTTGGGACAGGGCAGTCCTGAGCCGATGTGCCCACCAGGGGACGCGACCAAAGTTTACGTACCACAGGAAAGCGCATCAAGGCCTCGTGTTCTCTCCATGAAATGAACGTGAGCTTGAAGGGTGATGCGTCAGCGTGCACCGTGAACAGCTCGCTGGTACGCCTGTCTTTGCCCCCTCTCACGGTCTCACGCACCGGGGCTCAGTTCCGTGCAGGAATGCTGAGTGGGAGCACCAGCCTCGCTTCTAGACTCGAAAGCCTTCCACCCCCTAATGGCAGGTTGTGTGTGTCTCTCACATGGGGGGAGGAATGAGGTCGCCCACAGAGGTTCTGCCATGAAAGATCTAAAGACGCACGCTGCTGAGGAACTTGTTCCTCATGGAGTGTCCCCGAAGGCCAGAAGAATGCCGAAGGTCTCTTTCAAAGCTGCCGGACGCTCTGCCGTTCTAGGCCTGAGATAAGGACCTTGTGACGGCACTGTAACCCCGCGAGATTCAGGAGACATCGCCAGTGCGAGTGGCAATCCGGAAGGAAGAACCTTCAAGGCGGAGTGTCCTTTCCTGTACAAAACGGCGCCCAAGTGGCTGAGGCAGGGAGCATTTTCCTTCACAGAACCGGCATCCTCGTATGCCTGTGGGTTACTCTAAAGAAACGACACTGTGAGCAACCTCTTCGAAAAGGCCTTCGCAAGCGACTTGGAGACAACAGCAGCGCAGTGGAGGCACAGACCATTGTCCTAGAGAGCAGCACAGTGTCTCTAGCAGCGATCGCTTCCCGGAGGATACTTAAGCCACACCGAGATTCCAGCAGGGAGGTTTGCCTTATAGCAGTACAACTCACTCAAGAAAGAGGGATGAGGTGTAGGGCTAATCTACGTGCGCTCACGCTCTGTGTCCCCGAGACGGTTTCACAGAGCAGAATGCATCACCGACCGCTACCACGTGTGTGCACCAAAGAAGCCCTGTGCCGTGGGTGTTCTCAGGCCGACAGCGAAGACCTAGGTGTGTGCTGCACCCGCGCTCGGTGGTTCACACGTTGTGTGACCCTGTGCCTTTGGAAGATGTTCAGAGCGGGTGGCACCTGCGTGCTGCGAGTGCAAGAGGTGTAGAGTGTAGAGGCCTTTCACACTGGAGGAAGGGCTTGCATCTCATGGAGAAAATGTGTACGTCGCCCGGGAGATGGAGGCACGCTCTTGACACCATTTCCTCTGCCCGTTTAAAACACAAGTGTTTGTACTCGATCTGGGCTGCCTGGTGAAACGCTTGGCAGTCCGCATCACCCTGAGCACCTTTCCTGAAGTTTGATTCGTAGCTGGGTAAACTCGGGCTTCAGAGGCTTAGATGAGACCAAACGTGTTCAGCTTGTGGCGAAAGCCTTTGACCAGAGGCATATATGCTTGTGCTTGGGGCGAGGGCTAGGCAAGAACGTTTACACACTGGGTTTTTATCTTTACCCTAAGCTGTCCCTTTTGGCTGCAGCAGGCGGAGAGAACCCGCGGAGAGAGAACAGCTGCGAAGTGGATGCACAGAACAGTCACCTCGATACCAGCCCCGGGCTCCCAAGCAACGATCCTTCCCCGCAGGGTACTTAACCCACCCAGGGATTCAAGCAGGGAGTTCGCCTTGTCCAACTGGCACAGGAGACTGGCATGAGACGTAGGGCTCATCTACTTGCGTTCACACTACGTGGCCCGGAGAAGTTCTCACGGAGCCGAATCCAGCACCCTTCCTCCACCACGTGTGTACACAAAGGAGCGCTGGGCAGTGGGTGTTCTCAGGCCAAGAGAGAAGCCCTTGTTCTGTGCTGCACCTGCTGGGTGGTTCAAAGGTTTTCTGACCTTCCTGCTCTGGAAGCTTTTCAGAGCTGAGGCTATGCCTGGGCTGCGAAAGCAGAGAGGCGTAGAGGCCTTTCACACGGAAGGCGTGGGCCTGTTTCCCATGGGGAAAGTGTACGTCGCCCAACACCCACTCCCACCCCACCCCACCCCACCCCACCCCACTCCAACCCACCCCCAGCTGGAGGCGTGTGGGTTGACACCATTTTGTCCTGCCCATGGAAAATACAAAGAGGCGTACACGATTTGGGCTGTCTGGTGAAAGAATTTTGAATCGGCGGCACCCTGAGTACCTTTCCCGAAGTTTGCTTCCTAGCTGGTTAAACTCGGCATTCAGAGGCGAGATGAGAACAAACTTGCTCCGCGTGCGGCGAAGTGCCTTGATGCCCTGCCCTAAATGTTTGAGCTTCTGGCCAGCGTCACGCAAGTACTTTGACACGTAGGATTCTCACTTTTACTCCAAGCTGTCCCTGTTGGCTGAAGCAGTCGGCGTGTCTGTATCGCAGCCTGGGAGGCCGGGCGTTGGGGGAGTCTGCCAAGTGACTGGCCTCCATTTATAGCTAACTGAGAAACTGCGTCGAAGCTTTCGGGAGCCTCTTACAGGGAATGGTTGCAGTTCGGAATTGGAGACTGTGCTGGCAAACGTCAGCAGCTCCTCTCCCTCGGAGGGCTCTTGGTGTGCCGACTCCTAACAGCCAGCACGGTCCCCAGCTCGTGAACGGTCCCATTGCGAGCCGGCCTCGTCCGTGAAAGAGCCACGTGAGGCTGATCTCCAAGAGTCGGGCTCCACACCTGGAGCCTTTGGGACAGGGCAGTCCTGAGCCGATGTGCCCACCAGGGGACGCGACCAAAGTTTACGTACCACAGGAAAGCGCATCAAGGCCTCGTGTTCTCTCCATGAAATGAACGTGAGCTTGAAGGGTGATGCGTCAGAGTAATATGTGAACAGCTTGCTGGTACGCCTGTCTTTGCCCCCTCTCACGGTCTCACGCACCCGGGCTCAGTTCCGTGTAGGAATGCTGAGTGGGAGTGCCAGCCTCGCTTCTGGACTCGAAAGCCGTCCACCCCCTAATGGCAGGTTGTGTGTGTCTCTCACGTGGGGGGAGGAATGAGGTCGCCCACAGAGGTTCTGCCATGAAAGATCTATAGACGCATGCTGCTGAGGAGCTTGTTCCTCATGGAGCGTCCCCGAAGGCCAGAAGAATGCCGAAGGTCTCTTTCAAAGCTGCCGGATGCTCTGCCGTTCTAGGCCTGAGATACGGACCTTGTGACGGCACTGTAACCCCGCGAGATTCAGGAGACATCGCCAGTGCGAGTGGCAATCCGGAAGGAAGAACCTTCAAGGCGGAGTGTCCTTTCCTGTACAAAACGGCGCCCAAGTGGCTGAGGCAGGGAGCATTTTCCTTCACAGAACCGGCATCCTCGTATGCCTGTGGGTTACTCTAAAGAAACGACACTGTGAGCAACCTCTTCGAAAAGGCCTTCGCAAGCGACTTGGAGACAACAGCAGCGCAGTGGAGGCACAGACCATTGTCCTAGAGAGCAGCACAGTGTCTCTAGCAGCGATCGCTTCCAGGAGGATACTTAAGCCACACCGAGATTCCAGCCGGGAGGTTTGCCTTATAGCAATACAACTCACTCAAGAAAGAGGGATGAGGTGTAGGGCTAATCTACGTGCACTCACGCACTGTGTCCCCGAGAAGGTTTCACGGAGCAGAATGCATCACCGACCGCTACCACGTGTGTGCACCAAAGAAGCCCTGTGCCGTGGGTGTTCTCAGGCCGACAGCGAAGACCTAGGTGTGTGCTGCACCCGCGCTCGGTGGTTCACACGTTGCGTGACCCTGTGCCTTTGGAAGATGTTCAGAGCAGGTGGCACCTGCGTGCTGCGAGCGCAAGAGGTGTAGAGTGTAGAGGCCTTTCACACTGGAGGAAGGGCTTGCATCTCATGGAGAAAATGTGTACGTCGCCCAGGAGATGGAGGCACGCTCTTGACACCATTTCCTCTGCCCGTTTAAAACACAAGTGTTTGTACTCGATCTGGGCTGCCTGGTGAAACGCTTGGCAGTCCGCATCACCCTGAGCACCTTACCTGAAGTTTGATTCGTAGCTGGGTAAACTCGGGCTTCAGAGGCTTAGACGAGACCAAACGTGTTCAGCTTGTGGCGAAAGCCTTTGACCAGAGGCATATATGCTTGTGCTTGGGGCGAGGGCTAGGCAAGAACGTTTACACACTGGGTTTTTATCTTTACCCTAAGCTGTCCCTTTTGGCTGCAGCAGGCGGAGAGAACCCGCGGAGAGAGAACAGCTGCGAAGTGGTTGCACAGAACAGTCACCTCGATACCAGCCCCGGGCTCCCAAGCAATGATCCTTCCCTGCAGGGTACTTAACCCACCCAGGGATTCAAGCAGGGAGTTCGCCTTGTCCAACTGGCACAGGAGACTGGCATGAGACGTAGGGCTCATCTACTTGCGTTCACACTACGTGGCCCGGAGAAGTTCTCACGGAGCCGAATCCAGCACCCTTCCTCCACCACGTGTGTACACAAAGGAGCGCTGGGCAGTGGGTGTTCTCAGGCCAAGAGAGAAGCCCTTGTTCTGTGCTGCACCTGATGGGAGGTTGAAAGGTTTTCTGACCTTCCTGCTCTGGAAGCTTTTCAGAGCTGAGGCTACGCCTGGGCTGCGAAAGCAGAGAGGCGTAGAGGCCTTTCACACGGAAGGCGTAGGCCTGTTTCCCATGGGGAAAGTGTACGTCGCCCAACCCCCACTCCCACCCCACCCCACCCCACCCCACCCCACTCCAACCCACCCCCAGCTGGAGGCGTGCGGGTTGACACCATTTTGTCCTGCCCATGGAAAATACAAAGAGGCGTACACGATTTGGGCTGTCTGGTGAAAGAATTTTGAATCGGCGGCACCCTGAGTACCTTTCCCGAAGTTTGCTTCCTAGCTGGTTAAACTCGGCATTCAGAGGCGAGATGAGAACAAACTTGCTCCGCGTGCGGCGAAGTGCCTTGATGCCCTGCCCTAAATGTTTGAGCTTCTGGCCAGCCTCACGCAAGTACTTTGACATGTAGGATTCTCACTTTTACTCCAAGCTGTCCCTGTTGGCTGAAGCAGTCGGCGTGTCTGTATCGCAGCCTGGGAGGCCGGGCGTTGGGGGAGTCTGCCAAGTGACTGGCCTCCATTTATAGCTAACTGAGAAACTGCGTCGAAGCTTTCGGGAGCCTCTTACAGGGAATGGTTGCAGTTCGGAATTGGAGACTGTGCTGGCAAACGTCAGCAGCTCCTCTCCCTCGGAGGGCTCTTGGTGTGCCAACTCCTAACAGCCAGCACGGTCCCCAGCTCGCGAACGGTCCCATTGCGAGCCGGTCTCGTCCGTGAAAGAGTCACGTGAGGCTGATCTCCAAGAGTCGGGCTCCACACCTGGAGCCTTTGGGACAGGGCAGTCCTGAGCCGATGTGCCCACCAGGGGACGCGACCAAAGTTTACGTACCACAGGAAAGCGTATCAAGGCCTCGTGTTCTCTCCATGAAATGAACGTGAGCTTGAAGGGTGATGCGTCAGCGTGCACCGTGAACAGCTCGCTGGTACGCCTGTCTTTGCCCCCTCTCACGGTCTCACGCACCGGGGCTCAGTTCCGTGCAGGAATGCTGAGTGGGAGCGCCAGCCTCGCTTCTGGACTCGAAAGCCTTCCACCCCCTAATGGCAGGTTGTGTGTGTCTCTCACGTGGGGGGAGGAATGAGGTCGCCCACAGAGGTTCTGCCATGAAAGATCTAAAGACGCACGCTGCTGAGGAGCTTGTTCCTCATGGAGCGTCCCCGAAGGCCAGAAGAATGCCGAAGGTCTCTTTCAAAGCTGCCAGATGCTCTGCCGTTCTAGGCCTGAGATAAGGACCTTGTGACGGCACTGTAACCCCGCGAGATTCAGGAGACATCGCCAGTGCGAGTGGCAATCCGGAAGGAAGAACCTTCAAGGCGGAGTGTCCTTTCCTGTACAAAACGGCGCCCAAGTGGCTGAGGCAGGGAGCATTTTCCTTCACAGAACCGGCATCCTCGTATGCCTGTGGGTTACTCTAAAGAAACGACACTGTGAGCAACCTCTTCGAAAAGGCCTTCGCAAGCGACTTGGAGACAACAGCAGCGCAGTGGAGGCACAGACCATTGTCCTAGAGAGCAGCCCAGTGTCTGTAGCAGCGATCGCTTCCCGGAGGATACTTAAGCCACACCGAGATTCCAGCAGGGAGGTTTGCCTTTTAGCAGTACAACTCACTCAAGAAAGAGGGATGAGGTGTAGGGCTAATCTACGTGCGCTCACGCTCTGTGTCCCCGAGAAGGTTTCACGGAGCAGAATGCATCACCGACCGCTACCACGTGTGTGCACCAAAGAAGCCCTGTGCCGTGGGTGTTCTCAGGCCGACAGCGAAGACCTAGGTGTGTGCTGCACCCGAGCTCGGTGGTTCACACGTTGTGTGACCCTGTGCCTTTGGAAGATGTTCAGAGCGGGTGGCACCTGCGTGCTGCGAGCGCAAGAGGTGTAGAGTGTAGAGGCCTTTCACACTGGAGGTAGGGCTTGCATCTCATGGAGAAAATGTGTACGTCGCCCGGGAGATGGAGGCACGCTCTTGACACCATTTCCTCTGCCCGTTTAAAACACAAGTGTTTGTACTCGATCTGGGCTGCCTGGTGAAACGCTTGGCAGTCCGCATCACCCTGAGCACCTTTCCTGAAGTTTGATTCGTAGCTGGGTAAACTCGGGCTTCAGAGGCTTAGATGAGACCAAACGTGTTCAGCTTGTGGCGAAAGCCTTTGACCAGAGGCATATATGCTTGTGCTTGGGGCGAGGGCTAGGCAAGAACGTTTACACACTGGGTTTTTATCTTTACCCTAAGCTGTCCCTTTTTTGCTGCAGCAGGCGGAGAGAACCCGCGGAGAGAGAACAGCTGCGAAGTGGATGCACAGAACAGTCACCTCGATACCAGCCCCGGGCTCCCAAGCAACGATCCTTCCCTGCAGGGTACTTAACCCACCCAGGGATTCAAGCAGGGAGTTCGCCTTGTCCAACTCGCACAGGAGACTGGCATGAGACGTAGGGCTCATCTACTTGCGTTCACACTACGTGGCCCGGAGAAGTTCTCACGGAGCCGAATCCAGCACCCTTCCTCCACCACGTGTGTACACAAAGGAGCGCTGGGCAGTGGGTGTTCTCAGGCCAAGAGAGAAGCCCTTGTTCTGTGCTGCACCTGCTGGGTGGTTGAAAGGTTTTCTGACCTTCCTGCTCTGGAAGCTTTTTAGAGCTGAGGCTACGCCTGGGCTGCGAAAGCAGAGAGGCGTAGAGGCCTTTCACACGGAAGGCATGGGCCTGTTTCCCATGGGGAAAGTGTACGTCGCCCAACCCCCACTCCCACCCCACCCCACCCCACCCCACCCCACTCCAACCCACCCCCAGCTGGAGGCGTGTGGGTTGACACCATTTTGTCCTGCCCATGGAAAATACAAAGAGGCGTACATGATTTGGGCTGTCTGGTGAAAGAATTTTGAATCGGCGGCACCCTGAGTACCTTTCCCGAAGTTTGCTTCCTAGCTGGTTAAACTCGGCATTCAGAGGCGAGATGAGAACAAACTTGCTCCGCGTGCGGCGAAGTGCCTTGATGCCCTGCCCTAAATGTTTGAGCTTCTGGCCAGCCTCACGCAAGTACTTTGACATGTAGGATTCTCACTTTTACTCCAAGCTGTCCCTGTTGGCTGAAGCAGTCGGCGTGTCTGTATCGCAGCCTGGGAGGCCGGGCATTGGGGGAGTCTTCCAAGTGACTGGCCTCCATTTATAGCTAACTGAGAAACTGCGTCGAAGCTTTCGGGAGCCTCTTACAGGGAATGGTTGCAGTTCGGAATTGGAGACTGTGCTGGCAAACGTCAGCAGCTCCTCTCCCTCAGAGGGCTCTTGGTGTGCCGACTCCTAACAGCCAGCACGGTCGCCAGCTCGCGAACGGTCCCATTGCGAGCCGGTCTCGTCCGTGAAAGAGCCACGTGAGGCTGATCTCCAAGAGTCGGGCTCCACACCTGGAGCCTTTGGGACAGGGCAGTCCTGAGCCGATGTGCCCACCAGGGGACGCGACCAAAGTTTACGTACCACAGGAAAGCGCATCAAGGTCTCGTGTTCTCTCCATGAAATGAACGTGAGCTTGGAGGGTGATGCGTCAGAGTAAACTGTGAACAGCTCGCTGGTACGCCTGTCTTTGCCCCCTCTCACGGTCTCACGCACCCGGGCTCAGTTCCGTGTAGGAATGCTGAGTGGGAGCGCCAGCCTCGCTTCTGGACTCTAAAGTCTTCCACCCCCTAATGGCAGGTTGTGTGTGTCTCTCACGTGGGGGGAGGAATGAGGTCGCCCACAGAGGTTCTGCCATGAAAGATCTATAGACGCATGCTGCTGAGGAGCTTGTTCCTCATGGAGCGTCCCCGAAGGCCAGAAGAATGCCGAAGGTCTCTTTCAAAGCTGCCGGATGCTCTGCCGTTCTAGGCCTGAGATACGGACCTTGTGACGGCACTGTAACCCCGCGAGATTCAGGAGACATCGCCAGTGCGAGTGGCAATCCGGAAGGAAGAACCTTCAAGGCGGAGTGTCCTTTCCTGTACAAAACGGCGCCCAAGTGGCTGAGGCAGGGAGCATTTTCCTTCACAGAACCGGCATCCTCGTATGCCTGTGGGTTACTCTAAAGAAACGACACTGTGAGCAACCTCTTCGAAAAGGCCTTCGCAAGCGACTTGGAGACAACAGCAGCGCAGTGGAGGCACAGACCATTATCCTAGAGAGCAGCACAGTGTCTCTAGCAGCGATCGCTTCCGGGAGGATACTTAAGCCACACCGAGATTCCAGCAGGGAGGTTTGCCTTATAGCAGTACAACTCACTCAAGAAAGAGGGATGAGGTGTAGGGCTAATCTACGTGCGCTAACGCACTGTGTCCCCGAGAAGGTTTCACGGAGCAGAATGCATCACCGACCGCTACCACGTGTGTGCACCAAAGAAGCCCTGTGCCGTGGGTGTTCTCAGGCCGACAGCGAAGACCTAGGTGTGTGCTGCACCCGCGCTCGGTGGTTCACACGTTGTGTGACCCTGTGCCTTTGGAAGATGTTCAGAGCGGGTGGCACCTGCGTGCTGCGAGCGCAAGAGGTGTAGAGTGTAGAGGCCTTTCACACTGGAGGAAGGGCTTGCATCTCATGGAGAAAATGTGTACGTCGCCCGGGAGATGGAGGCACGCTCTTGACACCGTTTCTTCTGCCCGTTTAAAACACAAGTGTTTGTACTCGATCTGGGCTGCCTGGTGAAACGCTTGGCAGTCCGCATCACCCTGAGCACCTTTCCTGAAGTTTGATTCGTAGCTGGGTAAACTCGGGCTTCAGAGGCTTAGATGAGACCAAACGTGTTCAGCTTGTGGCGAAAGCCTTTGACCAGAGGCCTATAAGCTTGTGCTTGGGGCGAGGGCTAGGCAAGAACGTTTACACACTGGGTTTTTATCTTTACCCTAAGCTGTCCCTTTTGGCTGCAGCAGGCGGAGAGAACCCGCGGAGAGAGAACAGCTGCGAAGTGGATGCACAGAACAGTCACCTCGATACCAGCCCCGGGCTCCCAAGCAACGATCCTTCCCCGCAGGGTACTTAACCCACCCAGGGATTCAAGCAGGGAGTTCGCCTTGTCCAACTCGCACAGGAGACTGGCATGAGACGTAGGGCTCATCTACTTGCGTTCACACTACGTGGCCCGGAGAAGTTCTCACGGAGCCGAATCCAGCACCCTTCCTCCACCACGTGTGTACACAAAGGAGCGCTGGGCAGTGGGTGTTCTCAGGCCAAGAGAGAAGCCCTTGTTCTGTGCTGCACCTGCTGGGTGGTTCAAAGGTTTTCTGACCTTCCTGCTCTGGAAGCTTTTCAGAGCTGAGGCTACGCCTGGGCTGCGAAAGCAGAGAGGCGTAGAGGCCTTTCACACGGAAGGCGTGGGCCTGTTTCCCATGGGGAAAGTGTACGTCGCCCAACCCCCACTCCCACCCCACCCCACCCCACCCCACCCCACTCCAACCCACCCCCAGCTGGAGGCGTGCGGGTTGACACCATTTTGTCCTGCCCATGGAAAATACAAAGAGGCGTACACGATTTGGGCTGTCTGGTGAAAGAATTTTGAATCGGCGGCACCCTGAGTACCTTTCCCGAAGTTTGCTTCCTAGCTGGTTAAACTCGGCATTCAGAGGCGAGATGAGAACAAACTTGCTCCGCGTGCAGCGAAGTGCCTTGATGCCCTGCCCTAAATGTTTGAGCTTCTGGCCAGCGTCACGCAAGTACTTTGACACGTAGGATTCTCACTTTTACTCCAAGCTGTCCCTGTTGGCTGAAGCAGTCGGCGTGTCTGTATCGCAGCCTGGGAGGCCGGGCGTTGGGGGAGTCTGCCAAGTGACTGGCCTCCATTTATAGCTAACTGAGAAACTGCGTCGAAGCTTTCGGGAGCCTCTTACAGGGAATGGTTGCAGTTCGGAATTGGAGACTGTGCTGGCAAACGTCAGCAGCTCCTCTCCCTCGGAGGGCTCTTGGTGTGCCGACTCCTAACAGCCAGCACGGTCCCCAGCTCGTGAACGGTCCCATTGCGAGCCGGTCTCGTCCGTGAAAGAGTCACGTGAGGCTGATCTCCAAGAGTCGGGCTCCACACCTGGAGCCTTTGGGACAGGGCAGTCCTGAGCCGATGTGCCCACCAGGGGACGCGACCAAAGTTTACGTACCACAGGAAAGCGTATCAAGGCCTCGTGTTCTCTCCATGAAATGAACGTGAGCTTGAAGGGTGATGCGTCAGCGTGCACCGTGAACAGCTCGCTGGTACGCCTGTCTTTGCCCCCTCTCACGGTCTCACGCACCGGGGCTCAGTTCCGTGCAGGAATGCTGAGTGGGAGCGCCAGCCTCGCTTCTGGACTCGAAAGCCGTCCACCCCCTAATGGCAGGTTGTGTGTGTCTCTCACGTGGGGGGAGGAATGAGGTCGCCCACAGAGGTTCTGCCATGAAAGATCTAAAGACGCACGCTGCTGAGGAGCTTGTTCCTCATGGAGCGTCCCCGAAGGCCAGAAGAATGCCGAAGGTCTCTTTCAAAGCTGCCGGACGCTCTGCCGTTCTAGGCCTGAGATAAGGACCTTGTGACGGCACTGTAACCCCGCGAGATTCAGGAGACATCGCCACTGCGAGTGGCAATCCGGAAGGAAGAACCTTCAAGGCGGAGTGTCCTTTCCTGTACAAAACGGCGCCCAAGTGGCTGAGGCAGGGAGCATTTTCCTTCACAGAACCGGCATCCTCGTATGCCTGTGGGTTACTCTAAAGAAACGACACTGTGAGCAACCTCTTCGAAAAGGCCTTCGCAAGCGACTTGGAGACAACAGCAGCGCAGTGGAGGCACAGACCATTGTCCTAGAGAGCAGCACAGTGTCTCTAGCAGCGATCGCTTCCCGGAGGATACTTAAGCCACACCGAGATTCCAGCAGGCAGGTTTGCCTTATAGCAGTACAACTCACTCAAGAAAGAGGGATGAGGTGTAGGGCTAATCTACGTGCGCTCACGCTCTGTGTCCCCGAGAAGGTTTCACGGAGCAGAATGCATCACCGACCGCTACCACGTGTGTGCACCAAAGAAGCCCTGTGCCGTGGGTGTTCTCAGGCCGACAGCGAAGACCTAGGTGTGTGCTGCACCCGCGCTCGGTGGTTCACACGTTGCGTGACCCTGTGCCTTTTGAAGATGCTCAGAGCGGGTGGCACCTGCGTGCTGCGAGCGCAAGAGGTGTAGAGTGTAAAGGCCTTTCACACTGGAGGAAAGGCTTGCATCTCATGGAGAAAATGTGTACATCGCCCGGGAGATGGTGGCGCGCTCTTGACACCATTTCCTCTGCCCGTTTAAAACACAAGTGTTTGTACTCGATCTGGGCTGCCTGGTGAAACGCTTGGCAGTCCGCATCACCCTGAGCACCTTTCCTGAAGTTTGATTCGTAGCTGGGTAAACTCGGGCTTCAGAGGCTTAGATGAGACCAAACGTGTTCAGCTTGTGGCGAAAGCCTTTGACCAGAGGCATATAAGCTTGTGCTTGGGGCGAGGGCTAGGCAAGAACGTTTACACACTGGGTTTTTATCTTTACCCTAAGCTGTCCCTTTTGGCTGCAGCAGGCGGAGAGAACCCGCGGAGAGAGAACAGCTGCGAAGTGGATGCACAGAACAGTCACCTCGATACCAGCCCCGGGCTCCCAAGCAACGATCCTTCCCTGCAGGGTACTTAACCCACCCAGGGATTCAAGCAGGGAGTTCGCCTTGTCCAACTCGCACAGGAGACTGGCATGAGACGTAGGGCTCATCTACTTGCGTTCACACTACGTGGCCCGGAGAAGTTCTCACGGAGCCGAATCCAGCACCCTTCCTCCACCACGTGTGTACACAAAGGAGCGCTGGCCAGTGGGTGTTCTCAGGCCAAGAGAGAAGCCCTTGTTCTGTGCTGCACCTGCTGGATGGTTCAAAGGTTTTCTGACCTTCCTGCTCTGGAAGCTTTTCAGAGCCGAGGCTACACCTGGGCTGCGAAAGCAGAGAGGCGTAGAGGCCTTTCACACGGAAGGCGTGGGCCTGTTTCCCATGGGGAAAGTGTACGTCGCCCAACCCCCACTCCCACCCCACCCCACCCCACCCCACCCCACTCCAACCCACCCCCAGCTGGAGGCGTGCGGGTTGACACCATTTTGTCCTGCCCATGGAAAATACAAAGAGGCGTACACGATTTGGGCTGTCTGGTGAAAGAATTTTGAATCGGCGGCACCCTGAGTACCTTTCCCGAAGTTTGCTTCCTAGCTGGTTAAACTCGGCATTCAGAGGCGAGATGAGAACAAACTTGCTCCGCGTGCGGCGAAGTGCCTTGATGCCCTGCCCTAAATGTTTGAGCTTCTGGCCAGCGTCACGCAAGTACTTTGACACGTAGGATTCTCACTTTTACTCCAAGCTGTCCCTGTTGGCTGAAGCAGTCGGCGTGTCTGTATCGCAGCCTGGGAGGCTGGGCGTTGGGGGAGTCTGCCAAGTGACTGGCCTCCATTTATAGCTAACTGAGAAACTGCATCGAAGCTTCCGGGAGCCTCTTACAGGGAATGGTTGCAGTTCGGAATTGGAGACTGTGCTGGCAAACGTCAGCAGCTCCTCTCCCTCGGAGGGCTCTTGGTGTGCCGACTCCTAACAGCCAGCACGGTCCCCAGCTCGCGAACGGTCCCATTGCGAGCCGGTCTCGTCCGTGAAAGAGCCACGTGAGGCTGATCTCCAAGAGTCGGGCTCCACACCTGGAGCCTTTGGGACAGGGCAGTCCTGAGCCGATGTGCCCACCAGGGGACGCGACCAAAGTTTACGTACCACAGGAAAGCGCATCAAGGCCTCGTGTTCTCTCCATGAAATGAACGTGAGCTTGAAGGGTGATGCGTCAGCGTGCACCGTGAACAGCTCGCTGGTACGCCTGTCTTTGCCCCCTCTCACGGTCTCACGCACCGGGGCTCAGTTCCGTGCAGGAATGCTGAGTGGGAGCACCAGCCTCGCTTCTAGACTCGAAAGCCTTCCACCCCCTAATGGCAGGTTGTGTGTGTCTCTCACATGGGGGGAGGAATGAGGTCGCCCACAGAGGTTCTGCCATGAAAGATCTAAAGACGCACGCTGCTGAGGAACTTGTTCCTCATGGAGTGTCCCCGAAGGCCAGAAGAATGCCGAAGGTCTCTTTCAAAGCTGCCGGACGCTCTGCCATTCTAGGCCTGAGATAAGGACCTTGTGACGGCACTGTAACCCCGCGAGATTCAGGAGACATCGCCAGTGCGAGTGGCAATCCGGAAGGAAGAACCTTCAAGGCGGAGTGTCCTTTCCTGTACAAAACGGCGCCCAAGTGGCTGAGGCAGGGAGCATTTTCCTTCACAGAACCGGCATCCTCGTATGCCTGTGGGTTACTCTAAAGAAACGACACTGTGAGCAACCTCTTCGAAAAGGCCTTCGCAAGCGACTTGGAGACAACAGCAGCGCAGTGGAGGCACAGACCATTGTCCTAGAGAGCAGCACAGTGTCTCTAGCAGCGATCGCTTCCCGGAGGATACTTAAGCCACACCGAGATTCCAGCAGGGAGGTTTGCCTTATAGCAGTACAACTCACTCAAGAAAGAGGGATGAGGTGTAGGGCTAATCTACGTGCGCTCACGCTCTGTGTCCCCGAGACGGTTTCACAGAGCAGAATGCATCACCGACCGCTACCACGTGTGTGCACCAAAGAAGCCCTGTGCCGTGGGTGTTCTCAGGCCGACAGCGAAGACCTAGGTGTGTGCTGCACCCGCGCTCGGTGGTTCACACGTTGTGTGACCCTGTGCCTTTGGAAGATGTTCAGAGCGGGTGGCACCTGCGTGCTGCGAGTGCAAGAGGTGTAGAGTGTAGAGGCCTTTCACACTGGAGGAAGGGCTTGCATCTCATGGAGAAAATGTGTACGTCGCCCGGGAGATGGAGGCACGCTCTTGACACCATTTCCTCTGCCCGTTTAAAACACAAGTGTTTGTACTCGATCTGGGCTGCCTGGTGAAACGCTTGGCAGTCCGCATCACCCTGAGCACCTTTCCTGAAGTTTGATTCGTAGCTGGGTAAACTCGGGCTTCAGAGGCTTAGATGAGACCAAACGTGTTCAGCTTGTGGCGAAAGCCTTTGACCAGAGGCATATATGCTTGTGCTTGGGGCGAGGGCTAGGCAAGAACGTTTACACACTGGGTTTTTATCTTTACCCTAAGCTGTCCCTTTTGGCTGCAGCAGGCGGAGAGAACCCGCGGAGAGAGAACAGCTGCGAAGTGGATGCACAGAACAGTCACCTCGATACCAGCCCCGGGCTCCCAAGCAACGATCCTTCCCCGCAGGGTACTTAACCCACCCAGGGATTCAAGCAGGGAGTTCGCCTTGTCCAACTGGCACAGGAGACTGGCATGAGACGTAGGGCTCATCTACTTGCGTTCACACTACGTGGCCCGGAGAAGTTCTCACGGAGCCGAATCCAGCACCCTTCCTCCACCACGTGTGTACACAAAGGAGCGCTGGGCAGTGGGTGTTCTCAGGCCAAGAGAGAAGCCCTTGTTCTGTGCTGCACCTGCTGGGTGGTTCAAAGGTTTTCTGACCTTCCTGCTCTGGAAGCTTTTCAGAGCTGAGGCTATGCCTGGGCTGCGAAAGCAGAGAGGCGTAGAGGCCTTTCACACGGAAGGCGTGGGCCTGTTTCCCATGGGGAAAGTGTACGTCGCCCAACACCCACTCCCACCCCACCCCACCCCACCCCACCCCACTCCAACCCACCCCCAGCTGGAGGCGTGTGGGTTGACACCATTTTGTCCTGCCCATGGAAAATACAAAGAGGCGTACACGATTTGGGCTGTCTGGTGAAAGAATTTTGAATCGGCGGCACCCTGAGTACCTTTCCCGAAGTTTGCTTCCTAGCTGGTTAAACTCGGCATTCAGAGGCGAGATGAGAACAAACTTGCTCCGCGTGCGGCGAAGTGCCTTGATGCCCTGCCCTAAATGTTTGAGCTTCTGGCCAGCGTCACGCAAGTACTTTGACACGTAGGATTCTCACTTTTACTCCAAGCTGTCCCTGTTGGCTGAAGCAGTCGGCGTGTCTGTATCGCAGCCTGGGAGGCCGGGCGTTGGGGGAGTCTGCCAAGTGACTGGCCTCCATTTATAGCTAACTGAGAAACTGCGTCGAAGCTTTCGGGAGCCTCTTACAGGGAATGGTTGCAGTTCGGAATTGGAGACTGTGCTGGCAAACGTCAGCAGCTCCTCTCCCTCGGAGGGCTCTTGGTGTGCCGACTCCTAACAGCCAGCACGGTCCCCAGCTCGTGAACGGTCCCATTGCGAGCCGGCCTCGTCCGTGAAAGAGCCACGTGAGGCTGATCTCCAAGAGTCGGGCTCCACACCTGGAGCCTTTGGGACAGGGCAGTCCTGAGCCGATGTGCCCACCAGGGGACGCGACCAAAGTTTACGTACCACAGGAAAGCGCATCAAGGCCTCGTGTTCTCTCCATGAAATGAACGTGAGCTTGAAGGGTGATGCGTCAGAGTAATATGTGAACAGCTTGCTGGTACGCCTGTCTTTGCCCCCTCTCACGGTCTCACGCACCCGGGCTCAGTTCCGTGTAGGAATGCTGAGTGGGAGTGCCAGCCTCGCTTCTGGACTCGAAAGCCGTCCACCCCCTAATGGCAGGTTGTGTGTGTCTCTCACGTGGGGGGAGGAATGAGGTCGCCCACAGAGGTTCTGCCATGAAAGATCTATAGACGCATGCTGCTGAGGAGCTTGTTCCTCATGGAGCGTCCCCGAAGGCCAGAAGAATGCCGAAGGTCTCTTTCAAAGCTGCCGGATGCTCTGCCGTTCTAGGCCTGAGATACGGACCTTGTGACGGCACTGTAACCCCGCGAGATTCAGGAGACATCGCCAGTGCGAGTGGCAATCCGGAAGGAAGAACCTTCAAGGCGGAGTGTCCTTTCCTGTACAAAACGGCGCCCAAGTGGCTGAGGCAGGGAGCATTTTCCTTCACAGAACCGGCATCCTCGTATGCCTGTGGGTTACTCTAAAGAAACGACACTGTCAGCAACCTCTTCGAAAAGGCCTTCGCAAGCGACTTGGAGACAACAGCAGCGCAGTGGAGGCACAGACCATTGTCCTAGAGAGCAGCACAGTGTCTCTAGCAGCGATCGCTTCCAGGAGGATACTTAAGCCACACCGAGATTCCAGCCGGGAGGTTTGCCTTATAGCAATACAACTCACTCAAGAAAGAGGGATGAGGTGTAGGGCTAATCTACGTGCACTCACGCACTGTGTCCCCGAGAAGGTTTCACGGAGCAGAATGCATCACCGACCGCTACCACGTGTGTGCACCAAAGAAGCCCTGTGCCGTGGGTGTTCTCAGGCTGACAGCGAAGACCTAGGTGTGTGCTGCACCCGCGCTCGGTGGTTCACACGTTGCGTGACCCTGTGCCTTTGGAAGATGTTCAGAGCAGGTGGCACCTGCGTGCTGCGAGTGCAAGAGGTGTAGAGTGTAGAGGCCTTTCACACTGGAGGAAGGGCTTGCATCTCATGGAGAAAATGTGTACGTCGCCCAGGAGATGGAGGCACGCTCTTGACACCATTTCCTCTGCCCGTTTAAAACACAAGTGTTTGTACTCGATCTGGGCTGCCTGGTGAAACGCTTGGCAGTCCGCATCACCCTGAGCACCTTACCTGAAGTTTGATTCGTAGCTGGGTAAACTCGGGCTTCAGAGGCTTAGACGAGACCAAACGTGTTCAGCTTGTGGCGAAAGCCTTTGACCAGAGGCATATATGCTTGTGCTTGGGGCGAGGGCTAGGCAAGAACGTTTACACACTGGGTTTTTATCTTTACCCTAAGCTGTCCCTTTTGGCTGCAGCAGGCGGAGAGAACCCGCGGAGAGAGAACAGCTGCGAAGTGGTTGCACAGAACAGTCACCTCGATACCAGCCCCGGGCTCCCAAGCAATGATCCTTCCCCGCAGGGTACTTAACCCACCCAGGGATTCAAGCAGGGAGTTCGCCTTGTCCAACTGGCACAGGAGACTGGCATGAGACGTAGGGCTCATCTACTTGCGTTCACACTACGTGGCCCGGAGAAGTTCTCACGGAGCCGAATCCAGCACCCTTCCTCCACCACGTGTGTACACAAAGGAGCGCTGGGCAGTGGGTGTTCTCAGGCCAAGAGAGAAGCCCTTGTTCTGTGCTGCACCTGATGGGAGGTTGAAAGGTTTTCTGACCTTCCTGCTCTGGAAGCTTTTCAGAGCTGAGGCTACGCCTGGGCTGCGAAAGCAGAGAGGCGTAGAGGCCTTTCACACGGAAGGCGTAGGCCTGTTTCCCATGGGGAAAGTGTACGTCGCCCAACCCCCACTCCCACCCCACCCCACCCCACCCCACCCCACTCCAACCCACCCCCAGCTGGAGGCGTGCGGGTTGACACCATTTTGTCCTGCCCATGGAAAATACAAAGAGGCGTACACGATTTGGGCTGTCTGGTGAAAGAATTTTGAATCGGCGGCACCCTGAGTACCTTTCCCGAAGTTTGCTTCCTAGCTGGTTAAACTCGGCATTCAGAGGCGAGATGAGAACAAACTTGCTCCGCGTGCGGCGAAGTGCCTTGATGCCCTGCCCTAAATGTTTGAGCTTCTGGCCAGCCTCACGCAAGTACTTTGACATGTAGGATTCTCACTTTTACTCCAAGCTGTCCCTGTTGGCTGAAGCAGTCGGCGTGTCTGTATCGCAGCCTGGGAGGCCGGGCGTTGGGGGAGTCTGCCAAGTGACTGGCCTCCATTTATAGCTAACTGAGAAACTGCGTCGAAGCTTTCGGGAGCCTCTTACAGGGAATGGTTGCAGTTCGGAATTGGAGACTGTGCTGGCAAACGTCAGCAGCTCCTCTCCCTCGGAGGGCTCTTGGTGTGCCAACTCCTAACAGCCAGCACGGTCCCCAGCTCGCGAACGGTCCCATTGCGAACCGGTCTCGTCCGTGAAAGAGTCACGTGAGGCTGATCTCCAAGAGTCGGGCTCCACACCTGGAGCCTTTGGGACAGGGCAGTCCTGAGCCGATGTGCCCACCAGGGGACGCGACCAAAGTTTACGTACCACAGGAAAGCGTATCAAGGCCTCGTGTTCTCTCCATGAAATGAACGTGAGCTTGAAGGGTGATGCGTCAGCGTGCACCGTGAACAGCTCGCTGGTACGCCTGTCTTTGCCCCCTCTCACGGTCTCACGCACCGGGGCTCAGTTCCGTGCAGGAATGCTGAGTGGGAGCGCCAGCCTCGCTTCTGGACTCGAAAGCCTTCCACCCCCTAATGGCAGGTTGTGTGTGTCTCTCACGTGGGGGGAGGAATGAGGTCGCCCACAGAGGTTCTGCCATGAAAGATCTAAAGACGCACGCTGCTGAGGAGCTTGTTCCTCATGGAGCGTCCCCGAAGGCCAGAAGAATGCCGAAGGTCTCTTTCAAAGCTGCCAGATGCTCTGCCGTTCTAGGCCTGAGATAAGGACCTTGTGACGGCACTGTAACCCCGCGAGATTCAGGAGACATCGCCATTGCGAGTGGCAATCCGGAAGGAAGAACCTTCAAGGCGGAGTGTCCTTTCCTGTACAAAACGGCGCCCAAGTGGCTGAGGCAGGGAGCATTTTCCTTCACAGAACCGGCATCCTCGTATGCCTGTGGGTTACTCTAAAGAAACGACACTGTGAGCAACCTCTTCGAAAAGGCCTTCGCAAGCGACTTGGAGACAACAGCAGCGCAGTGGAGGCACAGACCATTGTCCTAGAGAGCAGCCCAGTGTCTGTAGCAGCGATCGCTTCCCGGAGGATACTTAAGCCACACCGAGATTCCAGCAGGGAGGTTTGCCTTTTAGCAGTACAACTCACTCAAGAAAGAGGGATGAGGTGTAGGGCTAATCTACGTGCGCTCACGCTCTGTGTCCCCGAGAAGGTTTCACGGAGCAGAATGCATCACCGACCGCTACCACGTGTGTGCACCAAAGAAGCCCTGTGCCGTGGGTGTTCTCAGGCCGACAGCGAAGACCTAGGTGTGTGCTGCACCCGAGCTCGGTGGTTCACACGTTGTGTGACCCTGTGCCTTTGGAAGATGTTCAGAGCGGGTGGCACCTGCGTGCTGCGAGCGCAAGAGGTGTAGAGTGTAGAGGCCTTTCACACTGGAGGTAGGGCTTGCATCTCATGGAGAAAATGTGTACGTCGCCCGGGAGATGGAGGCACGCTCTTGACACCATTTCCTCTGCCCGTTTAAAACACAAGTGTTTGTACTCGATCTGGGCTGCCTGGTGAAACGCTTGGCAGTCCGCATCACCCTGAGCACCTTTCCTGAAGTTTGATTCGTAGCTGGGTAAACTCGGGCTTCAGAGGCTTAGACGAGACCAAACGTGTTCAGCTTGTGGCGAAAGCCTTTGACCAGAGGCATATATGCTTGTGCTTGGGGCGAGGGCTAGGCAAGAACGTTTACACACTGGGTTTTTATCTTTACCCTAAGCTGTCCCTTTTGGCTGCAGCAGGCGGAGAGAACCCGCGGAGAGAGAACAGCTGCGAAGTGGTTGCACAGAACAGTCACCTCGATACCAGCCCCGGGCTCCCAAGCAATGATCCTTCCCCGCAGGGTACTTAACCCACCCAGGGATTCAAGCAGGGAGTTCGCCTTGTCCAACTGGCACAGGAGACTGGCATGAGACGTAGGGCTCATCTACTTGCGTTCACACTACGTGGCCCGGAGAAGTTCTCACGGAGCCGAATCCAGCACCCTTCCTCCACCACGTGTGTACACAAAGGAGCGCTGGGCAGTGGGTGTTCTCAGGCCAAGAGAGAAGCCCTTGTTCTGTGCTGCACCTGATGGGAGGTTGAAAGGTTTTCTGACCTTCCTGCTCTGGAAGCTTTTCAGAGCTGAGGCTACGCCTGGGCTGCGAAAGCAGAGAGGCGTAGAGGCCTTTCACACGGAAGGCGTAGGCCTGTTTCCCATGGGGAAAGTGTACGTCGCCCAACCCCCACTCCCACCCCACCCCACCCCACCCCACCCCACTCCAACCCACCCCCAGCTGGAGGCGTGCGGGTTGACACCATTTTGTCCTGCCCATGGAAAATACAAAGAGGCGTACACGATTTGGGCTGTCTGGTGAAAGAATTTTGAATCGGCGGCACCCTGAGTACCTTTCCCGAAGTTTGCTTCCTAGCTGGTTAAACTCGGCATTCAGAGGCGAGATGAGAACAAACTTGCTCCGCGTGCGGCGAAGTGCCTTGATGCCCTGCCCTAAATGTTTGAGCTTCTGGCCAGCCTCACGCAAGTACTTTGACATGTAGGATTCTCACTTTTACTCCAAGCTGTCCCTGTTGGCTGAAGCAGTCGGCGTGTCTGTATCGCAGCCTGGGAGGCCGGGCGTTGGGGGAGTCTGCCAAGTGACTGGCCTCCATTTATAGCTAACTGAGAAACTGCGTCGAAGCTTTCGGGAGCCTCTTACAGGGAATGGTTGCAGTTCGGAATTGGAGACTGTGCTGGCAAACGTCAGCAGCTCCTCTCCCTCGGAGGGCTCTTGGTGTGCCAACTCCTAACAGCCAGCACGGTCCCCAGCTCGCGAACGGTCCCATTGCGAGCCGGTCTCGTCCGTGAAAGAGTCACGTGAGGCTGATCTCCAAGAGTCGGGCTCCACACCTGGAGCCTTTGGGACAGGGCAGTCCTGAGCCGATGTGCCCACCAGGGGACGCGACCAAAGTTTACGTACCACAGGAAAGCGTATCAAGGCCTCGTGTTCTCTCCATGAAATGAACGTGAGCTTGAAGGGTGATGCGTCAGCGTGCACCGTGAACAGCTCGCTGGTACGCCTGTCTTTGCCCCCTCTCACGGTCTCACGCACCGGGGCTCAGTTCCGTGCAGGAATGCTGAGTGGGAGCGCCAGCCTCGCTTCTGGACTCGAAAGCCTTCCACCCCCTAATGGCAGGTTGTGTGTGTCTCTCACGTGGGGGGAGGAATGAGGTCGCCCACAGAGGTTCTGCCATGAAAGATCTAAAGACGCACGCTGCTGAGGAGCTTGTTCCTCATGGAGCGTCCCCGAAGGCCAGAAGAATGCCGAAGGTCTCTTTCAAAGCTGCCAGATGCTCTGCCGTTCTAGGCCTGAGATAAGGACCTTGTGACGGCACTGTAACCCCGCGAGATTCAGGAGACATCGCCATTGCGAGTGGCAATCCGGAAGGAAGAACCTTCAAGGCGGAGTGTCCTTTCCTGTACAAAACGGCGCCCAAGTGGCTGAGGCAGGGAGCATTTTCCTTCACAGAACCGGCATCCTCGTATGCCTGTGGGTTACTCTAAAGAAACGACACTGTGAGCAACCTCTTCGAAAAGGCCTTCGCAAGCGACTTGGAGACAACAGCAGCGCAGTGGAGGCACAGACCATTGTCCTAGAGAGCAGCCCAGTGTCTGTAGCAGCGATCGCTTCCCGGAGGATACTTAAGCCACACCGAGATTCCAGCAGGGAGGTTTGCCTTTTAGCAGTACAACTCACTCAAGAAAGAGGGATGAGGTGTAGGGCTAATCTACGTGCGCTCACGCTCTGTGTCCCCGAGAAGGTTTCACGGAGCAGAATGCATCACCGACCGCTACCACGTGTGTGCACCAAAGAAGCCCTGTGCCGTGGGTGTTCTCAGGCCGACAGCGAAGACCTAGGTGTGTGCTGCACCCGAGCTCGGTGGTTCACACGTTGTGTGACCCTGTGCCTTTGGAAGATGTTCAGAGCGGGTGGCACCTGCGTGCTGCGAGCGCAAGAGGTGTAGAGTGTAGAGGCCTTTCACACTGGAGGTAGGGCTTGCATCTCATGGAGAAAATGTGTACGTCGCCCGGGAGATGGAGGCACGCTCTTGACACCATTTCCTCTGCCCGTTTAAAACACAAGTGTTTGTACTCGATCTGGGCTGCCTGGTGAAACGCTTGGCAGTCCGCATCACCCTGAGCACCTTTCCTGAAGTTTGATTCGTAGCTGGGTAAACTCGGGCTTCAGAGGCTTAGATGAGACCAAACGTGTTCAGCTTGTGGCGAAAGCCTTTGACCAGAGGCATATATGCTTGTGCTTGGGGCGAGGGCTAGGCAAGAACGTTTACACACTGGGTTTTTATCTTTACCCTAAGCTGTCCCTTTTTTGCTGCAGCAGGCGGAGAGAACCCGCGGAGAGAGAACAGCTGCGAAGTGGATGCACAGAACAGTCACCTCGATACCAGCCCCGGGCTCCCAAGCAACGATCCTTCCCTGCAGGGTACTTAACCCACCCAGGGATTCAAGCAGGGAGTTCGCCTTGTCCAACTCGCACAGGAGACTGGCATGAGACGTAGGGCTCATCTACTTGCGTTCACACTACGTGGCCCGGAGAAGTTCTCACGGAGCCGAATCCAGCACCCTTCCTCCACCACGTGTGTACACAAAGGAGCGCTGGGCAGTGGGTGTTCTCAGGCCAAGAGAGAAGCCCTTGTTCTGTGCTACACCTGCTGGGTGGTTGAAAGGTTTTCTGACCTTCCTGCTCTGGAAGCTTTTTAGAGCTGAGGCTACGCCTGGGCTGCGAAAGCAGAGAGGCGTAGAGGCCTTTCACACGGAAGACGTGGGCCTGTTTCCCATGGGGAAAGTGTACGTCGCCCAACCCCCACTCCCACCCCACCCCACCCCACCCCACCCCACTCCAACCCACCCCCAGCTGGAGGCGTGTGGGTTGACACCATTTTGTCCTGCCCATGGAAAATACAAAGAGGCGTACATGATTTGGGCTGTCTGGTGAAAGAATTTTGAATCGGCGGCACCCTGAGTACCTTTCCCGAAGTTTGCTTCCTAGCTGGTTAAACTCGGCATTCAGAGGCGAGATGAGAACAAACTTGCTCCGCGTGCGGCGAAGTGCCTTGATGCCCTGCCCTAAATGTTTGAGCTTCTGGCCAGCCTCACGCAAGTACTTTGACATGTAGGATTCTCACTTTTACTCCAAGCTGTCCCTGTTGGCTGAAGCAGTCGGCGTGTCTGTATCGCAGCCTGGGAGGCCGGGCATTGGGGGAGTCTTCCAAGTGACTGGCCTCCATTTATAGCTAACTGAGAAACTGCGTCGAAGCTTTCGGGAGCCTCTTACAGGGAATGGTTGCAGTTCGGAATTGGAGACTGTGCTGGCAAACGTCAGCAGCTCCTCTCCCTCAGAGGGCTCTTGGTGTGCCGACTCCTAACAGCCAGCACGGTCGCCAGCTCGCGAACGGTCCCATTGCGAGCCGGTCTCGTCCGTGAAAGAGCCACGTGAGGCTGATCTCCAAGAGTCGGGCTCCACACCTGGAGCCTTTGGGACAGGGCAGTCCTGAGCCGATGTGCCCACCAGGGGACGCGACCAAAGTTTACGTACCACAGGAAAGCGCATCAAGGTCTCGTGTTCTCTCCATGAAATGAACGTGAGCTTGGAGGGTGATGCGTCAGAGTAAACTGTGAACAGCTCGCTGGTACGCCTGTCTTTGCCCCCTCTCACGGTCTCACGCACCCGGGCTCAGTTCCGTGTAGGAATGCTGAGTGGGAGCGCCAGCCTCGCTTCTGGACTCTAAAGTCTTCCACCCCCTAATGGCAGGTTGTGTGTGTCTCTCACGTGGGGGGAGGAATGAGGTCGCCCACAGAGGTTCTGCCATGAAAGATCTATAGACGCATGCTGCTGAGGAGCTTGTTCCTCATGGAGCGTCCCCGAAGGCCAGAAGAATGCCGAAGGTCTCTTTCAAAGCTGCCGGATGCTCTGCCGTTCTAGGCCTGAGATACGGACCTTGTGACGGCACTGTAACCCCGCGAGATTCAGGAGACATCGCCAGTGCGAGTGGCAATCCGGAAGGAAGAACCTTCAAGGCGGAGTGTCCTTTCCTGTACAAAACGGCGCCCAAGTGGCTGAGGCAGGGAGCATTTTCCTTCACAGAACCGGCATCCTCGTATGCCTGTGGGTTACTCTAAAGAAACGACACTGTGAGCAACCTCTTCGAAAAGGCCTTCGCAAGCGACTTGGAGACAACAGCAGCGCAGTGGAGGCACAGACCATTATCCTAGAGAGCAGCACAGTGTCTCTAGCAGCGATCGCTTCCGGGAGGATACTTAAGCCACACCGAGATTCCAGCAGGGAGGTTTGCCTTATAGCAGTACAACTCACTCAAGAAAGAGGGATGAGGTGTAGGGCTAATCTACGTGCGCTAACGCACTGTGTCCCCGAGAAGGTTTCACGGAGCAGAATGCATCACCGACCGCTACCACGTGTGTGCACCAAAGAAGCCCTGTGCCGTGGGTGTTCTCAGGCCGACAGCGAAGACCTAGGTGTGTGCTGCACCCGCGCTCGGTGGTTCACACGTTGTGTGACCCTGTGCCTTTGGAAGATGTTCAGAGCGGGTGGCACCTGCGTGCTGCGAGCGCAAGAGGTGTAGAGTGTAGAGGCCTTTCACACTGGAGGAAGGGCTTGCATCTCATGGAGAAAATGTGTACGTCGCCCGGGAGATGGAGGCACGCTCTTGACACCGTTTCTTCTGCCCGTTTAAAACACAAGTGTTTGTACTCGATCTGGGCTGCCTGGTGAAACGCTTGGCAGTCCGCATCACCCTGAGCACCTTTCCTGAAGTTTGATTCGTAGCTGGGTAAACTCG
The DNA here is from genome assembly GCF_937001465.1 of Orcinus orca. Taxonomy (NCBI): domain Eukaryota; kingdom Metazoa; phylum Chordata; class Mammalia; order Artiodactyla; family Delphinidae; genus Orcinus; species Orcinus orca. The sequence goes on along the minus strand of NC_064572.1, from coordinate 1,937,517 downwards.
GGCTTCAGAGGCTTAGATGAGACCAAACGTGTTCAGCTTGTGGCGAAAGCCTTTGACCAGAGGCCTATAAGCTTGTGCTTGGGGCGAGGGCTAGGCAAGAACGTTTACACACTGGGTTTTTATCTTTACCCTAAGCTGTCCCTTTTGGCTGCAGCAGGCGGAGAGAACCCGCGGAGAGAGAACAGCTGCGAAGTGGATGCACAGAACAGTCACCTCGATACCAGCCCCGGGCTCCCAAGCAACGATCCTTCCCCGCAGGGTACTTAACCCACCCAGGGATTCAAGCAGGGAGTTCGCCTTGTCCAACTCGCACAGGAGACTGGCATGAGACGTAGGGCTCATCTACTTGCGTTCACACTACGTGGCCCGGAGAAGTTCTCACGGAGCCGAATCCAGCACCCTTCCTCCACCACGTGTGTACACAAAGGAGCGCTGGGCAGTGGGTGTTCTCAGGCCAAGAGAGAAGCCCTTGTTCTGTGCTGCACCTGCTGGGTGGTTCAAAGGTTTTCTGACCTTCCTGCTCTGGAAGCTTTTCAGAGCTGAGGCTACGCCTGGGCTGCGAAAGCAGAGAGGCGTAGAGGCCTTTCACACGGAAGGCGTGGGCCTGTTTCCCATGGGGAAAGTGTACGTCGCCCAACCCCCACTCCCACCCCACCCCACCCCACCCCACCCCACTCCAACCCACCCCCAGCTGGAGGCGTGCGGGTTGACACCATTTTGTCCTGCCCATGGAAAATACAAAGAGGCGTACACGATTTGGGCTGTCTGGTGAAAGAATTTTGAATCGGCGGCACCCTGAGTACCTTTCCCGAAGTTTGCTTCCTAGCTGGTTAAACTCGGCATTCAGAGGCGAGATGAGAACAAACTTGCTCCGCGTGCAGCGAAGTGCCTTGATGCCCTGCCCTAAATGTTTGAGCTTCTGGCCAGCGTCACGCAAGTACTTTGACACGTAGGATTCTCACTTTTACTCCAAGCTGTCCCTGTTGGCTGAAGCAGTCGGCGTGTCTGTATCGCAGCCTGGGAGGCCGGGCGTTGGGGGAGTCTGCCAAGTGACTGGCCTCCATTTATAGCTAACTGAGAAACTGCGTCGAAGCTTTCGGGAGCCTCTTACAGGGAATGGTTGCAGTTCGGAATTGGAGACTGTGCTGGCAAACGTCAGCAGCTCCTCTCCCTCGGAGGGCTCTTGGTGTGCCGACTCCTAACAGCCAGCACGGTCCCCAGCTCGTGAACGGTCCCATTGCGAGCCGGTCTCGTCCGTGAAAGAGTCACGTGAGGCTGATCTCCAAGAGTCGGGCTCCACACCTGGAGCCTTTGGGACAGGGCAGTCCTGAGCCGATGTGCCCACCAGGGGACGCGACCAAAGTTTACGTACCACAGGAAAGCGTATCAAGGCCTCGTGTTCTCTCCATGAAATGAACGTGAGCTTGAAGGGTGATGCGTCAGCGTGCACCGTGAACAGCTCGCTGGTACGCCTGTCTTTGCCCCCTCTCACGGTCTCACGCACCGGGGCTCAGTTCCGTGCAGGAATGCTGAGTGGGAGCGCCAGCCTCGCTTCTGGACTCGAAAGCCGTCCACCCCCTAATGGCAGGTTGTGTGTGTCTCTCACGTGGGGGGAGGAATGAGGTCGCCCACAGAGGTTCTGCCATGAAAGATCTAAAGACGCACGCTGCTGAGGAGCTTGTTCCTCATGGAGCGTCCCCGAAGGCCAGAAGAATGCCGAAGGTCTCTTTCAAAGCTGCCGGACGCTCTGCCGTTCTAGGCCTGAGATAAGGACCTTGTGACGGCACTGTAACCCCGCGAGATTCAGGAGACATCGCCACTGCGAGTGGCAATCCGGAAGGAAGAACCTTCAAGGCGGAGTGTCCTTTCCTGTACAAAACGGCGCCCAAGTGGCTGAGGCAGGGAGCATTTTCCTTCACAGAACCGGCATCCTCGTATGCCTGTGGGTTACTCTAAAGAAACGACACTGTGAGCAACCTCTTCGAAAAGGCCTTCGCAAGCGACTTGGAGACAACAGCAGCGCAGTGGAGGCACAGACCATTGTCCTAGAGAGCAGCACAGTGTCTCTAGCAGCGATCGCTTCCCGGAGGATACTTAAGCCACACCGAGATTCCAGCAGGCAGGTTTGCCTTATAGCAGTACAACTCACTCAAGAAAGAGGGATGAGGTGTAGGGCTAATCTACGTGCGCTCACGCTCTGTGTCCCCGAGAAGGTTTCACGGAGCAGAATGCATCACCGACCGCTACCACGTGTGTGCACCAAAGAAGCCCTGTGCCGTGGGTGTTCTCAGGCCGACAGCGAAGACCTAGGTGTGTGCTGCACCCGCGCTCGGTGGTTCACACGTTGCGTGACCCTGTGCCTTTTGAAGATGCTCAGAGCGGGTGGCACCTGCGTGCTGCGAGCGCAAGAGGTGTAGAGTGTAAAGGCCTTTCACACTGGAGGAAAGGCTTGCATCTCATGGAGAAAATGTGTACATCGCCCGGGAGATGGTGGCGCGCTCTTGACACCATTTCCTCTGCCCGTTTAAAACACAAGTGTTTGTACTCGATCTGGGCTGCCTGGTGAAACGCTTGGCAGTCCGCATCACCCTGAGCACCTTTCCTGAAGTTTGATTCGTAGCTGGGTAAACTCGGGCTTCAGAGGCTTAGATGAGACCAAACGTGTTCAGCTTGTGGCGAAAGCCTTTGACCAGAGGCATATAAGCTTGTGCTTGGGGCGAGGGCTAGGCAAGAACGTTTACACACTGGGTTTTTATCTTTACCCTAAGCTGTCCCTTTTGGCTGCAGCAGGCGGAGAGAACCCGCGGAGAGAGAACAGCTGCGAAGTGGATGCACAGAACAGTCACCTCGATACCAGCCCCGGGCTCCCAAGCAACGATCCTTCCCTGCAGGGTACTTAACCCACCCAGGGATTCAAGCAGGGAGTTCGCCTTGTCCAACTCGCACAGGAGACTGGCATGAGACGTAGGGCTCATCTACTTGCGTTCACACTACGTGGCCCGGAGAAGTTCTCACGGAGCCGAATCCAGCACCCTTCCTCCACCACGTGTGTACACAAAGGAGCGCTGGCCAGTGGGTGTTCTCAGGCCAAGAGAGAAGCCCTTGTTCTGTGCTGCACCTGCTGGATGGTTCAAAGGTTTTCTGACCTTCCTGCTCTGGAAGCTTTTCAGAGCCGAGGCTACACCTGGGCTGCGAAAGCAGAGAGGCGTAGAGGCCTTTCACACGGAAGGCGTGGGCCTGTTTCCCATGGGGAAAGTGTACGTCGCCCAACCCCCACTCCCACCCCACCCCACCCCACCCCACCCCACTCCAACCCACCCCCAGCTGGAGGCGTGCGGGTTGACACCATTTTGTCCTGCCCATGGAAAATACAAAGAGGCGTACACGATTTGGGCTGTCTGGTGAAAGAATTTTGAATCGGCGGCACCCTGAGTACCTTTCCCGAAGTTTGCTTCCTAGCTGGTTAAACTCGGCATTCAGAGGCGAGATGAGAACAAACTTGCTCCGCGTCCGGCGAAGTGCCTTGATGCCCTGCCCTAAATGTTTGAGCTTCTGGCCAGCGTCACGCAAGTACTTTGACACGTAGGATTCTCACTTTTACTCCAAGCTGTCCCTGTTGGCTGAAGCAGTCGGCGTGTCTGTATCGCAGCCTGGGAGGCTGGGCGTTGGGGGAGTCTGCCAAGTGACTGGCCTCCATTTATAGCTAACTGAGAAACTGCATCGAAGCTTCCGGGAGCCTCTTACAGGGAATGGTTGCAGTTCGGAATTGGAGACTGTGCTGGCAAACGTCAGCAGCTCCTCTCCCTCGGAGGGCTCTTGGTGTGCCGACTCCTAACAGCCAGCACGGTCCCCAGCTCGCGAACGGTCCCATTGCGAGCCGGTCTCGTCCGTGAAAGAGCCACGTGAGGCTGATCTCCAAGAGTCGGGCTCCACACCTGGAGCCTTTGGGACAGGGCAGTCCTGAGCCGATGTGCCCACCAGGGGACGCGACCAAAGTTTACGTACCACAGGAAAGCGCATCAAGGCCTCGTGTTCTCTCCATGAAATGAACGTGAGCTTGAAGGGTGATGCGTCAGAGTAAACTTTGAACAGCTCGCTGGTACGCCTGTCTTTGCCCCCTCTCACGGTCTCACGCACCCGGGCTCAGTTCCATGTAGGAATGCTGAGTGGGAGCGCCAGCCTCGCTTCTGGACTCTAAAGCCATCCACCCCCTAATGGCAGGTTGTGTGAGTCTCTCACGTGGGGGGAGGAATGAGGTCGCCCACAGAGGTTCTGCCATGAAAGATCTAAAGACGCACGCTGCTGAGGAGCTTGTTCCTCATGGAGCGTCCCCGAAGGCCAGAAGAATGCCGAAGGTCTCTTTCAAAGCTGCCGGACGCTCTGCCGTTCTAGGCCTGAGATAAGGACCTTGTGACGGCACTGTAACCCCGCGAGATTCAGGAGACATCGCCACTGCGAGTGGCAATCCGGAAGGAAGAACCTTCAAGGCGGAGTGTCCTTTCCTGTACAAAACGGCGCCCAAGTGGCTGAGGCAGGGAGCATTTTCCTTCACAGAACCGGCATCCTCGTATGCCTGTGGGTTACTCTAAAGAAACGACACTGTGAGCAACCTCTTCGAAAAGGCCTTCGCAAGCGACTTGGAGACAACAGCAGCGCAGTGGAGGCACAGACCATTGTCCTAGAGAGCAGCACAGTGTCTCTAGCAGCGATCGCTTCCCGGAGGATACTTAAGCCACACCGAGATTCCAGCAGGGAGGTTTGCCTTATAGCAGTACAACTCACTCAAGAAAGAGGGATGAGGTGTAGGGCTAATCTACGTGCGCTCACGCTCTGTGTCCCCGAGAAGGTTTCACGGAGCAGAATGCATCACCGACCGCTACCACGTGTGTGCACCAAAGAAGCCCTGTGCCGTGGGTGTTCTCAGGCCAACAGCGAAGACCTAGGTGTGTGCTGCACCCGCGCTCGGTGTTTCACACGTTGTGTGACCCTGTGCCTTTGGAAGATGTTCAGAGCGGGTGGCACCTGCGTGCTGCGAGCGCAAGAGGTGTAGAGTGTAGAGGCCTTTCACACTGGAGGAAGGGCTTGCATCTCATGGAGAAAATGTGTACGTCGCCCGGGAGATGGAGGCGCGCTCTTGACACCATTTCCTCTGCCCGTTTAAAACACAAGTGTTTGTACTCGATCTGGGCTGCCTGGTGAAACGCTTGGCAATCCGCATCACCCTGAGCACCTTTCCTGAAGTTTGATTCGTAGCTGGGTAAACTCGGGCTTCAGAGGCTTAGATGAGACCAAACGTGTTCAGCTTGTGGCGAAAGCCTTTGACCAGAGGCATATATGCTTGTGCTTGGGGCGAGGGCTAGGCAAGAACGTTTACACACTGGGTTTTTATCTTTACCCTAAGCTGTCCCTTTTGGCTGCAGCAGGCGGAGAGAACCCGCGGAGAGAGAACAGCTGCGAAGTGGATGCACAGAACAGTCACCTCGATACCAGCCCCGGGCTCCCAAGCAACGATCCTTCCCCGCAGGGTACTTAACCCACCCAGGGATTCAAGCAGGGAGTTCGCCTTGTCCAACTCGCACAGGAGACTGGCATGAGACGTAGGGCTCATCTACTTGCGTTCACACTACGTGGCCCGGAGAAGTTCTCACGGAGCCGAATCCAGCACCCTTCCTCCACCACGTGTGTACACAAAGGAGCGCTGGGCAGTGGGTGTTCTCAGGCCAAGAGAGAAGCCCTTGTTCTGTGCTGCACCTGCTGGGTGGTTCAAAGGTTTTCTGACCTTCCTGTTCTGGAAGCTTTTCAGAGCTGAGGCTACGCCTGGGCTGCGAAAGCAGAGAGGCGTAGAGGCCTTTCACACGGAAGGCGTGGGCCTGTTTCCCATGGGGAAAGTGTACGTCGCCCAACCCCCACTCCCACCCCACCCCACCCCACCCCACCCCCCTCCAACCCACCCCCAGCTGGAGGCATGCGGGTTGACACCATTTTGTCCTGCCCATGGAAAATACAAAGAGGCGTACACGATTTGGGCTGTCTGGTGAAAGAATTTTGAATCGGCGGCACCCTGAGTACCTTTCCCGAAGTTTGCTTCCTAGCTGGTTAAACTCGGCATTCAGAGGCGAGATGAGAACAAACTTGCTCCGCGTGCGGCAAAGTGCCTTGATGCCCTGCCCTAAATGTTTGAGCTTCTGGCCAGCCTCACGCAAGTACTTTGACACGTAGGATTCTCACTTTTACTCCAAGCTGTCCCTGTTGGCTGAAGCAGTCGGCGTGTCTGTATCGCAGCCTGGGAGGCCGGGCGTTGGGGGAGTCTGCCAAGTGACTGGCCTCCATTTATAGCTAACTGAGAAACTGCGTCGAAGCTTTCGGGAGCCTCTTACAGGGAATGGTTGCAGTTCGGAATTGGAGACTGTGCTGGCAAACGTCAGCAGCTCCTCTCCCTCGGAGGGCTCTTGGTGTGCCGACTCCTAACAGCCAGCACGGTCCCCAGCTCGTGAACGGTCCCATTGCGAGCCGGTCTCGTCCGTGAAAGAGCCACGTGAGGCTGATCTCCAAGAGTCGGGCTCCACACCTGGAGCCTTTGGGACAGGGCATTCCTGAGCCGATGTGCCCACCAGGGGACGCGACCAAAGTTTACGTACCACAGGAAAGCGCATCAAGGCCTCGTGTTCTCTCCATGAAATGAACGTGAGCTTGAAGGGTGATGCGTCAGAGTAATATGTGAACAGCTTGCTGGTACGCCTGTCTTTGCCCCCTCTCACGGTCTCACGCACCCGGGCTCAGTTCCGTGTAGGAATGCTGAGTGGGAGCGCCAGCCTCGCTTCTGGACTCGAAAGCCGTCCACCCCCTAATGGCAGGTTGTGTGTGTCTCTCACGTGGGGGGAGGAATGAGGTCGCCCACAGAGGTTCTGCCATGAAAGATCTAAAGACGCACGCTGCTGAGGAGCTTGTTCCTCATGGAGCGTCCCCGAAGGCCAGAAGAATGCCGAAGGTCTCTTTCAAAGCTGCCGGACGCTCTGCCGTTCTAGGCCTGAGATAAGGACCTTGTGACGGCACTGTAACCCCGCGAGATTCAGGAGACATCGCCAGTGCGAGTGGCAATCCGGAAGGAAGAACCTTCAAGGCGGAGTGTCCTTTCCTGTACAAAACGGCGCCCAAGTGGCTGAGGCAGGGAGCATTTTCCTTCACAGAACCGGCATCCTCGTATGCCTGTGGGTTACTCTAAAGAAACGACACTGTGAGCAACCTCTTCGAAAAGGCCTTCGCAAGCGACTTGGAGACAACAGCAGCGCAGTGGAGGCACAGACCATTGTCCTAGAGAGCAGCACAGTGTCTCTAGCAGCGATCGCTTCCCGGAGGATACTTAAGCCACACCGAGATTCCAGCAGGGAGGTTTGCCTTATAGCAGTACAACTCACTCAAGAAAGAGGGATGAGGTGTAGGGCTAATCTACGTGCGCTCACGCTGTGTCCCCGAGAAGGTTTCACGGAGCAGAATGCATCACCGACCGCTACCACGTGTGTGCACCAAAGAAGCCCTGTGCCGTGAGTGTTCTCAGGCCAACAGCGAAGACCTAGGTGTGTGCTGCACCCGCGCTCGGTGTTTCACACGTTGTGTGACCCTGTGCCTTTGGAAGATGTTCAGAGCGGGTGGCACCTGCGTGCTGCGAGCGCAAGAGGTGTAGAGTGTAGAGGCCTTTCACACTGGAGGAAGGGCTTGCATCTCATGGAGAAAATGTGTACGTCGCCCGGGAGATGGAGGCGCGCTCTTGACACCATTTCCTCTGCCCGTTTAAAACACAAGTGTTTGTACTCGATCTGGGCTGCCTGGTGAAACGCTTGGCAGTCCGCATCACCCTGAGCACCTTTCCTGAAGTTTGATTCGTAGCTGGGTAAACTCGGGCTTCAGAGGCTTAGATGAGACCAAACGTGTTCAGCTTGTGGCGAAAGCCTTTGACCAGAGGCATATATGCTTGTGCTTGGGGCGAGGGCTAGGCAAGAACGTTTACACACTGGGTTTTTATCTTTACCCTAAGCTGTCCCTTTTGGCTGCAGCAGGCGGAGAGAACCCGCGGAGAGAGAACAGCTGCGAAGTGGATGCACAGAACAGTCACCTCGATACCAGCCCCGGGCTCCCAAGCAACGATCCTTCCCCGCAGGGTACTTAACCCACCCAGGGATTCAAGCAGGGAGTTCGCCTTGTCCAACTCGCACAGGAGACTGGCATGAGACGTAGGGCTCATCTACTTGCGTTCACACTACGTGGCCCGGAGAAGTTCTCACGGAGCCGAATCCAGCACCCTTCCTCCACCACGTGTGTACACAAAGGAGCGCTGGGCAGTGGGTGTTCTCAGGCCAAGAGAGAAGCCCTTGTTCTGTGCTGCACCTGCTGGGTGGTTCAAAGGTTTTCTGACCTTCCTGTTCTGGAAGCTTTTCAGAGCTGAGGCTACGCCTGGGCTGCGAAAGCAGAGAGGCGTAGAGGCCTTTCACACGGAAGGCGTGGGCCTGTTTCCCATGGGGAAAGTGTACGTCGCCCAACCCCCACTCCCACCCCACCCCACCCCACCCCACCCCACTCCAACCCACCCCCAGCTGGAGGCATGCGGGTTGACACCATTTTGTCCTGCCCATGGAAAATACAAAGAGGCGTACACGATTTGGGCTGTCTGGTGAAAGAATTTTGAATCGGCGGCACCCTGAGTACCTTTCCCGAAGTTTGCTTCCTAGCTGGTTAAACTCGGCATTCAGAGGCGAGATGAGAACAAACTTGCTCCGCGTGCGGCGAAGTGCCTTGATGCCCTGCCCTAAATGTTTGAGCTTCTGGCCAGCCTCACGCAAGTACTTTGACACGTAGGATTCTCACTTTTACTCCAAGCTGTCCCTGTTGGCTGAAGCAGTCGGCGTGTCTGTATCGCAGCCTGGGAGGCCGGGCGTTGGGGGAGTCTGCCAAGTGACTGGCCTCCATTTATAGCTAACTGAGAAACTGCGTCGAAGCTTTCGGGAGCCTCTTACAGGGAATGGTTGCAGTTCGGAATTGGAGACTGTGCTGGCAAACGTCAGCAGCTCCTCTCCCTCGGAGGGCTCTTGGTGTGCCGACTCCTAACAGCCAGCACGGTCCCCAGCTCGCGAACGGTCCCATTGCGAGCCGGTCTCGTCCGTGAAAGAGCCACGTGAGGCTGATCTCCAAGAGTCGGGCTCCACACCTGGAGCCTTTGGGACAGGGCATTCCTGAGCCGATGTGCCCACCAGGGGACGCGACCAAAGTTTACGTACCACAGGAAAGCGCATCAAGGCCTCGTGTTCTCTCCATGAAATGAACGTGAGCTTGAAGGGTGATGCGTCAGAGTAATATGTGAACAGCTTGCTGGTACGCCTGTCTTTGCCCCCTCTCACGGTCTCACGCACCCGGGCTCAGTTCCGTGTAGGAATGCTGAGTGGGAGCGCCAGCCTCGCTTCTGGACTCGAAAGCCGTCCACCCCCTAATGGCAGGTTGTGTGTGTCTCTCACGTGGGGGGAGGAATGAGGTCGCCCACAGAGGTTCTGCCATGAAAGATCTAAAGACGCACGCTGCTGAGGAGCTTGTTCCTCATGGAGCGTCCCCGAAGGCCAGAAGAATGCCGAAGGTCTCTTTCAAAGCTGCCGGACGCTCTGCCGTTCTAGGCCTGAGATAAGGACCTTGTGACGGCACTGTAACCCCGCGAGATTCAGGAGACATCGCCAGTGCGAGTGGCAATCCGGAAGGAAGAACCTTCAAGGCGGAGTGTCCTTTCCTGTACAAAACGGCGCCCAAGTGGCTGAGGCAGGGAGCATTTTCCTTCACAGAACCGGCATCCTCGTATGCCTGTGGGTTACTCTAAAGAAACGACACTGTGAGCAACCTCTTCGAAAAGGCCTTCGCAAGCGACTTGGAGACAACAGCAGCGCAGTGGAGGCACAGACCATTGTCCTAGAGAGCAGCACAGTGTCTCTAGCAGCGATCGCTTCCCGGAGGATACTTAAGCCACACCGAGATTCCAGCAGGGAGGTTTGCCTTATAGCAGTACAACTCACTCAAGAAAGAGGGATGAGGTGTAGGGCTAATCTACGTGCGCTCACGCTCTGTGTCCCCGAGAAGGTTTCACGGAGCAGAATGCATCACCGACCGCTACCACGTGTGTGCACCAAAGAAGCCCTGTGCCGTGAGTGTTCTCAGGCCAACAGCGAAGACCTAGGTGTGTGCTGCACCCGCGCTCGGTGTTTCACACGTTGTGTGACCCTGTGCCTTTGGAAGATGTTCAGAGCGGGTGGCACCTGCGTGCTGCGAGCGCAAGAGGTGTAGAGTGTAGAGGCCTTTCACACTGGAGGAAGGGCTTGCATCTCATGGAGAAAATGTGTACGTCGCCCGGGAGATGGAGGCGCGCTCTTGACACCATTTCCTCTGCCCGTTTAAAACACAAGTGTTTGTACTCGATCTGGGCTGCCTGGTGAAACGCTTGGCAATCCGCATCACCCTGAGCACCTTTCCTGAAGTTTGATTCGTAGCTGGGTAAACTCGGGCTTCAGAGGCTTAGATGAGACCAAACGTGTTCAGCTTGTGGCGAAAGCCTTTGACCAGAGGCATATATGCTTGTGCTTGGGGCGAGGGCTAGGCAAGAACGTTTACACACTGGGTTTTTATCTTTACCCTAAGCTGTCCCTTTTGGCTGCAGCAGGCGGAGAGAACCCGCGGAGAGAGAACAGCTGCGAAGTGGATGCACAGAACAGTCACCTCGATACCAGCCCCGGGCTCCCAAGCAACGATCCTTCCCCGCAGGGTACTTAACCCACCCAGGGATTCAAGCAGGGAGTTCGCCTTGTCCAACTCGCACAGGAGACTGGCATGAAACGTAGGGCTCATCTACTTGCGTTCACACTACGTGGCCCGGAGAAGTTCTCACGGAGCCGAATCCAGCACCCTTCCTCCACCACGTGTGTACACAAAGGAGCGCTGGGCAGTGGGTGTTCTCAGGCCAAGAGAGAAGCCCTTGTTCTGTGCTGCACCTGCTGGGTGGTTCAAAGGTTTTCTGACCTTCCTGTTCTGGAAGCTTTTCAGAGCTGAGGCTACGCCTGGGCTGCGAAAGCAGAGAGGCGTAGAGGCCTTTCACACGGAAGGCGTGGGCCTGTTTCCCATGGGGAAAGTGTACGTCGCCCAACCCCCACTCCCACCCCACCCCACCCCACCCCACCCCACTCCAACCCACCCCCAGCTGGAGGCATGCGGGTTGACACCATTTTGTCCTGCCCATGGAAAATACAAAGAGGCGTACACGATTTGGGCTGTCTGGTGAAAGAATTTTGAATCGGCGGCACCCTGAGTACCTTTCCCGAAGTTTGCTTCCTAGCTGGTTAAACTCGGCATTCAGAGGCGAGATGAGAACAAACTTGCTCCGCGTGCGGCGAAGTGCCTTGATGCCCTGCCCTAAATGTTTGAGCTTCTGGCCAGCCTCACGCAAGTACTTTGACACGTAGGATTCTCACTTTTACTCCAAGCTGTCCCTGTTGGCTGAAGCAGTCGGCGTGTCTGTATCGCAGCCTGGGAGGCCGGGCGTTGGGGGAGTCTGCCAAGTGACTGGCCTCCATTTATAGCTAACTGAGAAACTGCGTCGAAGCTTTCGGGAGCCTCTTACAGGGAATGGTTGCAGTTCGGAATTGGAGACTGTGCTGGCAAACGTCAGCAGCTCCTCTCCCTCGGAGGGCTCTTGGTGTGCCGACTCCTAACAGCCAGCACGGTCCCCAGCTCGCGAACGGTCCCATTGCGAGCCGGTCTCGTCCGTGAAAGAGCCACGTGAGGCTGATCTCCAAGAGTCGGGCTCCACACCTGGAGCCTTTGGGACAGGGCATTCCTGAGCCGATGTGCCCACCAGGGGACGCGACCAAAGTTTACGTACCACAGGAAAGCGCATCAAGGCCTCGTGTTCTCTCCATGAAATGAACGTGAGCTTGAAGGGTGATGCGTCAGAGTAATATGTGAACAGCTTGCTGGTACGCCTGTCTTTGCCCCCTCTCACGGTCTCACGCACCCGGGCTCAGTTCCGTGTAGGAATGCTGAGTGGGAGCGCCAGCCTCGCTTCTGGACTCGAAAGCCGTCCACCCCCTAATGGCAGGTTGTGTGTGTCTCTCACGTGGGGGGAGGAATGAGGTCGCCCACAGAGGTTCTGCCATGAAAGATCTAAAGACGCACGCTGCTGAGGAGCTTGTTCCTCATGGAGCGTCCCCGAAGGCCAGAAGAATGCCGAAGGTCTCTTTCAAAGCTGCCGGACGCTCTGCCGTTCTAGGCCTGAGATAAGGACCTTGTGACGGCACTGTAACCCCGCGAGATTCAGGAGACATCGCCAGTGCGAGTGGCAATCCGGAAGGAAGAACCTTCAAGGCGGAGTGTCCTTTCCTGTACAAAACGGTGCCCAAGTGGCTGAGGCAGGGAGCATTTTCCTTCACAGAACCGGCATCCTCGTATGCCTGTGGGTTACTCTAAAGAAACGACACTGTGAGCAACCTCTTCGAAAAGGCCTTCGCAAGCGACTTGGAGACAACAGCAGCGCAGTGGAGGCACAGACCATTGTCCTAGAGAGCAGCACAGTGTCTCTAGCAGCGATCGCTTCCCAGAGGATACTTAAGCCACACCGAGATTCCAGCAGGGAGGTTTGCCTTATAGCAGTACAACTCACTCAAGAAAGAGGGATGAGGTGTAGGGCTAATCTACGTGCGCTCACGCTCTGTGTCCCCGAGAAGGTTTCACGGAGCAGAATGCATCACCGACCGCTACCACGTGTGCGCACCAAAGAAGCCCTGTGCCGTGGGTGTTCTCAGGCCGACAGCGAAGACCTAGGTGTGTGCTGCACCCGCGCTCGGTGGTTCACACGTTGTGTGACCCTGTGCCTTTGGAAGATGTTCAGAGCGGGTGGCACCTGCGTGCTGCGAGCGCAAGAGGTGTAGAGTGTAGAGGCCTTTCACACTGGAGGAAGGGCTTGCATCTCATGGAGAAAATGTGTACGTCGCCCGGGAGATGGAGGCACGCTCTTGACACCATTTCCTCTGCCCGTTTAAAACACAAGTGTTTGTACTCGATCTGGGCTGCCTGGTGAAACGCTTGGCAGTCCGCATCACCCTGAGCACCTTTCCTGAAGTTTGATTCGTAGCTGGGTAAACTCGGGCTTCAGAGGCTTAGATGAGACCAAACGTGTTCAGCTTGGGGCAAAAGCCTTTGACCAGAGGCATATACGCTTGTGCTTGGGGCGAGGGCTAGGCAAGAACGTTTACACACTGGGTTTTTATCTTTACCCTAAGCTGTCCCTTTTGGCTGCAGCAGGCGCAGAGAACCCGCGGAGAGAGAACAGCTGCGAAGTGGATGCACAGAACAGTCACCTCAATACCAGCCCCGGGCTCCCAAGCAACGATCCTTCCCCGCAGGGTACTTAACCCACCCAGGGATTCAAGCAGGGAGTTCGCCTTGTCCAACTCGCACAGGAGACTGGCATGAGACGTAGGGCTCATCTACTTGCGTTCACACTACGTGGCCCGGAGAAGTTCTCACGGAGCCGAATCCAGCACCCTTCCTCCACCACGTGTGTACACAAAGGAGCGCTGGGCAGTGGGTGTTCTCAGGCCAAGAGAGAAGCCCTTGTTCTGTGCTGCACCTGCTGGGTGGTTCAAAGGTTTTCTGACCTTCCTGCTCTGGAAGCTTTTCAGAGCTGAGGCTACGCCTGGGCTGCGAAAGCAGAGAGGCGTAGAGGCCTTTCACACGGAAGGCGTGGGCCTGTTTCCCATGGGGAAAGTGTACGTCGCCCAACCCCCACTCCCACCCCACCCCACCCCACCCCACCCCACTCCAACCCACCCCCAGCTGGAGGCGTGCGGGTTGACACCATTTTGTCCTGCCCATGGAAAATACAAAGAGGCGTACACGATTTGGGCTGTCTGGTGAAAGAATTTTGAATCGGCGGCACCCTGAGTACCTTTCCCGAAGTTTGCTTCCTAGCTGGTTAAACTCGGCATTCAGAGGCGAGATGAGAACAAACTTGCTCCGCGTGCGGCGAAGTGCCTTGATGCCCTGCCCTAAATGTTTGAGCTTCTGGCCAGCCTCACGCAAGTACTTTGACACGTAGGATTCTCACTTTTACTCCAAGCTGTCCCTGTTGGCTGAAGCAGTCAGCGTGTCTGTATCGCAGCCTGGGAGGCCGGGCGTTGGGGGAGTCTGCCAAGTGACTGGCCTCCATTTATAGCTAACTGAGAAACTGCGTCGAAGCTTTCGGGAGCCTCTTACAGGGAATGGTTGCAGTTGGGAATTGGAGACTGTGCTGGCAAACGTCAGCAGCTCCTCTCCCTCGGAGGGCTCTTGGTGTGCCGACTCCTAACAGCCAGCACGGTCCCCAGCTCGTGAACGGTCCCATTGTGAGCCGGTCTCGTCCGTGAAAGAGCCACGTGAGGCTGATCTCCAAGAGTCGGGCTCCACACCTGGAGCCTTTGGGACAGGGCAGTCCTGAGCCAATGTGCCCACCAGGGGACGCGACCAAAGTTTACGTACCACAGGAAAGCGCATCAAGGCCTCGTGTTCTCTCCATGAAATGAACGTGAGCTTGAAGGGTGATGCGTCAGCGTGCACCGTGAACAGCTCGCTGGTACGCCTGTCTTTGCCCCCTCTCACGGTCTCACGCACCGGGGCTCAGTTCCGTGCAGGAATGCTGAGTGGGAGCGCCAGCCTCACTTCTGGACTCGAAAGCCTTCCACCCCCTAATGGCAGGTTGTGTGTGTCTCTCACGTGGGGGGAGGAATGAGGTCGCCCACAGAGGTTCTGCCATGAAAGATCTAAAGACGCACGCTGCTGAGGAGCTTGTTCCTCATGGAGCGTCCCCGAAGGCCAGAAGAATGCCGAAGGTCTCTTTCAAAGCTGCCGGACGCTCTGCCGTTCTAGGCCTGAGATAAGGACCTTGTGACGGCACTGTAACCCCGCGAGATTCAGGAGACATCGCCAGTGCGAGTGGCAATCCGGAAGGAAGAACCTTCAAGGCGGAGTGTCCTTTCCTGTACAAAACGGCGCCCAAGTGGCTGAGGCAGGGAGCATTTTCCTTCACAGAACCGGCATCCTCGTATGCCTGTGGGTTACTCTAAAGAAACGACACTGTGAGCAACCTCTTCGAAAAGGCCTTCGCAAGCGACTTGGAGACAACAGCAGCGCAGTGGAGGCACAGACCATTGTCCTAGAGAGCAGCACAGTGTCTCTAGCAGCGATCGCTTCCCGGAGGATACTTAAGCCACACCGAGATTCCAGCAGGGAGGTTTGCCTTATAGCAGTACAACTCACTCAAGAAAGAGGGATGAGGTGTAGGGCTAATCTACGTGCGCTCACGCTCTGTGTCCCCGAGAAGGTTTCACGGAGCAGAATGCATCACCGACCGCTACCACGTGTGTGCACCAAAGAAGCCCTGTGCCGTGGGTGTTCTCAGGCCGACAGCGAAGACCTAGGTGTGTGCTGCACCCGCGCTCGGTGGTTCACACGTTGCGTGACCCTGTGCCTTTGGGAGATGTTCAGAGCGGGTGGCACCTGTGTGCTGCGAGCGCAAGAGGTGTAGAGTGTAGAGGCCTTTCACACTGGAGGAAGGGCTTGCGTCTCATAGAGAAAACCTGTACATCGCCCGGGAGATGGAGGCGCGCTCTTGACACCATTTCCTCTGCCCGTTTAAAACACAAGTGTTTGTACTCGATCTGGGCTGCCTGGTGAAACGCTTGGCAGTCCGCATCACCCTGAGCACCTTTCCTGAAGTTTGATTCGTAGCTGGGTAAACTCGGGCTTCAGAGGCTTAGATGAGACCAAACGTGTTCAGCTTGTGGCGAAAGCCTTTGACCAGAGGCATATACGCTTGTGCTTGGGGCGAGGGCTAGGCAAGAACGTTTACACCCTGGGTTTTTATCTTTCCCCTAAGCTGTCCCTTTTGGCTGCAGCAGGCGGAGAGAACCCGCGGAGAGAGAACAGCTGCGAAGTGGATGCACAGAACAGTCACCTCGATACCAGCCCCGGGGTCCCAAGCAACGATCCTTCCCCGGAGGGTACTTAACCCACCCCGGGATTCAAGCAGGGAGTTCGCCTTGTCCAACTCACACAGGAGACTGGCATGAGATGTAGGGCTCATCTACTTGCGTTCACACTACGTGGCCCGGAGAAGTTCTCACGGAGCCGAATGCAGCACCCTTCCTCCACGACGTGTGTACACAAAGGAGCGCTGGGCAGTGGGTGTTCTCAAGGCCAAGAGAGAAGCCCTTGTTCTGTGCTGCACCTGCTGGGTGGTTCAAAGGTTTTCTGACCTTCCTGCTCTGGAAGCTTTTCAGAGCTGAGGCTACGCCTGGGCTGCGAAAGCAGAGAGGCGTAGAGGCCTTTCACACTGAAGGCGTGGGCCTGTTTCCCATGGAGAAAGTGTACGTCGCCCAACCCCCAACCACACCCCACCCCACCCCACCCCAACCCACCCCCAGCTGGAGGCGTGTGGATTGACACCATTTTGTCCTGCCCTTGGAAAATACAAAGAGGCGTACACGATTTGGGCTGTCTGGTGAAAGAATTTTGAATCGGTGGCACCCTGAGTACCTTTCCTGAAGTTTGCTTACTAGCTGGTTAAACTCGGCATTCAGAGGCGAGATGAGAACAAACTTGCTCCGCGTGCGGCGAAGTGCCTTGATGCACTGCCTTAAATGTTTGAGCTTCTGGCCAGCGTCACGCAAGTACTTTGACACGTAGGAGTCTCACGTTTACTCCATGCTGTCCCTGTTGGCTGAAGCAGTCGGCGTGTCTGTATCGCAGCCTGGGAGGCCGGGCGTTGGGGGAGTCTGCCAAGTGACTGGCCTCCATTTATAACTAACTGAGAAACTGTGTCGAAGCTTTCGGGAGCCTCTTACAGGGAATGGTTGCAGTTCGGAATTGGAGACTGTGCTGGCAAACGTCAGCATCTCCTCTCCCTCGGAGGGCTCTTGGTGTGCCGACTCCTAACAGCCAGCATGGTCACCAGCTCGAGAACTGTCCCATTGCGATCCGGTTTCGTCCATGAAAGAGGCACGTGAGGCTGAGCTCCAACAGTCGGGCTCCACACCTGGAGCCTTTGGGACAGGGCAGTCCTGAGCCGATGTGCCCACCAGGGGACGCGACCAAAGTTTACGTACCACAGGAAAGCGCATCAAGGCCTCGTGTTCTCTCCATGAAATGAACGTGAGCTTGAAGGGTGATGCGTCAGCGTGCACCGTGAACAGCTCGCTGGTACGCTTGTCTTTGTCCCCTCTCACGGTCTCACGCACCCGGGCTCAGTTCCGTGCAGGAATGCTGAGTGGGAGCGCCAGCCTCGCTTCTGGACTCTAAAGCCTTCCACCCCCTAATGGCAGGTTGTGTGTGTCTCTCACGTGGGGGGAGGAATGAGGTCGCCCATAGAGGTTCTGCCATGAAAGATCTAAAGACGCACGCTGCTGAGGAGCTTGTTCCTCATGGAGCGTCCCTGAAGGCCAGAAGAATGCCGACGGTCTCTTTCAAAGCTGCCGGACGCTCTGCCGTTCTAGGCCTGAGATACGGACCTTGTGACGGCACTGTAACCCCGCGAGATTCAGGAGACATCGCCAGTGTGAGTGGTAATCCGGAAGGAAGAACCTCCAAGGCGGAGTGTCCTTTTTTGTACAAAACGGCGCCCAAGAGGCTGAGGCAGGGAGAATTTTCCTTCACAGAACCGGCATCCTCGTATGCCTGTGGGTTACTCTAAAGAAACGACACTGTGAGCAACCTCTTCGAAAAGGCCTTCGCAAGCGACTTGGAGACAACAGCAGCGCAGTGGAGGCACAGACCATTATCCTAGAGAGCAGCACAGTGTCTCTAGCAGCGATCGCTTCCCGGAGGATACTTAAGCCGCACCGAGATTCCAGCAGGGAGTTTTGCCTTATAGCAGTACAACTCACTCAAGAAAGAGGGATGAGGTGTAGGGCTAATCTACGTATGCTCACGCTCTGTGTCCCCGAGAAGGTTTCACCGAACAGAATGCATAACCGACCGCTACCACGTTTGTGCACCAAAGAAGCCCTGTGCCGTGGGTGTTCTCAGGCCGACAGCGAAGACGTAGGTGTGTGCTGCACCCGCGCTTGGTGGTTCACACGTTGCGTGACCCCTTTGCCTTTGGAAGATGTTCAGAGTGGGTGGCACCTGCGTGCTGCGAGCGCAAGAGGTGTAGAGTGTAGAGGCCTTTCACACTGGAGGAAGGGCTTGCGTCTCATGGAGAGAATGTGTACGTCGCCCGGGAGATGGAGGCGCGCTCTTGACACCATTTCCTCTGCCCGTTTAAAACACAAGTGTTTGTACTCGATCTGTGCTGCCTGGTGAAACGCTTGGCAGTCCGTATCACCCTGAGCACCTTTCCTGAAGTTTGATTCGTAGCTGGGTAAACTCGGGCTTCAGAGACTTAGATGAGACCAAACCTGTTCAGCTTGTGGCGAAAGCCTTTGACCAGAGGCATATATGCTTGTGCTTGGGGCGAGGGTTAGGCAAGTACGTTTACACCCTGGGTTTTTATCTTTACCCTAAGCTGTCCCTTTTGGCTGCAGCAGGCGGAGAGAACCCGCGGAGAGAGAACAGCTGCGAAGTGGATGCACAGAACAGTCACCTCGATACCAGCCCCGGGGTCCCAAGCAACGATCCTTCCCCAGAGGGTACTTAACCCACCCCGGGATTCAAGAAGGGAGTTCGCCTTGTCCAATTCGCACAGGAGACTGGCATGAGATGTAGGGCTCATCTACTTGCGTTCACACTACGTGGCCCGGAGAAGTTCTCACAGAGCCGAATGCAGCACCCTTCCTCCACCACGTGTGTACACAAAGGAGCGCTGGGCAGTGGGTGTTCTCAAGGCCAAGAGAGAAGCCCTTGTTCTGTGCTGCACCTGCTGGGTGGTTCAAAGGTTTTCTGACCTTCCTGCTCTGGAAGCTTTTCAGAGCTGAGGCTACGCCTGGGTTGCGAAAGCAGAGAGGCGTAGAGGCCTTTCACACGGAAGGCGTGGGCCTGTTTCCCATGGAGAAAGTGTACGTCGCCCAACACCCAACCACACCCCACCCCAACACACCCCAAGCTGGAGGTGTGCGGGTTGACACCATTTTGTCCTGCCCATGGAAAATACAAAGAGGCGTACACGATTTGGGCTGTCTGGTGAGAGAATTTTAAATCGGCGGCACCCTGAGTACCTTTCCCGAAGTTTGCTTCCTAGCTGGTTAAACTCGGCATTCAGAGGCGAGATGAGAACAAACTTGCTCCGCGTGCGGCGAAGTGCCCTGATGCCCTGCCCTAAATGTTTGAGCTTCTGGCCAGCGTCACGCAAGTACTTTGACACGTAGGAGTCTCACTTTTACTCCAAGCTGTCCCTGTTGGCTGAAGCAGTCGGCGTGTCTGTATCGCAGCCTGGGAGGCCGGGCGTTGGGGGAGTCTGCCAAGTGACTGGCCTCCATTTATAGCTAACTGAGAAACTGTGTCGAAGCTTTTGGGAGCCTCTTACAGGGAATGGTTGCAGTTGGGAATTGGAGACTGTGCTGGCAAACGTCAGCAGCTCCTCTCCCTCGGAGGGCTCTTGGTGTGCCGACTCCTAACAGCCAGCACGGTCCCCAGCTCGTGAACGGTCCCATTGCGAGCCGGTCTCGTCCGTGAAAGAGCCACGTGAGGCTGAGCTCCAACAGTCGGGCTCCACACCTGGAGCCTTTGGGACAGGGCAGTCCTGAGCCGATGTGCCCACCAGGGGACGCGACCAAAGTTTACGTACCACAGGAAAGCGCATCAAGGCCTCGTGTTCTCTCCATGAAATGAACGTGAGCTTGAAGGGTGATGCGTCAGCATGCACCGTGAACAGCTCACTCGTACGCCTGTCTTTGCCCCCTCTCACGGTCTCACGCACCCGGGCTCAGTTCTGTGCAGGAATGCTGAGTGGGAGCGCCAGCCTCGCTTCTGGACTCTAAAGCCTTCCAGCACCTAATGGCAGGTTGTGTGTGTCTCTCACGTGGGGGGAGGAATGAGGTCGCCCACAGAGGTTCTGCCATGAAAGATCTAAAGACACACGCTGCTGAGGAGCTTGTTCCTCATGGAGAGTCCCCGAAGGCCAGAGGAATGCCGACGGTCTCTTTCAAATGTGCCGGACGCTCTGCCATTCTAGGCCTGAGATACGAACCTTGTGACGGCACTGTAACCCCGCGAGATTCAGGAGACATTGCCAGTGCGAGTGGCAATCCGGAAGGAAGAACCTTCAAGGCGGAGTGTACTTTCCTTTCCAAACGGCGCCCAAGTGGCTGAGGCAGGGAGCATTTTCCTTCACAGAACCGGCATCCTCGTATGTCTGTGGGTTACTCTAAAGAAACGACACTGTGAGCAACCTCTTCGAAAAGGCCTTCGCAAGCGACTTGGAGACAACAACAGCGCAGTGGAGGCACAGACCATTATCCTAGAGAGCAGCACAGTGTCTCTAGCAGTGATCGCTTCCCGGAGGATACTTAAGCCACACCGAGATTCTAGCAGGGAGTTTTGCCTTATAGCAGTACAACTCACTCAAGAAAGAGGGATGAGGTGTAGGGCTAATCTACGTACGCTCACGCTCTGTGTCCCTGAGAAGGTTTCACGGAGCAGAATGCATCACCGACCGCTACCACGTGTGTGCACCAAAGAAGCCCTGTGCCGTGGGTGTTCTCAGGCCGACAGCGAAGACCTAGGTGTGTGCTGCACCCGCGCTCGGTGGTTCACACGTTGCGTGACCCTGTGCCTTTGGGAGATGTTCAGAGCGGGTGGCACCTGCGTGCTGCGAGCGCAAGAGGTGTAGAGTGTAGAGGCCTTTCACACTGGAGGAAGGGCTTGCCTCTCGTGGAGAAAAAGTGTACTTCGCCCGGGAGATGGAGGCGAGCTCTTGACACCATTTCCCCTGCCCGTTTAAAACACAAGTGTTTGTACTCGATCTGGGCTGCCTGGTGAAACGCTTGGCAGTCTGCATCACCCTGAGCACCTTTCCTGATGTTTGATTCGTAGCTGGGTAAACTCGGGCTTCAGAGGCTTAGATGAGACCAAACGTGTTCAGCTTGTCGCGAAAGCCTTTGACCAGAGGCATATTCGCTTGTGCTTGGGGCGAGGGCTAGGCAAGAACGTTTACACCCTGGGTTTTTATCTTTACCCTAAGCTGTCCCTTTTGGCTGCAGCAGGCGGAGAGAACCCGCGGAGAGAGAACAGCTGCGAAGTGGATGCACAGAACAGTCACCTCGATACCAGCCCCGGGGTCCCAAGCAACGATCCTTCCCCGGAGGGTACTTAACCCACCCCGGGATTCAAGCAGGGAGTTCGCCTTGTCCAACTCGCACAGGAGACTGGCAAGAGATGTAGGGCTCATCTACTTGCGTTCACACTACGTGGCCCGGAGAAGTTCTCACGGAGCCGAATCCAGCACCCTTCCTCCACCACGTGTGTACACAAAGGAGCGCTGGGCAGTGGGTGTTCTCAAGGCCAAGAGAGAAGCCCTTGTTCTGTGCTGCACCTGCTGGGTGGTTCAAAGATTTTCTGACCTTCCTGCTCTGGAAGCTTTTCAGAGCTGAGGCTACGCCTGGGCTGCGAAAGCAGAGAGGCGTAGAGGCCTTTCACACTGAAGGCGTGGGCCTGTTTCCCATGGAGAAAGTGTACGTCGCCCAACCCCCAACCACACCCCACCCCACCCCACCCCAACCCACCCCCAGCTGGAGGCGTGTGGATTGACACCATTTTGTCCTGCCCATGGAAAATACAAAGAGGCGTACACGATTTGGGCTGTCTGGTGAAAGAATTTTGAATCGGCGGCACCCTGAGTACCTTTCCCGAAGTTTGCTTCCTAGCTGGTTAAACTCGGCATTCAGAGGCGAGATGAGAACAAACTTGCTCCGCGTGCGGCGAAGTGCCTTGATGCACTGCCTTAAATGTTTGAGCTTCTGGCCAGCGTCACGTAAGTACTTTGACACGTAGGAGTCTCACGTTTACTCCAAGCTGTCCCTGTTGGCTGAAGCAGTCGGCGTGTCTGTATCGCAGCCTGGGAGGCCGGGCGTTGGGGGAGTCTGCCAAGTGACTGGCCTCCATTTATAACTAACTGAGAAACTGTGTCGAAGCTTTCGGGAGCCTCTTACAGGGAATGGTTGCAGTTCGGAATTGGAGACTGTGCTGGCAAACGTCAGCATCTCCTCTCCCTCGGAGGGCTCTTGGTGTGCCGACTCCTAACAGCCAGCATGGTCACCAGCTCGAGAACTGTCCCATTGCGATCCGGTCTCGTCCATGAAAGAGGCACGTGAGGCTGAGCTCCAACAGTCGGGCTCCACACCTGGAGCCTTTGGGACAGGGCAGTCCTGAGCCGATGTGCCCACCAGGGGACGCGACCAAAGTTTACGTACCACAGGAAAGCGCATCAAGGCCTCGTGTTCTCTCCATGAAATGAACGTGAGCTTGAAGGGTGATGCGTCAGCGTGCACCGTGAACAGCTCGCTGGTACGCCTGTCTTTGCCCCCTCTCACGGTCTCACGCACCCGGGCTCAGTTCCGTGCAGGAATGCTGAGTGGGAGCGCCAGCCTCGCTTCTGGACTCTAAAGCCTTCCACCCCCTAATGGCAGGTTGTGTGTGTCTCTCACGTGGGGGGAGGAATGAGGTCGCCCACAGAGGTTCTGCCATGAAAGATCTAAAGACGCACGCTGCTGAGGAGCTTGTTCCTCATGGAGCGTCCCTGAAGGCCAGAAGAATGCCGACGGTCTCTTTCAAAGCTGCTGGACGCTCTGCCGTTCTAGGCCTGAGATACGGACCTTGTGATGGCACTGTAACTCCGCGAGATTCAGGAGACATCGCCAGTGTGATTGGCAATCCGGAAGGAAGAACCTCCAAGGCGGAGTGTCCTTTCCTGTACAAAACGGCGCCCAAGTGGCTGAGGCAGGGAGAATTTTCCTTCACAGAACCGGCATCCTCGTATGCCTGTGGGTTACTCTAAAGAAACGACACTGTGAGCAACCTCTTCGAAAAGGCCTTCGCAAGCGACTTGGAGACAACAGCAGCGCAGTGGAGGCACAGACCATTATCCTAGAGAGCAGCACAGTGTCTCTAGCAGCGATCGCTTCCCGGAGGATACTTAAGCCGCACCGAGATTCCAGCAGGGAGTTTTGCCTTATAGCAGTACAACTCACTCAAGAAAGAGGGATGAGGTGTAGGGCTAATCTACGTGCGCTCACGCTCTGTGTCCCCGAGAAGGTTTCACGGAGCAGAATGCATCACCGACCGCTACCACGTGTGTGCACAAAAGAAGCCCTGTGCCGTGGGTGTTCTCAGGCCGACAGCGAAGACCTAGGTGTGTGCTGCATCCGCGCTCGGTGGTTCACACGTTGCGTGACCCCTGTGCCTTTGGAAGATGTTCAGAGCGGGTGGCACCTGCGTGCTGCGAGCGCAAGAGGTGTAGAGTGTAGAGGCCTTTCACACTGGAGGAAGGGCTTGCGTCTCATGGAGAGAACGTGTACGTCGCCCGGGAGATGGAGGCACGCTCTTGACACCATTTCCTCTGCCCGTTTAAAACACAAGTGTTTGTACTCGATCTGGGCTGCCTGGTGAAACGCTTGGCAGTCCGCATCACCCTGAGCACCTTTCCTGAAGTTTGATTCGTAGCTGGGTAAACTCGGGCTTCAGAGGCTTAGATGAGACCAAACGTGTTCAGCTTTTGGCGAAAGCCTTTGACCAGAGGCATATACGCTTGTGCTTGGGGCGAGGGCTAGGCAAGAACGTTTACACCCTGGGTTTTTATCTTTACCCTAAGCTGTCCCTTTTGGCTGCATCAGGCGTAGAGAATCCGCGGAGAGAGAACAGCTGTGAAGTGGATGCACAGAACAGTCACCTCGATACCAGCCCCGGGGTCCCAAGCAATGATCCTTCCCCGGAGGGTACTTAACCCACCCAGGGATTCAAGCAGGGAGTTCGCCTTGTCCAACTCGCACAGGAGACTGGCATGAGATGTAGGGCTCATCTACTTGCGTTCACACTACGTGGCCCGGAGAAGTTCTCACGGAGCCGAATCCAGCACCCTTCCTTCACCACATGTGTACATAAAGGAGTGCTGGGCAGTGGGTGTTCTCAAGGCCAAGAGAGAAGCCCTTGTTCTGTGCTGCACGTGCTGGGTGGTTCAAAGGTTTTCTGACCTTCCTGCTCTGGAAACTTTTCAGAGCTGAGGCTACGCCTGGGCTGCGAAAGCAGAGAGGCGTAGAGGCCTTTCACACTGAAGGCGTGGGCCTGTTTCCCATGGAGAAAGTGTACGTCGCCCAACCCCCACCCCCACCCCACCCCACCCCACCCCAACCCACCCCAACCCAACCCACCCCCAGCTGGAGACGTGCGGGTTAACACCATTCTGTCCTGCCCATGGAAATTACAAAGAGGCGTACATGATTTGGGCTGTCTGGTGAGAGAATTTTGAATCGGCGGCACCCTGAGTACCTTTCCCGAAGTTTGCTTCCTAGCTGGTTAAACTCGGCATTCAGAGGCGAGATGAGAACAAACTTGCTCCGCATGTGGCGAAGTGCCCTGATGCCCTGCCCTAAATGTTTGAGCTTCTGGCCAGCGTCACGCAAGTACTTTGACACATAGGAGTCTCACTTTTACTCCAAGCTGTCCCTGTTGGCTGAAGCAGTCGGCGTGTCTGTATCGCAGCCTGGGAGGCCGGGCGTTGGGGGAGTCTGCCAAGTGACTGGCCTCCATTTATAGCTAACTGAGAAACTGTGTCGAAGCTTTTGGGAGCCTCTTACAGGGAATGGTTGCAGTTGGGAATTGGAGACTGTGCTGGCAAACGTCAGCAGCTCCTCTCCCTCGGAGGGCTCTTGGTGTGCCGACTCCTAACAGCCAGCACGGTCCCCAGCTCGTGAACGGTCCCATTGCGAGCCGGTCTCGTCCGTGAAAGAGTCACGTGAGGCTGAGCTCCAACAGTCGGGCTCCACACCTGGAGCCTTTGGGACAGGGCAGTCCTGAGCCGATGTGCCCACCAGGGGACGCGACCAAAGTTTACGTACCACAGGAAAGCGCATCAAGGCCTCGTGTTCTCTCCATGAAATGAACGTGAGCTTGAAGGGTGATGCGTCAGCATGCACCGTGAATAGCTCACTGGTACGCCTGTCTTTGCCCCCTCTCACGGTCTCACGCACCCGGGCTCAGTTCTGTGCAGGAATGCTGAGTGGGAGCGCCAGCCTCGCTTCTGGACTCTAAAGCCTTCCAGCCCCTAATGGCAGGTTGTGTGTGTCTCTCACGTGGGGGGAGGAATGAGGTCGCCCACAGAGGTTCTGCCATGAAAGATCTAAAGACGCACGCTGCTGAGGAGCTTGTTCCTCATGGAGCGTCCCTGAAGGCCAGAAGAATGCTGACGGTCTCTTTCAAAGCTGCCGGACGCTCTGCCGTTCTAGGCCTGAGATACGGACCTTGTGACGGCACTGTAACCCCGCGAAATTCAGGAGACATCGCCAGTGTGAGTGGTAATCCGGAAGGAAGAACCTCCAAGGCGGAGTGTCCTTTCCTGTACAAAACGGCACCCAAGTGGCTGAGGCAGGGAGCATTTTCCTTCACAGAACCGGCATCCTCGTATGCCTGTGGGTTACTCTAAAGAAACGACACTGTGAGCAACCTCTTCGAAAAGGCCTTCGCAAGCGACTTGGAGACAACAGCAGCGCAGTGGAGGCACAGACCATTATCCTAGAGAGCAGCACAGTGTCTCTAGCAGCGATCGCTTCCCGGAGGATACTTAAGCGACACCGAGATTCCAGCAGGGAGTTTTGCCTTATAGCAGTACAACTCACTCAAGAAAGAGGGATGAGGTGTAGGGCTAATCTACGTATGCTCACGCTCTGTGTCCCCGAGAAGGTTTCACGGAGCAGAATGCATAACCGACCGCTACCACGTGGGTGCACCAAAGAAGCCCTGTGCCGTGGGTGTTCTCAGGCCGACAGCGAAGACGTAGGTGTGTGCTGCACCCGCGCTTGGTGGTTCACACGTTGCGTGACCCCTGTGCCTTTGGAAGATGTTCAGAGCGGGTGGCACCTGCGTGCTGCGAGCGCAAGAGGTGTAGAGTGTAGAGGCCTTTCACACTGGAGGAAGGGCTTGCGTCTCATGGAGAGAATGTGTACGTCGCCCGGGAGATGGAGGCACGCTCTTGACACCATTTCCTCTGCCCGTTTAAAACACAAGTGTTTGTACTCGATCTGGGCTGCCTGGTGAAACGCTTGGCAGTCCGTATCACCCTGAGCACCTTTCCTGAAGTTTGATTCGTAGCTGGGTAAACTCGGGCTTCAGAGACTTAGATGAGACCAAACCTGTTCAGCTTGTGGCGAAAGCCTTTGACCAGAGGCATATATGCTTGTGCTTGGGGCGAGGGTTAGGCAAGTACGTTTACACCCTGGGTTTTTATCTTTACCCTAAGCTGTCCCTTTTGGCTGCAGCAGGCGGAGAGAACCCGCGGAGAGAGAACAGCTGCGAAGTGGATGCACAGAACAGTCACCTCGATACCAGCCCCGGGGTCCCAAGCAACGATCCTTCCCCGGAGGGTACTTAACCCACCCCGGGATTCAAGAAGGGAGTTCGCCTTGTCCAACTCGCACAGGAGACTGGCATGAGATGTAGGGCTCATCTACTTGCGTTCACACTACGTGGCCCGGAGAAGTTCTCACAGAGCCGAATGCAGCACCCTTCCTCCACCACGTGTGTACACAAAGGAGCGCTGGGCAGTGGGTGTTCTCAAGGCCAAGAGAGAAGCCCTTGTTCTGTGCTGCACCTGCTGGGTGGTTCAAAGGTTTTCTGACCTTCCTGCTCTGGAAGCTTTTCAGAGCTGAGGCTACGCCTGGGTTGCGAAAGCAGAGAGGCGTAGAGGCCTTTCACACTGAAGGCGTGGGCCTGTTTCCCATGGAGAAAGTGTACGTCGCCCAGCACCCAACCACACCCCACCCCAACACACCCCAAGCTGGAGGTGTGCGGGTTGACACCATTTTGTCCTGCCCATGGAAAATACAAAGAGGCGTACACGATTTGGGCTGTCTGGTGAGAGAATTTTAAATCGGCGGCACCCTGAGTACCTTTCCCGAAGTTTGCTTCCTAGCTGGTTAAACTCGGCATTCAGAGGCGAGATGAGAACAAACTTGCTCCGCGTGCGGCGAAGTGCCCTGATGCCCTGCCCTAAATGTTTGAGCTTCTGGCCAGCGTCACGCAAGTACTTTGACACGTAGGAGTCTCACTTTTACTCCAAGCTGTCCCTGTTGGCTGAAGCAGTCGGCGTGTCTGTATCGCAGCCTGGGAGGCCGGGCGTTGGGGGAGTCTGCCAAGTGACTGGCCTCCATTTATAGCTAACTGAGAAACTGTGTCGAAGCTTTTGGGAGCCTCTTACAGGGAATGGTTGCAGTTGGGAATTGGAGACTGTGCTGGCAAACGTCAGCAGCTCCTCTCCCTCGGAGGGCTCTTGGTGTGCCGACTCCTAACAGCCAGCACGGTCCCCAGCTCGCGAACGGTCCCATTGCGAGCCGGTCTCGTCCGTGAAAGAGCCACGTGAGGCTGAGCTCCAACAGTCGGGCTCCACACCTGGAGCCTTTGGGACAGGGCAGTCCTGAGCCGATGTGCCCACCAGGGGACGCGACCAAAGTTTACGTACCACAGGAAAGCGCATCAAGGCCTCGTGTTCTCTCCATGAAATGAACGTGAGCTTGAAGGGTGATGCATCAGCATGCACCGTGAACAGCTCACTGGTACGCCTGTTTTTGCCCCCTCTCACGGTCTCACGCACCCGGGCTCAGTTCTGTGCAGGAATGCTGAGTGGGAGCGCCAGCCTCGCTTCTGGACTCTAAAGCCTTCCAGCACCTAATGGCAGGTTGTGTGTGTCTCTCACGTGGGGGGAGGAATGAGGTCGCCCACAGAGGTTCTGCCATGAAAGATCTAAAGACACACGCTGCTGAGGAGCTTGTTCCTCATGGAGAGTCCCCGAAGGCCAGAGGAATGCCGACGGTCTCTTTCAAATGTGCCGGACGCTCTGCCATTCTAGGCCTGAGATACGAACCTTGTGACGGCACTGTAACCCCGCGAGATTCAGGAGACATTGCCAGTGCGAGTGGCAATCCGGAAGGAAGAACCTTCAAGGCGGAGTGTACTTTCCTGTACAAAACGGCGCCCAAGTGGCTGAGGCAGGGAGCATTTTCCTTCACAGAACCGGCATCCTCGTATGTCTGTGGGTTACTCTAAAGAAACGACACTGTGAGCAACCTCTTCGAAAAGGCCTTCGCAAGCGACTTGGAGACAACAGCAGCGCAGTGGAGGCACAGACCATTATCCTAGAGAGCAGCACAGTGTCTCTAGCAGTGATCGCTTCCCGGAGGATACTTAAGCCACACCGAGATTCTAGCAGGGAGTTTTGCCTTATAGCAGTACAACTCACTCAAGAAAGAGGGATGAGGTGTAGGGCTAATCTACGTACGCTCACGCTCTGTGTCCCTGAGAAGGTTTCACGGAGCAGAATGCATAACCGACCGCTACCACGTGTGTGCACCAAAGAAGCCCTGTGCCGTGGGTGTTCTCAGGCCGACAGCGAAGACCTAGGTGTGTGCTGCACCCGCGCTCGGTGGTTCACACGTTGCGTGACCCTGTGCCTTTGGGAGATGTTCAGAGCGGGTGGCACCTGCGTGCTGCGAGCGCAAGAGGTGTAGAGTGTAGAGGCCTTTCACACTGGAGGAAGGGCTTGCCTCTCGTGGAGAAAAAGTGTACTTCGCCCGGGAGATGTAGGCGCGCTCTTGACACCATTTCCTCTGCCCGTTTAAAACACAAGTGTTTGTACTCGATCTGGGCTGCCTGGTGAAACGCTTGGCAGTCCGCATCACCCTGAGCACCTTTCCTGATGTTTGATTCGTAGCTGGGTAAACTCGGGCTTCAGAGGCTTAGATGAGACGAAACGTGTTCAGCTTGTCGCGAAAGCCTTTGACCAGAGGCATATATGCTTGTGCTTGGGGCGAGGGCTAGGCAAGAACGTTTACACCCTGGGTTTTTATCTTTACCCTAAGCTGTCCCTTTTGGCTGCAGCAGGTGGAGAGAACCCGCAGAGAGAGAACAGCTGCGAAGTGGATGCACAGAACAGTCACCTCGATACCAGCCCCGGGGTCCCAAGCAGCGATCCTTCCCCGGAGGGTACTTAACCCACCCCGGGATTCAAGCAGGGAGTTCGCCTTGTCCAACTCGCACAGGAGACTGGCATGAGATGTAGGGCTCATCTACTTGCGTTCACACTACGTGGCCCGGAGAAATTCTCACGGAGCCGAATCCAGCACCCTTCCTCCACCACGTGTGTACACAAAGGAGCGCTGGGCAGTGGGTGTTCTCAAGGCCAAGAGAGAAGCCCTTGTTCTGTGCTGCACCTGCTGGGTGGTTCAAAGGTTTTCTGACCTTCCTGCTCTGGAAGCTTTTCAGAGCTGAGTCTACGCCTGGGCTGCGAAAGCAGAGAGGCGTAGAGGCCTTTCACACTGAAGGCGTGGGCCTTTTTCCCATGGAGAAATTGTACGTCACCCAACCCCCACCCACACCCCACCCCACCCCACCCCACCCCACCCCACGCCAACCCACCCCCAGCTGGAGGCGTGCGGGTTGACACCATTTTGTCCTGCCCATGGAAAATACAAAGAGGCGTACACGATTTGGGCTGTCTGGTGAGAGAATTTTAAATCGGCGGCACCCTGTGTACCTTTCCCGAAGTTTGCTTCCTAGCTGGTTAAATTCGGCTTTCAGAGGCGAGATGAGAACAAACTTGCTCTGCGTGCGGCGAAGGGCCCTGATGCCCTGCCCTAAATGTTTGAGCTTCTGGCCAGCGTCACGCAAGTACTTTGACACGTAAGAGTCTCACTTTTACTCCAAGCTGTCCCTGTTGGCTGAAGCAGTTGGCGTGTCTGTATCGCAGCCTGGGAGGCCGGGCGTTGGGGGAGTCTGCCAAGTGACTGGCCTCCATTTATAGCTAACTGAGAAACTGTGTCGAAGCTTTTGGGAGCCTCTTACAGGGAATGGTTGCAGTTGGGAATTGGAGACTGTGCTGGCAAACGTCAGCAGCTCCTCTCCCTCGGAGAGCTCTTGGTGTGCCGACTCCTAACAGACAGAACGGTCCCCAGCTCGTGAACGGTCCCATTGCGAGCCGGTCTCGTCCGTGAAAGAGCCACGTGAGGCTGAGCTCCAACAGTCGGGCTCCACACCTGGAGCCTTTGGGACAGGGCAGTCCTGAGCCGATGTGACCACCAGGGAACGCGACCAAAGTTTACGTACCACAGGAAAGCGCATCAAGGCCTCGTGTTCTCTCCATGAAATGAACGTGAGCTGGAAGGATGATGCGTCAGCGTGCACCGTGAACAGCTCACTGGTACGCCTGTCTTTGCCCCCTCTCACGGTCTCACGCACCCGGGCTCAGTTCTGTGCAGGAATGCTGAATGGGAGCGCCAGCCTCGCTTCTGGACTCTAAAGCCTTCCAGCCCCTAATGGCAGGTTGTGTGTGTCTCTCACGTGGGGGGAGGAATGAGGTCGCCCACAGAGGTTCTGCCATGAAAGATCTAAAGACGCACGCTGCTGAGGAGCTTGTTCCTCATGGAGCGTCCCCGAAGGCCAGAAGAATGCCGACGGGCTCTTTCAAAGCTGCCGGACGCTCTGCCGTTCTAGGCCTGAGATACGGACCTTGTGATGGCACTGTAACCCCGCGAGATTCAGGAGACATCGCCAGTGCGAGTGGCAATCCGGAAGGAAGAACCTCCAAGGCGGAGTGTCCTTTCCTGTACAAAATGGCGCCCAAGTGGCTGAGGCAGGGAGCATTTTCCTTCACAGAACCGGCATCCTCGTATGCCTGTGGGTTACTCTAAAGAAACGACACTGTGAGCAACCTCTTCGAAAAGGCCTTCGCAAGCGACTTGGAGACAACAGCAGCGCAGTGGAGGCACAGACCATTATCCTAGAGAGCAGCACAGTGTCTCTAGCAGCGATCGCTTCCCGGAGGATACTTAAGCCACACCGAGATTCCAGCAGGGAGTTTTGCCTTATAGCAGTACAACTCACTCAAGAAAGAGGGATGAGGTGTAGGGCTAATCTACGTATGCTCATGCTCTGTGTCCCCGAGAAGGTTTCACGGAGCAGAATGCATCACCGACCGCTACCACGTGTGTGCAACAAAGAAGCCCTGTGCCGTGGGTGTTCTCAGGCCGACAGCGAAGACCTAGGTGTGTGATGCACCCGCGCTCGGTGGTTCACACGTTGCGTGACCCCTGTGCCTTTGGAAGATGTTCAGCGCGGGTGGCACCTGCATGCTGCGAGCGCAAGAGGTGTAGAGTGTAGAGGCCTTTCACACTGGAGGAAGGGCTTGCGTCTCATGGAGAGAATGTGTACGTCGCCCGGGAGATGGAGGCGCGCTCTTGACACCATTTCCTCTGCCCGTTTAAAACACAAGTGTTTGTACTCGATCTGGGCTGCCTGGTGAAACGCTTGGCAGTCCGCATCACCCTGAGCACCTTTCCTGAAGTTTGATTCGTAGCTGGGTAAACTCGGGCTTCAGAGACTTAGATGAGACCAAACCTGTTCAGCTTGTGGCGAAAGCCTTTGACCAGAGGCATATATGCTTGTGCTTGGGGCGAGGGTTAGGCAAGTACGTTTACACCCTGGGTTTTTATCTTTACCCTAAGCTGTCCCTTTTGGCTGCAGCAGGCGGAGAGAACCCGCGGAGAGAGAACAGCTGCGAAGTGGATGCACAGAACAGTCACCTCGATACCAGCCCCGGGGTCCCAAGCAACGATCCTTCCCCGGAGGGTACTTAACCCACCCCGGGATTCAAGCAGGGAGTTCGCCTTCTCCAACTCGCACAGAAGACTGGCATGAGATGTAGGGCTCATCTACTTGCGTTCACACTACGTGGCCCGGAGAAGTTCTCACGGAGCCGAATGCAGCACCCTTCCTCCACCACGTGTGTACACAAAGGAGCGCTGGGCAGTGGGTGTTCTCAAGACCAAGAGAGAAGCCCTTGTTCTGTGCTGCACCTGCTGGGTGGTTCAAAGGTTTTCTGACCTTCCTGCTCTGGAAGCTTTTCAGAGCTGAGGCTACGCCTGGGCTGCGAAAGCAGAGAGGCGTAGAGGCCTTTCACACTGAAGGCGTGGGCCTGTTTCCCATGGAGAAAGTGTACGTCGCCCAACCCTCACCCCCATCCCACCCCACCCCACCCCAACCCACCCCCAGCTGGAGGCGTGCGGGTTGACACCATTTTGTCCTGCCCATGGAAAATACAAAGAGGCGTACACGATTTGGGCTGTCTGGTGAGAGAATTTTGAATCGGCAGCACCCTGAGTACCTTTCCCGAAGTTTGTTTCCTAGCTGGTTAAACTCGGCATTCAGAGGCGAGATGAGAACAAACTTGCTCCGCGTGCGGCGAAGTGCCCTGATGCCCTGCCCTAAATGTTTGAGCTTCTGGCCAGCGTCACGCAAGTACTTTGACACGTAGGAGTCTCACTTTTACTCCAAGCTGTCCCTGTTGGCTGAAGCAGTCGGCGTGTCTGTATCGCAGCCTGGGAGGCCGGGCGTTTGGGGAGTCTGCCAAGTGACTGGCCTCCATTTATAGCTAACTGTGAAACTGCGTCGAAGCTTTCGGGAGCCTCTTACAGGGAATGGTTGCAGTTCGGAATTGGAGACTGTGCTGGCAAACGTCAGCAGCTCCTCTCCCTCGGAGGGCTCTTGGTGTGCCGACTCCTAACAGCCAGCACGGTCCCCAGCTCGTGAACCGTCCCATTGCGAGCCGTCTCGTCCATGAAAGAGCCACGTGAGGCTGAGCTCCAACCGTCGGGCTCCACACCTGGAGCCTTTGGGACAGGGCAGTCCTGAGCCGATGTGCCCACCAGGGGATGCGACCAAAGTTTACGTACCACAGGAAAGCGCATCAAGGCCTCGTGTTCTCTCCATGAAATGAACGTGAGCTTGAAGGGTGATGCGTCAGCGTGCACCGTGAACAGCTCGCTGGTACGCCTGTCTTTGCCCCTTCTCACGGTCTCACGCACCCGGGCTCAGTTCCGTGCAGGAATGCTGAGTGGGAGCGCCAGCCTCGCTTCTGGACTCTAAATCCTTCCACTCCCTAATGGCAGTTTGTGTGTGTCTCTCACGTGGGGGGAGGAATGACGTCGCCCACAGAGGTTCTGCCATGAAATATCTAAAGACGCACGCTGCTGAGGAGCTTGTTCCTCATGGAGCGTCCCCAAAGGCCAGAAGAATGCCGACAGTCTCTTTCAAAGCTGCCGGACGCTCTGCCATTCTAGGCCTGAGATACGGAACTTGTGACGGCACTGTAACCCCGCGAGATTCAGGAGATATCGCCAGTGCGAGTGGCAATCCGGAAGGAAGAACCTTCAAGGCGGAGTGTCCTTTCCTGTACAAAACGGAGCCCAATGGCTGAGGCAGGGAGCATTTTCCTTCACAGAACCAGCATCCTCGTATGCCTGTGGATTACTCTGAAGAAACGACACTGTGAGCAACCTCTTCGAAAAGGCCTTCGCAAGCGACTTGGAGACAACAGCAGCGCAGTGGAGGCACAGACCATTATTCTAGAGAGCAGCACAGTGTCTCTAGCAGCGATCGCTTCCCGGAGGATACTTAAGCCACACCGAGATTCCAGCAGGGAGTTTTGCCTTATAGCAGTACAACTCACTCAAGAAAGAGGGATGAGGTGTAGGGCCAATCTACGTGCGTTCATGCTCTGTGTCCCCGAGAAGGTTTCACGGAGCAGAATGCATCACCGACCGCTACCACGTGTGTGCACCAAAGAAGCCCTGTGCCGTGGGTGTTCTCAGGCCGACAGCGAAGACCTAGCTGTGTGCTGCAACCGCGTTCGGTGGTTCACACGCTGCGTGACCCTGTGCCTTTGGAAGATGTTAAGAGCGGGTGGCACCTGCGTGCTGCGAGCGCAAGAGGTGTAGAGTGTAGAGGCCTTTCACACTGGAGGAAGGGCTTACCTCTCGTGGAGAAAACGTGTACGTCGCCCGGGAGATGGAGGCGCGCTCTTGACACCATTTCCTCTGCCCGCTTAAAACACAAGTGTTTGTACTCGATCTGGGCTGCCTGGTGAAACGATTGGCAGTCCGCATCACCCTGAGCACCTTTCCTGAAGTTTGATTCGTAGCTGGGTAAACTCGGGCTTCAGAGTCTTAGATGAGACCAAACGTGTTCAGCTTGTGGCGAAAGCCTTTGACCAGAGGCATATACGCTTGTGCTTGGGGCGAGGGCTAGGCAAGAACGTTTACACACTGGGTTTTTATCTTTACCCTAAGCTGTCCCTTTTGGCTGCAGCAGGCGGAGAGAACCCGCGGAGAGAGAACAGCTGCGAAGTGGATGCACAGAACAGTCACCTCGATACCAGCCCCGGGGTCCCAAGCAACGATCCTTCCCCGGAGGGTACTTAACCCACCCCGGGATTCAAGCAGGGAGTTCGCCTTGTCCAACTCGCACAGGAGACTGGCATGAGATGTAGGGCTCATCTACTTGCGTTCACACTACGTGACCCGGAGAAGTTCTCACGGAGCCGAATGCAGCACCCTTCTTCCACCACGTGTGTACACAAAGGAGCGCGGGGCAGTGGGTGTTCTCAAGGCCAAGAGAGAAGCCCTTGTTCTGTGCTGCACCTGCTGGGTGGTTCAAAGGTTTTCTGACCTTCCTGCTCTGGAAGATTTTCAGAGCTGAGGCTACGCCTGGGCTGCGAAAGCAGAGAGGCGTAGAGGCCTTTCACACTGAAGGCGTGGGCCTGTTTGCCATGGAGAAAGTGTACGTCGCCTAACCCCCACCCCCACCCCACCCCACCCCACCCCACCCCACCCCAACCCACCCCCACCTGGAGGCGAGCGGGTTGACACCATTTTGTCCTGCCCATGGAAAATACAAAGAGGCGTACACGATTTGGGCTGTCTGGTGAGAGAATTTTGAATCAGCGGCACCCTGAGTACCTTTCCCGAAGTTTGCTTCCTAGCTGGTTAAACTCGGCATTCAGAGGCAAGATGAGAACAAACGTGCTCCGTGTGCGGCGAAGTGCCCTGATGCCCTGCCCTAAATGTTTGAGCTTCTGGCCAGCGTCACGCAAGTACTTTGACACGTAGGAGTCTCACTTTTACTCCAAGCTGTCCCTGTTGGCTGAAGCAGTCGGCGTGTCTGTATCGCAGCCTGGGAGGCCGGGCGTTGGGGGAGTCTGCCAAGTGACTGGCCTCCATTTATAGCTAACTGAGAAACTGCGTCGAAGCTTTCGGGAGCCTCTTACACGGAATGGTTGCAGTTCGGAATTGGAGACTGTGCTGGCAAATGTCAGCAGCTCCTCTCCCTCGGAGGGCTCTTGGTGTGCCGACTCCTAACAGCCAGCACGGTCCCCAGCTCGTGAACGGTCCCATTGCGAGCCGGTCTCGTCCGTGAAAGAGCCACGTGAGGCTGAGCTCCAACAGTCGGGCTCCACACCTGGAGCCTTTGGGACAGGGCAGTCCTGAGCCGATGTGCCCACTAGGGGACGCGACCAAAGTTTACGTACCACAGGAAAGCGCATCAAGGCCTCGTGTTCTCTCCATGAAATGAACGTGAGCTTGAAGGGTGATGCGTCAGCGTGCACCGTGAACAGCTCGCTGGTACGCCTGTCTTTGCCCCCTCTCACGGTCTCATGCACCCGGGCTCAGTTCCGTGCAGGAATGCTGAGTGGGAGCGCCAGCCTCGCTTCTGGACTCTAAAGCCTTCCACCCCCTAATGGCAGGTTGTGTGTGTCTCTCACGTGGGGGGAGGAATGAGGTCGCCCACAGAGGTTCTGCCATGAAAGATCTAAAGACGCACGCTGCTGAGAAGCTTGTTCCTCATGGAGCATCCCCGAAGGCCAGAAGAATGCCGACGGTCTCTTTCAAAGCTGCCGGACGCTCTGCCGTTCTAGGCCTGAGATACGGACCTTGTGACGGCACTGTAACCCCGCGAGATTCAGGAGACATCGCCAGTGCGAGTGGCAATCCGGAAGGAAGAACCTCCAACGCGGAGTGTCCTTTCCTGTACAAAACGGCGCCCAAGTGGCTGAGGCAGGGAGCATTTTCCTTCACAGAACCGGCATCCTCGTATGCCTGTGGGTTACTCTAAAGAAACGACACTGTGAGCAACCTCTTCGAAAAGGCCTTCGCAAGCGACTTGGAGACAACAGCAGCGCAGTGGAGGCACAGACCATTATCCTAGAGAGCAGCACAGTGTCTCTAGCAGCGATCGCTTCCCAGAGGATACTTAAGCCACACCGAGATTCCAGCAGGGAGTTTTGCTTATAGCAGTACAACTCACTCAAGAAAGAGGGATGAGGTGTAGGGCTAATCTACGTGCGCTCACGCTCTGTGTCCCCGAGAAGGTTTCACGGAGCAGAATGCATCACCGACCGCTACCACGTGTGTGCACCAAAGAAGCCCTGTGCCGTGGGTGTTCTCAGGCCGACAGCGAAGACCTAGGTGTGTGCTGCACCCGCGCTCGGTGGTTCATGCATTGCGTGACCCCTGTGCCTTTGGAAGATGTTCAGAGCGGGTGGCACCTGCGTGCTGCGAGCGCAAGAGGTGTAGAGTGTAGAGGACTTTCACAATGGAGGAAGGGCTTGCGTCTCATGGAGAGAACGTGTACGTCGCCCGGGAGATGGAGGCGCGCTCTTGACACCATTTCCTCTGCCCGTTTAAAACACAAGTGTTTGTACTCGATCTGGGCTGCCTGGTGAAACGCTTGGCAGTCCGCATCACCCTGAGCACCTTTCCTGAAGTTTGATTCGTAGCTGGGTAAACTCGGGCTTCAGAGGCTTAGATGAGACCAAACGTGTTCAGCTTGTGGCGAAAGCCTTTGACCAGAGGCATATATGCTTGTGCTTGGGGCGAGGGCTAGGCAAGAACGTTTACACACTGGGTTTTTATCTTTACCCTAAGCTGTCCCTTTTGGCTGCAGCAGGCGGAGAGAACCCGCGGAGAGAGAACAGCTGCGAAGTGGATGCACAGAACAGTCACCTCGATACCAGCCCCGGGCTCCCAAGCAACGATCCTTCCCCGCAGGGTACTTAACCCACCCAGGGATTCAAGCAGGGAGTTCGCCTTGTCCAACTCGCACAGGAGACTGGCATGAGACGTAGGGCTCATCTACTTGCGTTCACACTACGTGGCCCGGAGAAGTTCTCACGGAGCCGAATCCAGCACCCTTCCTCCACCACGTGTGTACACAAAGGAGCGCTGGGCAGTGGGTGTTCTCAGGCCAAGAGAGAAGCCCTTGTTCTGTGCTGCACCTGCTGGGTGGTTCAAAGGTTTTCTGACCTTCCTGTTCTGGAAGCTTTTCAGAGCTGAGGCTACGCCTGGGCTGCGAAAGCAGAGAGGCGTAGAGGCCTTTCACACGGAAGGCGTGGGCCTGTTTCCCATGGGGAAAGTGTACGTCGCCCAACCCCCACTCCCACCCCACCCCACCCCACCCCACCCCACTCCAACCCACCCCCAGCTGGAGGCATGCGGGTTGACACCATTTTGTCCTGCCCATGGAAAATACAAAGAGGCGTACACGATTTGGGCTGTCTGGTGAAAGAATTTTGAATCGGCGGCACCCTGAGTACCTTTCCCGAAGTTTGCTTCCTAGCTGGTTAAACTCGGCATTCAGAGGCGAGATGAGAACAAACTTGCTCCGCGTGCGGCAAAGTGCCTTGATGCCCTGCCCTAAATGTTTGAGCTTCTGGCCAGCCTCACGCAAGTACTTTGACACGTAGGATTCTCACTTTTACTCCAAGCTGTCCCTGTTGGCTGAAGCAGTCGGCGTGTCTGTATCGCAGCCTGGGAGGCCGGGCGTTGGGGGAGTCTGCCAAGTGACTGGCCTCCATTTATAGCTAACTGAGAAACTGCGTCGAAGCTTTCGGGAGCCTCTTACAGGGAATGGTTGCAGTTCGGAATTGGAGACTGTGCTGGCAAACGTCAGCAGCTCCTCTCCCTCGGAGGGCTCTTGGTGTGCCGACTCCTAACAGCCAGCACGGTCCCCAGCTCGTGAACGGTCCCATTGCGAGCCGGTCTCGTCCGTGAAAGAGCCACGTGAGGCTGATCTCCAAGAGTCGGGCTCCACACCTGGAGCCTTTGGGACAGGGCATTCCTGAGCCGATGTGCCCACCAGGGGACGCGACCAAAGTTTACGTACCACAGGAAAGCGCATCAAGGCCTCGTGTTCTCTCCATGAAATGAACGTGAGCTTGAAGGGTGATGCGTCAGAGTAATATGTGAACAGCTTGCTGGTACGCCTGTCTTTGCCCCCTCTCACGGTCTCACGCACCCGGGCTCAGTTCCGTGTAGGAATGCTGAGTGGGAGCGCCAGCCTCGCTTCTGGACTCGAAAGCCGTCCACCCCCTAATGGCAGGTTGTGTGTGTCTCTCACGTGGGGGGAGGAATGAGGTCGCCCACAGAGGTTCTGCCATGAAAGATCTAAAGACGCACGCTGCTGAGGAGCTTGTTCCTCATGGAGCGTCCCCGAAGGCCAGAAGAATGCCGAAGGTCTCTTTCAAAGCTGCCGGACGCTCTGCCGTTCTAGGCCTGAGATAAGGACCTTGTGACGGCACTGTAACCCCGCGAGATTCAGGAGACATCGCCAGTGCGAGTGGCAATCCGGAAGGAAGAACCTTCAAGGCGGAGTGTCCTTTCCTGTACAAAACGGCGCCCAAGTGGCTGAGGCAGGGAGCATTTTCCTTCACAGAACCGGCATCCTCGTATGCCTGTGGGTTACTCTAAAGAAACGACACTGTGAGCAACCTCTTCGAAAAGGCCTTCGCAAGCGACTTGGAGACAACAGCAGCGCAGTGGAGGCACAGACCATTGTCCTAGAGAGCAGCACAGTGTCTCTAGCTGCGATCGCTT
Organism: Orcinus orca; assembly: GCF_937001465.1. Taxonomy (NCBI): domain Eukaryota; kingdom Metazoa; phylum Chordata; class Mammalia; order Artiodactyla; family Delphinidae; genus Orcinus; species Orcinus orca. Next base: position 1,898,626 of record NC_064572.1, on the reverse strand, counting down.
CCCGGAGGATACTTAAGCCACACCGAGATTCCAGCAGGGAGGTTTGCCTTATAGCAGTACAACTCACTCAAGAAAGAGGGATGAGGTGTAGGGCTAATCTACGTGCGCTCACGCTGTGTCCCCGAGAAGGTTTCACGGAGCAGAATGCATCACCGACCGCTACCACGTGTGTGCACCAAAGAAGCCCTGTGCCGTGAGTGTTCTCAGGCCAACAGCGAAGACCTAGGTGTGTGCTGCACCCGCGCTCGGTGTTTCACACGTTGTGTGACCCTGTGCCTTTGGAAGATGTTCAGAGCGGGTGGCACCTGCGTGCTGCGAGCGCAAGAGGTGTAGAGTGTAGAGGCCTTTCACACTGGAGGAAGGGCTTGCATCTCATGGAGAAAATGTGTACGTCGCCCGGGAGATGGAGGCGCGCTCTTGACACCATTTCCTCTGCCCGTTTAAAACACAAGTGTTTGTACTCGATCTGGGCTGCCTGGTGAAACGCTTGGCAGTCCGCATCACCCTGAGCACCTTTCCTGAAGTTTGATTCGTAGCTGGGTAAACTCGGGCTTCAGAGGCTTAGATGAGACCAAACGTGTTCAGCTTGTGGCGAAAGCCTTTGACCAGAGGCATATATGCTTGTGCTTGGGGCGAGGGCTAGGCAAGAACGTTTACACACTGGGTTTTTATCTTTACCCTAAGCTGTCCCTTTTGGCTGCAGCAGGCGGAGAGAACCCGCGGAGAGAGAACAGCTGCGAAGTGGATGCACAGAACAGTCACCTCGATACCAGCCCCAGGGCTCCCAAGCAACGATCCTTCCCCGCAGGGTACTTAACCCACCCAGGGATTCAAGCAGGGAGTTCGCCTTGTCCAACTCGCACAGGAGACTGGCATGAGACGTAGGGCTCATCTACTTGCGTTCACACTACGTGGCCCGGAGAAGTTCTCACGGAGCCGAATCCAGCACCCTTCCTCCACCACGTGTGTACACAAAGGAGCGCTGGGCAGTGGGTGTTCTCAGGCCAAGAGAGAAGCCCTTGTTCTGTGCTGCACCTGCTGGGTGGTTCAAAGGTTTTCTGACCTTCCTGTTCTGGAAGCTTTTCAGAGCTGAGGCTACGCCTGGGCTGCGAAAGCAGAGAGGCGTAGAGGCCTTTCACACGGAAGGCGTGGGCCTGTTTCCCATGGGGAAAGTGTACGTCGCCCAACCCCCACTCCCACCCCACCCCACCCCACCCCACCCCACTCCAACCCACCCCCAGCTGGAGGCATGCGGGTTGACACCATTTTGTCCTGCCCATGGAAAATACAAAGAGGCGTACACGATTTGGGCTGTCTGGTGAAAGAATTTTGAATCGGCGGCACCCTGAGTACCTTTCCCGAAGTTTGCTTCCTAGCTGGTTAAACTCGGCATTCAGAGGCGAGATGAGAACAAACTTGCTCCGCGTGCGGCGAAGTGCCTTGATGCCCTGCCCTAAATGTTTGAGCTTCTGGCCAGCCTCACGCAAGTACTTTGACACGTAGGATTCTCACTTTTACTCCAAGCTGTCCCTGTTGGCTGAAGCAGTCGGCGTGTCTGTATCGCAGCCTGGGAGGCCGGGCGTTGGGGGAGTCTGCCAAGTGACTGGCCTCCATTTATAGCTAACTGAGAAACTGCGTCGAAGCTTTCGGGAGCCTCTTACAGGGAATGGTTGCAGTTCGGAATTGGAGACTGTGCTGGCAAACGTCAGCAGCTCCTCTCCCTCGGAGGGCTCTTGGTGTGCCGACTCCTAACAGCCAGCACGGTCCCCAGCTCGCGAACGGTCCCATTGCGAGCCGGTCTCGTCCGTGAAAGAGCCACGTGAGGCTGATCTCCAAGAGTCGGGCTCCACACCTGGAGCCTTTGGGACAGGGCATTCCTGAGCCGATGTGCCCACCAGGGGACGCGACCAAAGTTTACGTACCACAGGAAAGCGCATCAAGGCCTCGTGTTCTCTCCATGAAATGAACGTGAGCTTGAAGGGTGATGCGTCAGAGTAATATGTGAACAGCTTGCTGGTACGCCTGTCTTTGCCCCCTCTCACGGTCTCACGCACCCGGGCTCAGTTCCGTGTAGGAATGCTGAGTGGGAGCGCCAGCCTCGCTTCTGGACTCGAAAGCCGTCCACCCCCTAATGGCAGGTTGTGTGTGTCTCTCACATGGGGGGAGGAATGAGGTCGCCCACAGAGGTTCTGCCATGAAAGATCTAAAGACGCACGCTGCTGAGGAGCTTGTTCCTCATGGAGCGTCCCCGAAGGCCAGAAGAATGCCGAAGGTCTCTTTCAAAGCTGCCGGACGCTCTGCCGTTCTAGGCCTGAGATAAGGACCTTGTGACGGCACTGTAACCCCGCGAGATTCAGGAGACATCGCCAGTGCGAGTGGCAATCCGGAAGGAAGAACCTTCAAGGCGGAGTGTCCTTTCCTGTACAAAACGGCGCCCAAGTGGCTGAGGCAGGGAGCATTTTCCTTCACAGAACCGGCATCCTCGTATGCCTGTGGGTTACTCTAAAGAAACGACACTGTGAGCAACCTCTTCGAAAAGGCCTTCGCAAGCGACTTGGAGACAACAGCAGCGCAGTGGAGGCACAGACCATTGTCCTAGAGAGCAGCACAGTGTCTCTAGCAGCGATCGCTTCCCGGAGGATACTTAAGCCACACCGAGATTCCAGCAGGGAGGTTTGCCTTATAGCAGTACAACTCACTCAAGAAAGAGGGATGAGGTGTAGGGCTAATCTACGTGCGCTCACGCTCTGTGTCCCCGAGAAGGTTTCACGGAGCAGAATGCATCACCGACCGCTACCACGTGTGTGCACCAAAGAAGCCCTGTGCCGTGAGTGTTCTCAGGCCAACAGCGAAGACCTAGGTGTGTGCTGCACCCGCGCTCGGTGTTTCACACGTTGTGTGACCCTGTGCCTTTGGAAGATGTTCAGAGCGGGTGGCACCTGCGTGCTGCGAGCGCAAGAGGTGTAGAGTGTAGAGGCCTTTCACACTGGAGGAAGGGCTTGCATCTCATGGAGAAAATGTGTACGTCGCCCGGGAGATGGAGGCGCGCTCTTGACACCATTTCCTCTGCCCGTTTAAAACACAAGTGTTTGTACTCGATCTGGGCTGCCTGGTGAAACGCTTGGCAATCCGCATCACCCTGAGCACCTTTCCTGAAGTTTGATTCGTAGCTGGGTAAACTCGGGCTTCAGAGGCTTAGATGAGACCAAACGTGTTCAGCTTGTGGCGAAAGCCTTTGACCAGAGGCATATATGCTTGTGCTTGGGGCGAGGGCTAGGCAAGAACGTTTACACACTGGGTTTTTATCTTTACCCTAAGCTGTCCCTTTTGGCTGCAGCAGGCGGAGAGAACCCGCGGAGAGAGAACAGCTGCGAAGTGGATGCACAGAACAGTCACCTCGATACCAGCCCCGGGCTCCCAAGCAACGATCCTTCCCCGCAGGGTACTTAACCCACCCAGGGATTCAAGCAGGGAGTTCGCCTTGTCCAACTCGCACAGGAGACTGGCATGAAACGTAGGGCTCATCTACTTGCGTTCACACTACGTGGCCCGGAGAAGTTCTCACGGAGCCGAATCCAGCACCCTTCCTCCACCACGTGTGTACACAAAGGAGCGCTGGGCAGTGGGTGTTCTCAGGCCAAGAGAGAAGCCCTTGTTCTGTGCTGCACCTGCTGGGTGGTTCAAAGGTTTTCTGACCTTCCTGTTCTGGAAGCTTTTCAGAGCTGAGGCTACGCCTGGGCTGCGAAAGCAGAGAGGCGTAGAGGCCTTTCACACGGAAGGCGTGGGCCTGTTTCCCATGGGGAAAGTGTACGTCGCCCAACCCCCACTCCCACCCCACCCCACCCCACCCCACCCCACTCCAACCCACCCCCAGCTGGAGGCATGCGGGTTGACACCATTTTGTCCTGCCCATGGAAAATACAAAGAGGCGTACACGATTTGGGCTGTCTGGTGAAAGAATTTTGAATCGGCGGCACCCTGAGTACCTTTCCCGAAGTTTGCTTCCTAGCTGGTTAAACTCGGCATTCAGAGGCGAGATGAGAACAAACTTGCTCCGCGTGCGGCGAAGTGCCTTGATGCCCTGCCCTAAATGTTTGAGCTTCTGGCCAGCCTCACGCAAGTACTTTGACACGTAGGATTCTCACTTTTACTCCAAGCTGTCCCTGTTGGCTGAAGCAGTCGGCGTGTCTGTATCGCAGCCTGGGAGGCCGGGCGTTGGGGGAGTCTGCCAAGTGACTGGCCTCCATTTATAGCTAACTGAGAAACTGCGTCGAAGCTTTCGGGAGCCTCTTACAGGGAATGGTTGCAGTTCGGAATTGGAGACTGTGCTGGCAAACGTCAGCAGCTCCTCTCCCTCGGAGGGCTCTTGGTGTGCCGACTCCTAACAGCCAGCACGGTCCCCAGCTCGCGAACGGTCCCATTGCGAGCCGGTCTCGTCCGTGAAAGAGCCACGTGAGGCTGATCTCCAAGAGTCGGGCTCCACACCTGGAGCCTTTGGGACAGGGCATTCCTGAGCCGATGTGCCCACCAGGGGACGCGACCAAAGTTTACGTACCACAGGAAAGCGCATCAAGGCCTCGTGTTCTCTCCATGAAATGAACGTGAGCTTGAAGGGTGATGCGTCAGAGTAATATGTGAACAGCTTGCTGGTACGCCTGTCTTTGCCCCCTCTCACGGTCTCACGCACCCGGGCTCAGTTCCGTGTAGGAATGCTGAGTGGGAGTGCCAGCCTCGCTTCTGGACTCGAAAGCCGTCCACCCCCTAATGGCAGGTTGTGTGTGTCTCTCACGTGGGGGGAGGAATGAGGTCGCCCACAGAGGTTCTGCCATGAAAGATCTAAAGACGCACGCTGCTGAGGAGCTTGTTCCTCATGGAGCGTCCCCGAAGGCCAGAAGAATGCCGAAGGTCTCTTTCAAAGCTGCCGGACGCTCTGCCGTTCTAGGCCTGAGATAAGGACCTTGTGACGGCACTGTAACCCCGCGAGATTCAGGAGACATCGCCAGTGCGAGTGGCAATCCGGAAGGAAGAACCTTCAAGGCGGAGTGTCCTTTCCTGTACAAAACGGTGCCCAAGTGGCTGAGGCAGGGAGCATTTTCCTTCACAGAACCGGCATCCTCGTATGCCTGTGGGTTACTCTAAAGAAACGACACTGTGAGCAACCTCTTCGAAAAGGCCTTCGCAAGCGACTTGGAGACAACAGCAGCGCAGTGGAGGCACAGACCATTGTCCTAGAGAGCAGCACAGTGTCTCTAGCAGCGATCGCTTCCCGGAGGATACTTAAGCCACACCGAGATTCCAGCAGGGAGGTTTGCCTTATAGCAGTACAACTCACTCAAGAAAGAGGGATGAGGTGTAGGGCTAATCTACGTGCGCTCACGCTCTGTGTCCCCGAGAAGGTTTCACGGAGCAGAATGCATCACCGACCGCTACCACGTGTGCGCACCAAAGAAGCCCTGTGCCGTGGGTGTTCTCAGGCCGACAGCGAAGACCTAGGTGTGTGCTGCACCCGCGCTCGGTGGTTCACACGTTGTGTGACCCTGTGCCTTTGGAAGATGTTCAGAGCGGGTGGCACCTGCGTGCTGCGAGCGCAAGAGGTGTAGAGTGTAGAGGCCTTTCACACTGGAGGAAGGGCTTGCATCTCATGGAGAAAATGTGTACGTCGCCCGGGAGATGGAGGCACGCTCTTGACACCATTTCCTCTGCCCGTTTAAAACACAAGTGTTTGTACTCGATCTGGGCTGCCTGGTGAAACGCTTGGCAGTCCGCATCACCCTGAGCACCTTTCCTGAAGTTTGATTCGTAGCTGGGTAAACTCGGGCTTCAGAGGCTTAGATGAGACCAAACGTGTTCAGCTTGTGGCAAAAGCCTTTGACCAGAGGCATATACGCTTGTGCTTGGGGCGAGGGCTAGGCAAGAACGTTTACACACTGGGTTTTTATCTTTACCCTAAGCTGTCCCTTTTGGCTGCAGCAGGCGCAGAGAACCCGCGGAGAGAGAACAGCTGCGAAGTGGATGCACAGAACAGTCACCTCAATACCAGCCCCGGGCTCCCAAGCAACGATCCTTCCCCGCAGGGTACTTAACCCACCCAGGGATTCAAGCAGGGAGTTCGCCTTGTCCAACTCGCACAGGAGACTGGCATGAGACGTAGGGCTCATCTACTTGCGTTCACACTACGTGGCCCGGAGAAGTTCTCACGGAGCCGAATCCAGCACCCTTCCTCCACCACGTGTGTACACAAAGGAGCGCTGGGCAGTGGGTGTTCTCAGGCCAAGAGAGAAGCCCTTGTTCTGTGCTGCACCTGCTGGGTGGTTCAAAGGTTTTCTGACCTTCCTGCTCTGGAAGCTTTTCAGAGCTGAGGCTACGCCTGGGCTGCGAAAGCAGAGAGGCGTAGAGGCCTTTCACACGGAAGGCGTGGGCCTGTTTCCCATGGGGAAAGTGTACGTCGCCCAACCCCCACTCCCACCCCACCCCACCCCACCCCACCCCACTCCAACCCACCCCCAGCTGGAGGCGTGCGGGTTGACACCATTTTGTCCTGCCCATGGAAAATACAAAGAGGCGTACACGATTTGGGCTGTCTGGTGAAAGAATTTTGAATCGGCGGCACCCTGAGTACCTTTCCCGAAGTTTGCTTCCTAGCTGGTTAAACTCGGCATTCAGAGGCGAGATGAGAACAAACTTGCTCCGCGTGCGGCGAAGTGCCTTGATGCCCTGCCCTAAATGTTTGAGCTTCTGGCCAGCCTCACGCAAGTACTTTGACACGTAGGATTCTCACTTTTACTCCAAGCTGTCCCTGTTGGCTGAAGCAGTCGGCGTGTCTGTATCGCAGCCTGGGAGGCCGGGCGTTGGGGGAGTCTGCCAAGTGACTGGCCTCCATTTATAGCTAACTGAGAAACTGCGTCGAAGCTTTCGGGAGCCTCTTACAGGGAATGGTTGCAGTTGGGAATTGGAGACTGTGCTGGCAAACGTCAGCAGCTCCTCTCCCTCGGAGGGCTCTTGGTGTGCCGACTCCTAACAGCCAGCACGGTCCCCAGCTCGTGAACGGTCCCATTGTGAGCCGGTCTCGTCCGTGAAAGAGCCACGTGAGGCTGATCTCCAAGAGTCGGGCTCCACACCTGGAGCCTTTGGGATAGGGCAGTCCTGAGCCAATGTGCCCACCAGGGGACGCGACCAAAGTTTACGTACCACAGGAAAGCGCATCAAGGCCTCGTGTTCTCTCCATGAAATGAACGTGAGCTTGAAGGGTGATGCGTCAGCGTGCACCGTGAACAGCTCGCTGGTACGCCTGTCTTTGCCCCCTCTCACGGTCTCACGCACCGGGGCTCAGTTCCGTGCAGGAATGCTGAGTGGGAGCGCCAGCCTCACTTCTGGACTCGAAAGCCTTCCACCCCCTAATGGCAGGTTGTGTGTGTCTCTCACGTGGGGGGAGGAATGAGGTCGCCCACAGAGGTTCTGCCATGAAAGATCTAAAGACGCACGCTGCTGAGGAGCTTGTTCCTCATGGAGCGTCCCCGAAGGCCAGAAGAATGCCGAAGGTCTCTTTCAAAGCTGCCGGACGCTCTGCCGTTCTAGGCCTGAGATAAGGACCTTGTGACGGCACTGTAACCCCGCGAGATTCAGGAGACATCGCCAGTGCGAGTGGCAATCCGGAAGGAAGAACCTTCAAGGCGGAGTGTCCTTTCCTGTACAAAACGGCGCCCAAGTGGCTGAGGCAGGGAGCATTTTCCTTCACAGAACCGGCATCCTCGTATGCCTGTGGGTTACTCTAAAGAAACGACACTGTGAGCAACCTCTTCGAAAAGGCCTTCGCAAGCGACTTGGAGACAACAGCAGCGCAGTGGAGGCACAGACCATTGTCCTAGAGAGCAGCACAGTGTCTCTAGCAGCGATCGCTTCCCGGAGGATACTTAAGCCACACCGAGATTCCAGCAGGGAGGTTTGCCTTATAGCAGTACAACTCACTCAAGAAAGAGGGATGAGGTGTAGGGCTAATCTACGTGCGCTCACGCTCTGTGTCCCCGAGAAGGTTTCACGGAGCAGAATGCATCACCGACCGCTACCACGTGTGTGCACCAAAGAAGCCCTGTGCCGTGGGTGTTCTCAGGCCGACAGCGAAGACCTAGGTGTGTGCTGCACCCGCGCTCGGTGGTTCACACGTTGCGTGACCCTGTGCCTTTGGGAGATGTTCAGAGCGGGTGGCACCTGTGTGCTGCGAGCGCAAGAGGTGTAGAGTGTAGAGGCCTTTCACACTGGAGGAAGGGCTTGCGTCTCATAGAGAAAACCTGTACATCGCCCGGGAGATGGAGGCGCGCTCTTGACACCATTTCCTCTGCCCGTTTAAAACACAAGTGTTTGTACTCGATCTGGGCTGCCTGGTGAAACGCTTGGCAGTCCGCATCACCCTGAGCACCTTTCCTGAAGTTTGATTCGTAGCTGGGTAAACTCGGGCTTCAGAGGCTTAGATGAGACCAAACGTGTTCAGCTTGTGGCGAAAGCCTTTGACCAGAGGCATATACGCTTGTGCTTGGGGCGAGGGCTAGGCAAGAACGTTTACGCCCTGGGTTTTTATCTTTCCCCTAAGCTGTCCCTTTTGGCTGCAGCAGGCGGAGAGAACCCGCGGAGAGAGAACAGCTGCGAAGTGGATGCACAGAACAGTCACCTCGATACCAGCCCCGGGGTCCCAAGCAACGATCCTTCCCCGGAGGGTACTTAACCCACCCCGGGATTCAAGCAGGGAGTTCGCCTTGTCCAACTCACACAGGAGACTGGCATGAGATGTAGGGCTCATCTACTTGCGTTCACACTACGTGGCCCGGAGAAGTTCTCACGGAGCCGAATGCAGCACCCTTCCTCCACGACGTGTGTACACAAAGGAGCGCTGGGCAGTGGGTGTTCTCAAGGCCAAGAGAGAAGCCCTTGTTCTGTGCTGCACCTGCTGGGTGGTTCAAAGGTTTTCTGACCTTCGTGCTCTGGAAGCTTTTCAGAGCTGAGGCTACGCCTGGGCTGCGAAAGCAGAGAGGCGTAGAGGCCTTTCACACTGAAGGCGTGGGCCTGTTTCCCATGGAGAAAGTGTACGTCGCCCAACCCCCAACCACACCCCACCCCACCCCACCCCAACCCACCCCCAGCTGGAGGCGTGTGGATTGACACCATTTTGTCCTGCCCTTGGAAAATACAAAGAGGCGTACACGATTTGGGCTGTCTGGTGAAAGAATTTTGAATCGGTGGCACCCTGAGTACCTTTCCTGAAGTTTGCTTACTAGCTGGTTAAACTCGGCATTCAGAGGCGAGATGAGAACAAACTTGCTCCGCGTGCGGCGAAGTGCCTTGATGCACTGCCTTAAATGTTTGAGCTTCTGGCCAGCGTCACGCAAGTACTTTGACACGTAGGAGTCTCACGTTTACTCCAAGCTGTCCCTGTTGGCTGAAGCAGTCGGCGTGTCTGTATCGCAGCCTGGGAGGCCGGGCGTTGGGGGAGTCTGCCAAGTGACTGGCCTCCATTTATAACTAACTGAGAAACTGTGTCGAAGCTTTCGGGAGCCTCTTACAGGGAATGGTTGCAGTTCGGAATTGGAGACTGTGCTGGCAAACGTCAGCATCTCCTCTCCCTCGGAGGGCTCTTGGTGTGCCGACTCCTAACAGCCAGCATGGTCACCAGCTCGAGAACTGTCCCATTGCGATCCGGTTTCGTCCATGAAAGAGGCACGTGAGGCTGAGCTCCAACAGTCGGGCTCCACACCTGGAGCCTTTGGGACAGGGCAGTCCTGAGCCGATGTGCCCACCAGGGGACGCGACCAAAGTTTACGTACCACAGGAAAGCGCATCAAGGCCTCGTGTTCTCTCCATGAAATGAACGTGAGCTTGAAGGGTGATGCGTCAGCGTGCACCGTGAACAGCTCGCTGGTACGCTTGTCTTTGTCCCCTCTCACGGTCTCACGCACCCGGGCTCAGTTCCGTGCAGGAATGCTGAGTGGGAGCGCCAGCCTCGCTTCTGGACTCTAAAGCCTTCCACCCCCTAATGGCAGGTTGTGTGTGTCTCTCACGTGGGGGGAGGAATGAGGTCGCCCACAGAGGTTCTGCCATGAAAGATCTAAAGACGCACGCTGCTGAGGAGCTTGTTCCTCATGGAGCGTCCCTGAAGGCCAGAAGAATGCCGACGGTCTCTTTCAAAGCTGCCGGACGCTCTGCCGTTCTAGGCCTGAGATACGGACCTTGTGACGGCACTGTAACCCCGCGAGATTCAGGAGACATCGCCAGTGTGAGTGGTAATCCGGAAGGAAGAACCTCCAAGGCGGAGTGTCCTTTTTTGTACAAAACGGCGCCCAAGAGGCTGAGGCAGGGAGAATTTTCCTTCACAGAACCGGCATCCTCGTATGCCTGTGGGTTACTCTAAAGAAACGACACTGTGAGCAACCTCTTCGAAAAGGCCTTCGCAAGCGACTTGGAGACAACAGCAGCGCAGTGGAGGCACAGACCATTATCCTAGAGAGCAGCACAGTGTCTCTAGCAGCGATCGCTTCCCGGAGGATACTTAAGCCGCACCGAGATTCCAGCAGGGAGTTTTGCCTTATAGCAGTACAACTCACTCAAGAAAGAGGGATGAGGTGTAGGGCTAATCTACGTATGCTCACGCTCTGTGTCCCCGAGAAGGTTTCACCGAACAGAATGCATAACCGACCGCTACCACGTGTGTGCACCAAAGAAGCCCTGTGCCGTGGGTGTTCTCAGGCCGACAGCGAAGACGTAGGTGTGTGCTGCACCCGCGCTTGGTGGTTCACACGTTGCGTGACCCCTTTGCCTTTGGAAGATGTTCAGAGTGGGTGGCACCTGCGTGCTGCGAGCGCAAGAGGTGTAGAGTGTAGAGGCCTTTCACACTGGAGGAAGGGCTTGCGTCTCATGGAGAGAATGTGTACGTCGCCCGGGAGATGGAGGCGCGCTCTTGACACCATTTCCTCTGCCCGTTTAAAACACAAGTGTTTGTACTCGATCTGTGCTGCCTGGTGAAACGCTTGGCAGTCCGTATCACCCTGAGCACCTTTCCTGAAGTTTGATTCGTAGCTGGGTAAACTCGGGCTTCAGAGACTTAGATGAGACCAAACCTGTTCAGCTTGTGGCGAAAGCCTTTGACCAGAGGCATATATGCTTGTGCTTGGGGCGAGGGTTAGGCAAGTACGTTTACACCCTGGGTTTTTATCTTTACCCTAAGCTGTCCCTTTTGGCTGCAGCAGGCGGAGAGAACCCGCGGAGAGAGAACAGCTGCGAAGTGGATGCACAGAACAGTCACCTCGATACCAGCCCCGGGGTCCCAAGCAACGATCCTTCCCCAGAGGGTACTTAACCCACCCCGGGATTCAAGAAGGGAGTTCGCCTTGTCCAATTCGCACAGGAGACTGGCATGAGATGTAGGGCTCATCTACTTGCGTTCACACTACGTGGCCCGGAGAAGTTCTCACAGAGCCGAATGCAGCACCCTTCCTCCACCACGTGTGTACACAAAGGAGCGCTGGGCAGTGGGTGTTCTCAAGGCCAAGAGAGAAGCCCTTGTTCTGTGCTGCACCTGCTGGGTGGTTCAAAGGTTTTCTGACCTTCCTGCTCTGGAAGCTTTTCAGAGCTGAGGCTACGCCTGGGTTGCGAAAGCAGAGAGGCGTAGAGGCCTTTCACACGGAAGGCGTGGGCCTGTTTCCCATGGAGAAAGTGTACGTCGCCCAACACCCAACCACACCCCACCCCAACACACCCCAAGCTGGAGGTGTGCGGGTTGACACCATTTTGTCCTGCCCATGGAAAATACAAAGAGGCGTACACGATTTGGGCTGTCTGGTGAGAGAATTTTAAATCGGCGGCACCCTGAGTACCTTTCCCGAAGTTTGCTTCCTAGCTGGTTAAACTCGGCATTCAGAGGCGAGATGAGAACAAACTTGCTCCGCGTGCGGCGAAGTGCCCTGATGCCCTGCCCTAAATGTTTGAGCTTCTGGCCAGCGTCACGCAAGTACTTTGACACGTAGGAGTCTCACTTTTACTCCAAGCTGTCCCTGTTGGCTGAAGCAGTCGGCGTGTCTGTATCGCAGCCTGGGAGGCCGGGCGTTGGGGGAGTCTGCCAAGTGACTGGCCTCCATTTATAGCTAACTGAGAAACTGTGTCGAAGCTTTTGGGAGCCTCTTACAGGGAATGGTTGCAGTTGGGAATTGGAGACTGTGCTGGCAAACGTCAGCAGCTCCTCTCCCTCGGAGGGCTCTTGGTGTGCCGACTCCTAACAGCCAGCACGGTCCCCAGCTCGTGAACGGTCCCATTGCGAGCCGGTCTCGTCCGTGAAAGAGCCACGTGAGGCTGAGCTCCAACAGTCGGGCTCCACACCTGGAGCCTTTGGGACAGGGCAGTCCTGAGCCGATGTGCCCACCAGGGGACGCGACCAAAGTTTACGTACCACAGGAAAGCGCATCAAGGCCTCGTGTTCTCTCCATGAAATGAACGTGAGCTTGAAGGGTGATGCGTCAGCATGCACCGTGAACAGCTCACTCGTACGCCTGTCTTTGCCCCCTCTCACGGTCTCACGCACCCGGGCTCAGTTCTGTGCAGGAATGCTGAGTGGGAGCGCCAGCCTCGCTTCTGGACTCTAAAGCCTTCCAGCACCTAATGGCAGGTTGTGTGTGTCTCTCACGTGGGGGGAGGAATGAGGTCGCCCACAGAGGTTCTGCCATGAAAGATCTAAAGACACACGATGCTGAGGAGCTTGTTCCTCATGGAGAGTCCCCGAAGGCCAGAGGAATGCCGACGGTCTCTTTCAAATGTGCCGGACGCTCTGCCATTCTAGGCCTGAGATACGAACCTTGTGACGGCACTGTAACCCCGCGAGATTCAGGAGACATTGCCAGTGCGAGTGGCAATCCGGAAGGAAGAACCTTCAAGGCGGAGTGTACTTTCCTTTCCAAACGGCGCCCAAGTGGCTGAGGCAGGGAGCATTTTCCTTCACAGAACCGGCATCCTCGTATGTCTGTGGGTTACTCTAAAGAAACGACACTGTGAGCAACCTCTTCGAAAAGGCCTTCGCAAGCGACTTGGAGACAACAACAGCGCAGTGGAGGCACAGACCATTATCCTAGAGAGCAGCACAGTGTCTCTAGCAGTGATCGCTTCCCGGAGGATACTTAAGCCACACCGAGATTCTAGCAGGGAGTTTTGCCTTATAGCAGTACAACTCACTCAAGAAAGAGGGATGAGGTGTAGGGCTAATCTACGTACGCTCACGCTCTGTGTCCCTGAGAAGGTTTCACGGAGCAGAATGCATCACCGACCGCTACCACGTGTGTGCACCAAAGAAGCCCTGTGCCGTGGGTGTTCTCAGGCCGACAGCGAAGACCTAGGTGTGTGCTGCACCCGCGCTCGGTGGTTCACACGTTGCGTGACCCTGTGCCTTTGGGAGATGTTCAGAGCGGGTGGCACCTGCGTGCTGCGAGCGCAAGAGGTGTAGAGTGTAGAGGCCTTTCACACTGGAGGAAGGGCTTGCCTCTCGTGGAGAAAAAGTGTACTTCGCCCGGGAGATGGAGGCGAGCTCTTGACACCATTTCCTCTGCCCGTTTAAAACACAAGTGTTTGTACTCGATCTGGGCTGCCTGGTGAAACGCTTGGCAGTCTGCATCACCCTGAGCACCTTTCCTGATGTTTGATTCGTAGCTGGGTAAACTCGGGCTTCAGAGGCTTAGATGAGACCAAACGTGTTCAGCTTGTCGCGAAAGCCTTTGACCAGAGGCATATTCGCTTGTGCTTGGGGCGAGGGCTAGGCAAGAACGTTTACACCCTGGGTTTTTATCTTTACCCTAAGCTGTCCCTTTTGGCTGCAGCAGGCGGAGAGAACCCGCGGAGAGAGAACAGCTGCGAAGTGGATGCACAGAACAGTCACCTCGATACCAGCCCCGGGGTCCCAAGCAACGATCCTTCCCCGGAGGGTACTTAACCCACCCCGGGATTCAAGCAGGGAGTTCGCCTTGTCCAACTCGCACAGGAGACTGGCAAGAGATGTAGGGCTCATCTACTTGCGTTCACACTACGTGGCCCGGAGAAGTTCTCACGGAGCCGAATCCAGCACCCTTCCTCCACCACGTGTGTACACAAAGGAGCGCTGGGCAGTGGGTGTTCTCAAGGCCAAGAGAGAAGCCCTTGTTCTGTGCTGCACCTGCTGGGTGGTTCAAAGATTTTCTGACCTTCCTGCTCTGGAAGCTTTTCAGAGCTGAGGCTACGCCTGGGCTGCGAAAGCAGAGAGGCGTAGAGGCCTTTCACACTGAAGGCGTGGGCCTGTTTCCCATGGAGAAAGTGTACGTCGCCCAACCCCCAACCACACCCCACCCCACCCCACCCCAACCCACCCCCAGCTGGAGGCGTGTGGATTGACACCATTTTGTCCTGCCCATGGAAAATACAAAGAGGCGTACACGATTTGGGCTGTCTGGTGAAAGAATTTTGAATCGGCGGCACCCTGAGTACCTTTCCCGAAGTTTGCTTCCTAGCTGGTTAAACTCGGCATTCAGAGGCGAGATGAGAACAAACTTGCTCCGCGTGCGGCGAAGTGCCTTGATGCACTGCCTTAAATGTTTGAGCTTCTGGCCAGCGTCACGTAAGTACTTTGACACGTAGGAGTCTCACGTTTACTCCAAGCTGTCCCTGTTGGCTGAAGCAGTCGGCGTGTCTGTATCGCAGCCTGGGAGGCCGGGCGTTGGGGGAGTCTGCCAAGTGACTGGCCTCCATTTATAACTAACTGAGAAACTGTGTCGAAGCTTTCGGGAGCCTCTTACAGGGAATGGTTGCAGTTCGGAATTGGAGACTGTGCTGGCAAACGTCAGCATCTCCTCTCCCTCGGAGGGCTCTTGGTGTGCCGACTCCTAACAGCCAGCATGGTCACCAGCTCGAGAACTGTCCCATTGCGATCCGGTCTCGTCCATGAAAGAGGCACGTGAGGCTGAGCTCCAACAGTCGGGCTCCACACCTGGAGCCTTTGGGACAGGGCAGTCCTGAGCCGATGTGCCCACCAGGGGACGCGACCAAAGTTTACGTACCACAGGAAAGCGCATCAAGGCCTCGTGTTCTCTCCATGAAATGAACGTGAGCTTGAAGGGTGATGCGTCAGCGTGCACCGTGAACAGCTCGCTGGTACGCCTGTCTTTGCCCCCTCTCACGGTCTCACGCACCCGGGCTCAGTTCCGTGCAGGAATGCTGAGTGGGAGCGCCAGCCTCGCTTCTGGACTCTAAAGCCTTCCACCCCCTAATGGCAGGTTGTGTGTGTCTCTCACGTGGGGGGAGGAATGAGGTCGCCCACAGAGGTTTGCCATGAAAGATCTAAAGACGCACGCAGCTGAGGAGCTTGTTCCTCATGGAGCGTCCCTGAAGGCCAGAAGAATGCCGACGGTCTCTTTCAAAGCTGCTGGACGCTCTGCCGTTCTAGGCCTGAGATACGGACCTTGTGATGGCACTGTAACTCCGCGAGATTCAGGAGACATCGCCAGTGTGAGTGGCAATCCGGAAGGAAGAACCTCCAAGGCGGAGTGTCCTTTCCTGTACAAAACGGCGCCCAAGTGGCTGAGGCAGGGAGAATTTTCCTTCACAGAACCGGCATCCTCGTATGCCTGTGGGTTACTCTAAAGAAACGACACTGTGAGCAACCTCTTCGAAAAGGCCTTCGCAAGCGACTTGGAGACAACAGCAGCGCAGTGGAGGCACAGACCATTATCCTAGAGAGCAGCACAGTGTCTCTAGCAGCGATCGCTTCCCGGAGGATACTTAAGCCGCACCGAGATTCCAGCAGGGAGTTTTGCCTTATAGCAGTACAACTCACTCAAGAAAGAGGGATGAGGTGTAGGGCTAATCTACGTGCGCTCACGCTCTGTGTCCCCGAGAAGGTTTCACGGAGCAGAATGCATCACCGACCGCTACCACGTGTGTGCACCAAAGAAGCCCTGTGCCGTGGGTGTTCTCAGGCCGACAGCGAAGACCTAGGTGTGTGCTGCATCCGCGCTCGGTGGTTCACACGTTGCGTGACCCCTGTGCCTTTGGAAGATGTTCAGAGCGGGTGGCACCTGCGTGCTGCGAGCGCAAGAGGTGTAGAGTGTAGAGGCCTTTCACACTGGAGGAAGGGCTTGCGTCTCATGGAGAGAACGTGTACGTCGCCCGGGAGATGGAGGCACGCTCTTGACACCATTTCCTCTGCCCGTTTAAAACACAAGTGTTTGTACTCGATCTGGGCTGCCTGGTGAAACGCTTGGCAGTCCGCATCACCCTGAGCACCTTTCCTGAAGTTTGATTCGTAGCTGGGTAAACTCGGGCTTCAGAGGCTTAGATGAGACCAAACGTGTTCAGCTTTTGGCGAAAGCCTTTGACCAGAGGCATATACGCTTGTGCTTGGGGCGAGGGCTAGGCAAGAACGTTTACACCCTGGGTTTTTATCTTTACCCTAAGCTGTCCCTTTTGGCTGCATCAGGCGTAGAGAATCCGCGGAGAGAGAACAGCTGTGAAGTGGATGCACAGAACAGTCACCTCGATACCAGCCCCGGGGTCCCAAGCAATGATCCTTCCCCGGAGGGTACTTAACCCACCCAGGGATTCAAGCAGGGAGTTCGCCTTGTCCAACTCGCACAGGAGACTGGCATGAGATGTAGGGCTCATCTACTTGCGTTCACACTACGTGGCCCGGAGAAGTTCTCACGGAGCCGAATCCAGCACCCTTCCTTCACCACATGTGTACATAAAGGAGTGCTGGGCAGTGGGTGTTCTCAAGGCCAAGAGAGAAGCCCTTGTTCTGTGCTGCACGTGCTGGGTGGTTCAAAGGTTTTCTGACCTTCCTGCTCTGGAAACTTTTCAGAGCTGAGGCTACGCCTGGGCTGCGAAAGCAGAGAGGCGTAGAGGCCTTTCACACTGAAGGCGTGGGCCTGTTTCCCATGGAGAAAGTGTACGTCGCCCAACCCCCACCCCCACCCCACCCCACCCCACCCCAACCCACCCCAACCCAACCCACCCCCAGCTGGAGACGTGCGGGTTAACACCATTCTGTCCTGCCCATGGAAATTACAAAGAGGCGTACACGATTTGGGCTGTCTGGTGAGAGAATTTTGAATCGGCGGCACCCTGAGTACCTTTCCCGAAGTTTGCTTCCTAGCTGGTTAAACTCGGCATTCAGAGGCGAGATGAGAACAAACTTGCTCCGCATGTGGCGAAGTGCCCTGATGCCCTGCCCTAAATGTTTGAGCTTCTGGCCAGCGTCACGCAAGTACTTTGACACATAGGAGTCTCACTTTTACTCCAAGCTGTCCCTGTTGGCTGAAGCAGTCGGCGTGTCTGTATCGCAGCCTGGGAGGCCGGGCGTTGGGGGAGTCTGCCAAGTGACTGGCCTCCATTTATAGCTAACTGAGAAACTGTGTCGAAGCTTTTGGGAGCCTCTTACAGGGAATGGTTGCAGTTGGGAATTGGAGACTGTGCTGGCAAACGTCAGCAGCTCCTCTCCCTCGGAGGGCTCTTGGTGTGCCGACTCCTAACAGCCAGCACGGTCCCCAGCTCGTGAACGGTCCCATTGCGAGCCGGTCTCGTCCGTGAAAGAGTCACGTGAGGCTGAGCTCCAACAGTCGGGCTCCACACCTGGAGCCTTTGGGACAGGGCAGTCCTGAGCCGATGTGCCCACCAGGGGACGCGACCAAAGTTTACGTACCACAGGAAAGCGCATCAAGGCCTCGTGTTCTCTCCATGAAATGAACGTGAGCTTGAAGGGTGATGCGTCAGCATGCACCGTGAACAGCTCACTGGTACGCCTGTCTTTGCCCCCTCTCACGGTCTCACGCACCCGGGCTCAGTTCTGTGCAGGAATGCTGAGTGGGAGCGCCAGCCTCGCTTCTGGACTCTAAAGCCTTCCAGCCCCTAATGGCAGGTTGTGTGTGTCTCTCACGTGGGGGGAGGAATGAGGTCGCCCACAGAGGTTCTGCCATGAAAGATCTAAAGACGCACGCTGCTGAGGAGCTTGTTCCTCATGGAGCGTCCCTGAAGGCCAGAAGAATGCTGACGGTCTCTTTCAAAGCTGCCGGACGCTCTGCCGTTCTAGGCCTGAGATACGGACCTTGTGACGGCACTGTAACCCCGCGAAATTCAGGAGACATCGCCAGTGTGAGTGGTAATCCGGAAGGAAGAACCTCCAAGGCGGAGTGTCCTTTCCTGTACAAACGGCACCCAAGTGGCTGAGGCAGGGAGCATTTTCCTTCACAGAACCGGCATCCTCGTATGCCTGTGGGTTACTCTAAAGAAACGACACTGTGAGCAACCTCTTCGAAAAGGCCTTCGCAAGCGACTTGGAGACAACAGCAGCGCAGTGGAGGCACAGACCATTATCCTAGAGAGCAGCACAGTGTCTCTAGCAGCGATCGCTTCCCGGAGGATACTTAAGCGACACCGAGATTCCAGCAGGGAGTTTTGCCTTATAGCAGTACAACTCACTCAAGAAAGGGGGATGAGGTGTAGGGCTAATCTACGTATGCTCACGCTCTGTGTCCCCGAGAAGGTTTCACGGAGCAGAATGCATAACCGACCGCTACCACGTGGGTGCACCAAAGAAGCCCTGTGCCGTGGGTGTTCTCAGGCCGACAGCGAAGACGTAGGTGTGTGCTGCACCCGCGCTTGGTGGTTCACACGTTGCGTGACCCCTGTGCCTTTGGAAGATGTTCAGAGCGGGTGGCACCTGCGTGCTGCGAGCGCAAGAGGTGTAGAGTGTAGAGGCCTTTCACACTGGAGGAAGGGCTTGCGTCTCATGGAGAGAATGTGTACGTCGCCCGGGAGATGGAGGCACGCTCTTGACACCATTTCCTCTGCCCGTTTAAAACACAAGTG
This sequence comes from Orcinus orca, assembly GCF_937001465.1. Classification (NCBI taxonomy): domain Eukaryota; kingdom Metazoa; phylum Chordata; class Mammalia; order Artiodactyla; family Delphinidae; genus Orcinus; species Orcinus orca. The sequence continues at coordinate 1,879,771 of NC_064572.1, read as the reverse complement.
TTTGTACTCGATCTGGGCTGCCTGGTGAAACGCTTGGCAGTCCGTATCACCCTGAGCACCTTTCCTGAAGTTTGATTCGTAGCTGGGTAAACTCGGGCTTCAGAGACTTAGATGAGACCAAACCTGTTCAGCTTGTGGCGAAAGCCTTTGACCAGAGGCATATATGCTTGTGCTTGGGGCGAGGGTTAGGCAAGTACGTTTACACCCTGGGTTTTTATCTTTACCCTAAGCTGTCCCTTTTGGCTGCAGCAGGCGGAGAGAACCCGCGGAGAGAGAACAGCTGCGAAGTGGATGCACAGAACAGTCACCTCGATACCAGCCCCGGGGTCCCAAGCAACGATCCTTCCCCGGAGGGTACTTAACCCACCCCGGGATTCAAGAAGGGAGTTCGCCTTGTCCAACTCGCACAGGAGACTGGCATGAGATGTAGGGCTCATCTACTTGCGTTCACACTACGTGGCCCGGAGAAGTTCTCACAGAGCCGAATGCAGCACCCTTCCTCCACCACGTGTGTACACAAAGGAGCGCTGGGCAGTGGGTGTTCTCAAGGCCAAGAGAGAAGCCCTTGTTCTGTGCTGCACCTGCTGGGTGGTTCAAAGGTTTTCTGACCTTCCTGCTCTGGAAGCTTTTCAGAGCTGAGGCTACGCCTGGGTTGCGAAAGCAGAGAGGCGTAGAGGCCTTTCACACTGAAGGCGTGGGCCTGTTTCCCATGGAGAAAGTGTACGTCGCCCAGCACCCAACCACACCCCACCCCAACACACCCCAAGCTGGAGGTGTGCGGGTTGACACCATTTTGTCCTGCCCATGGAAAATACAAAGAGGCGTACACGATTTGGGCTGTCTGGTGAGAGAATTTTAAATCGGCGGCACCCTGAGTACCTTTCCCGAAGTTTGCTTCCTAGCTGGTTAAACTCGGCATTCAGAGGCGAGATGAGAACAAACTTGCTCCGCGTGCGGCGAAGTGCCCTGATGCCCTGCCCTAAATGTTTGAGCTTCTGGCCAGCGTCACGCAAGTACTTTGACACGTAGGAGTCTCACTTTTACTCCAAGCTGTCCCTGTTGGCTGAAGCAGTCGGCGTGTCTGTATCGCAGCCTGGGAGGCCGGGCGTTGGGGGAGTCTGCCAAGTGACTGGCCTCCATTTATAGCTAACTGAGAAACTGTGTCGAAGCTTTTGGGAGCCTCTTACAGGGAATGGTTGCAGTTGGGAATTGGAGACTGTGCTGGCAAACGTCAGCAGCTCCTCTCCCTCGGAGGGCTCTTGGTGTGCCGACTCCTAACAGCCAGCATGGTCCCCAGCTCGCGAACGGTCCCATTGCGAGCCGGTCTCGTCCGTGAAAGAGCCACGTGAGGCTGAGCTCCAACAGTCGGGCTCCACACCTGGAGCCTTTGGGACAGGGCAGTCCTGAGCCGATGTGCCCACCAGGGGACGCGACCAAAGTTTACGTACCACAGGAAAGCGCATCAAGGCCTCGTGTTCTCTCCATGAAATGAACGTGAGCTTGAAGGGTGATGCATCAGCATGCACCGTGAACAGCTCACTGGTACGCCTGTTTTTGCCCCCTCTCACGGTCTCACGCACCCGGGCTCAGTTCTGTGCAGGAATGCTGAGTGGGAGCGCCAGCCTCGCTTCTGGACTCTAAAGCCTTCCAGCACCTAATGGCAGGTTGTGTGTGTCTCTCACGTGGGGGGAGGAATGAGGTCGCCCACAGAGGTTCTGCCATGAAAGATCTAAAGACACACGCTGCTGAGGAGCTTGTTCCTCATGGAGAGTCCCCGAAGGCCAGAGGAATGCCGACGGTCTCTTTCAAATGTGCCGGACGCTCTGCCATTCTAGGCCTGAGATACGAACCTTGTGACGGCACTGTAACCCCGCGAGATTCAGGAGACATTGCCAGTGCGAGTGGCAATCCGGAAGGAAGAACCTTCAAGGCGGAGTGTACTTTCCTGTACAAAACGGCGCCCAAGTGGCTGAGGCAGGGAGCATTTTCCTTCACAGAACCGGCATCCTCGTATGTCTGTGGGTTACTCTAAAGAAACGACACTGTGAGCAACCTCTTCGAAAAGGCCTTCGCAAGCGACTTGGAGACAACAGCAGCGCAGTGGAGGCACAGACCATTATCCTAGAGAGCAGCACAGTGTCTCTAGCAGTGATCGCTTCCCGGAGGATACTTAAGCCACACCGAGATTCTAGCAGGGAGTTTTGCCTTATAGCAGTACAACTCACTCAAGAAAGAGGGATGAGGTGTAGGGCTAATCTACGTACGCTCACGCTCTGTGTCCCTGAGAAGGTTTCACGGAGCAGAATGCATAACCGACCGCTACCACGTGTGTGCACCAAAGAAGCCCTGTGCCGTGGGTGTTCTCAGGCCGACAGCGAAGACCTAGGTGTGTGCTGCACCCGCGCTCGGTGGTTCACACGTTGCGTGACCCTGTGCCTTTGGGAGATGTTCAGAGCGGGTGGCACCTGCGTGCTGCGAGCGCAAGAGGTGTAGAGTGTAGAGGCCTTTCACACTGGAGGAAGGGCTTGCCTCTCGTGGAGAAAAAGTGTACTTCGCCCGGGAGATGTAGGCGCGCTCTTGACACCATTTCCTCTGCCCGTTTAAAACACAAGTGTTTGTACTCGATCTGGGCTGCCTGGTGAAACGCTTGGCAGTCCGCATCACCCTGAGCACCTTTCCTGATGTTTGATTCGTAGCTGGGTAAACTCGGGCTTCAGAGGCTTAGATGAGACGAAACGTGTTCAGCTTGTCGCGAAAGCCTTTGACCAGAGGCATATATGCTTGTGCTTGGGGCGAGGGCTAGGCAAGAACGTTTACACCCTGGGTTTTTATCTTTACCCTAAGCTGTCCCTTTTGGCTGCAGCAGGTGGAGAGAACCCGCGGAGAGAGAACAGCTGCGAAGTGGATGCACAGAACAGTCACCTCGATACCAGCCCCGGGGTCCCAAGCAGCGATCCTTCCCCGGAGGGTACTTAACCCACCCCGGGATTCAAGCAGGGAGTTCGCCTTGTCCAACTCGCACAGGAGACTGGCATGAGATGTAGGGCTCATCTACTTGCGTTCACACTACGTGGCCCGGAGAAATTCTCACGGAGCCGAATCCAGCACCCTTCCTCCACCACGTGTGTACACAAAGGAGCGCTGGGCAGTGGGTGTTCTCAAGGCCAAGAGAGAAGCCCTTGTTCTGTGCTGCACCTGCTGGGTGGTTCAAAGGTTTTCTGACCTTCCTGCTCTGGAAGCTTTTCAGAGCTGAGTCTACGCCTGGGCTGCGAAAGCAGAGAGGCGTAGAGGCCTTTCACACTGAAGGCGTGGGCCTTTTTCCCATGGAGAAATTGTACGTCACCCAACCCCCACCCACACCCCACCCCACCCCACCCCACCCCACCCCACGCCAACCCACCCCCAGCTGGAGGCGTGCGGGTTGACACCATTTTGTCCTGCCCATGGAAAATACAAAGAGGCGTACACGATTTGGGCTGTCTGGTGAGAGAATTTTAAATCTGCGGCACCCTGTGTACCTTTCCCGAAGTTTGCTTCCTAGCTGGTTAAATTCGGCTTTCAGAGGCGAGATGAGAACAAACTTGCTCTGCGTGCGGCGAAGGGCCCTGATGCCCTGCCCTAAATGTTTGAGCTTCTGGCCAGCGTCACGCAAGTACTTTGACACGTAAGAGTCTCACTTTTACTCCAAGCTGTCCCTGTTGGCTGAAGCAGTCGGCGTGTCTGTATCGCAGCCTGGGAGGCCGGGCGTTGGGGGAGTCTGCCAAGTGACTGGCCTCCATTTATAGCTAACTGAGAAACTGTGTCGAAGCTTTTGGGAGCCTCTTACAGGGAATGGTTGCAGTTGGGAATTGGAGACTGTGCTGGCAAACGTCAGCAGCTCCTCTCCCTCGGAGAGCTCTTGGTGTGCCGACTCCTAACAGACAGAACGGTCCCCAGCTCGTGAACGGTCCCATTGCGAGCCGGTCTCGTCCGTGAAAGAGCCACGTGAGGCTGAGCTCCAACAGTCGGGCTCCACACCTGGAGCCTTTGGGACAGGGCAGTCCTGAGCCGATGTGACCACCAGGGAACGCGACCAAAGTTTACGTACCACAGGAAAGCGCATCAAGGCCTCGTGTTCTCTCCATGAAATGAACGTGAGCTGGAAGGATGATGCGTCAGCGTGCACCGTGAACAGCTCACTGGTACGACTGTCTTTGCCCCCTCTCACGGTCTCACGCACCCGGGCTCAGTTCTGTGCAGGAATGCTGAGTGGGAGCGCCAGCCTCGCTTCTGGACTCTAAAGCCTTCCAGCCCCTAATGGCAGGTTGTGTGTGTCTCTCACGTGGGGGGAGGAATGAGGTCGCCCACAGAGGTTCTGCCATGAAAGATCTAAAGACGCACGCTGCTGAGGAGCTTGTTCCTCATGGAGCGTCCCCGAAGGCCAGAAGAATGCCGACGGGCTCTTTCAAAGCTGCCGGACGCTCTGCCGTTCTAGGCCTGAGATACGGACCTTGTGATGGCACTGTAACCCCGCGAGATTCAGGAGACATCGCCAGTGCGAGTGGCAATCCGGAAGGAAGAACCTCCAAGGCGGAGTGTCCTTTCCTGTACAAAATGGCGCCCAAGTGGCTGAGGCAGGGAGCATTTTCCTTCACAGAACCGGCATCCTCGTATGCCTGTGGGTTACTCTAAAGAAACGACACTGTGAGCAACCTCTTCGAAAAGGCCTTCGCAAGCGACTTGGAGACAACAGCAGCGCAGTGGAGGCACAGACCATTATCCTAGAGAGCAGCACAGTGTCTCTAGCAGCGATCGCTTCCCGGAGGATACTTAAGCCACACCGAGATTCCAGCAGGGAGTTTTGCCTTATAGCAGTACAACTCACTCAAGAAAGAGGGATGAGGTGTAGGGCTAATCTACGTATGCTCACGCTCTGTGTCCCCGAGAAGGTTTCACGGAGCAGAATGCATCACCGACCGCTACCACGTGTGTGCAACAAAGAAGCCCTGTGCCGTGGGTGTTCTCAGGCCGACAGCGAAGACCTAGGTGTGTGATGCACCCGCGCTCGGTGGTTCACACGTTGCGTGACCCCTGTGCCTTTGGAAGATGTTCAGCGCGGGTGGCACCTGCATGCTGCGAGCGCAAGAGGTGTAGAGTGTAGAGGCCTTTCACACTGGAGGAAGGGCTTGCGTCTCATGGAGAGAATGTGTACGTCGCCCGGGAGATGGAGGCGCGCTCTTGACACCATTTCCTCTGCCCGTTTAAAACACAAGTGTTTGTACTCGATCTGGGCTGCCTGGTGAAACGCTTGGCAGTCCGCATCACCCTGAGCACCTTTCCTGAAGTTTGATTCGTAGCTGGGTAAACTCGGGCTTCAGAGACTTAGATGAGACCAAACCTGTTCAGCTTGTGGCGAAAGCCTTTGACCAGAGGCATATATGCTTGTGCTTGGGGCGAGGGTTAGGCAAGTACGTTTACACCCTGGGTTTTTATCTTTACCCTAAGCTGTCCCTTTTGGCTGCAGCAGGCGGAGAGAACCCGCGGAGAGAGAACAGCTGCGAAGTGGATGCACAGAACAGTCACCTCGATACCAGCCCCGGGGTCCCAAGCAACGATCCTTCCCCGGAGGGTACTTAACCCACCCCGGGATTCAAGCAGGGAGTTCGCCTTCTCCAACTCGCACAGAAGACTGGCATGAGATGTAGGGCTCATCTACTTGCGTTCACACTACGTGGCCCGGAGAAGTTCTCACGGAGCCGAATGCAGCACCCTTCCTCCACCACGTGTGTACACAAAGGAGCGCTGGGCAGTGGGTGTTCTCAAGACCAAGAGAGAAGCCCTTGTTCTGTGCTGCACCTGCTGGGTGGTTCAAAGGTTTTCTGACCTTCCTGCTCTGGAAGCTTTTCAGAGCTGAGGCTACGCCTGGGCTGCGAAAGCAGAGAGGCGTAGAGGCCTTTCACACTGAAGGCGTGGGCCTGTTTCCCATGGAGAAAGTGTACGTCGCCCAACCCTCACCCCCATCCCACCCCACCCCACCCCAACCCACCCCCAGCTGGAGGCGTGCGGGTTGACACCATTTTGTCCTGCCCATGGAAAATACAAAGAGGCGTACACGATTTGGGCTGTCTGGTGAGAGAATTTTGAATCGGCAGCACCCTGAGTACCTTTCCCGAAGTTTGTTTCCTAGCTGGTTAAACTCGGCATTCAGAGGCGAGATGAGAACAAACTTGCTCCGCGTGCGGCGAAGTGCCCTGATGCCCTGCCCTAAATGTTTGAGCTTCTGGCCAGCGTCACGCAAGTACTTTGACACGTAGGAGTCTCACTTTTACTCCAAGCTGTCCCTGTTGGCTGAAGCAGTCGGCGTGTCTGTATCGCAGCCTGGGAGGCCGGGCGTTTGGGGAGTCTGCCAAGTGACTGGCCTCCATTTATAGCTAACTGTGAAACTGCGTCGAAGCTTTCGGGAGCCTCTTACAGGGAATGGTTGCAGTTCGGAATTGGAGACTGTGCTGGCAAACGTCAGCAGCTCCTCTCCCTCGGAGGGCTCTTGGTGTGCCGACTCCTAACAGCCAGCACGGTCCCCAGCTCGTGAACCGTCCCATTGCGAGCCGTCTCGTCCATGAAAGAGCCACGTGAGGCTGAGCTCCAACCGTCGGGCTCCACACCTGGAGCCTTTGGGACAGGGCAGTCCTGAGCCGATGTGCCCACCAGGGGATGCGACCAAAGTTTACGTACCACAGGAAAGCGCATCAAGGCCTCGTGTTCTCTCCATGAAATGAACGTGAGCTTGAAGGGTGATGCGTCAGCGTGCACCGTGAACAGCTCGCTGGTACGCCTGTCTTTGCCCCTTCTCACGGTCTCACGCACCCGGGCTCAGTTCCGTGCAGGAATGCTGAGTGGGAGCGCCAGCCTCGCTTCTGGACTCTAAATCCTTCCACTCCCTAATGGCAGTTTGTGTGTGTCTCTCACGTGGGGGGAGGAATGACGTCGCCCACAGAGGTTCTGCCATGAAATATCTAAAGACGCACGCTGCTGAGGAGCTTGTTCCTCATGGAGCGTCCCCAAAGGCCAGAAGAATGCCGACAGTCTCTTTCAAAGCTGCCGGACGCTCTGCCATTCTAGGCCTGAGATACGGAACTTGTGACGGCACTGTAACCCCGCGAGATTCAGGAGATATCGCCAGTGCGAGTGGCAATCCGGAAGGAAGAACCTTCAAGGCGGAGTGTCCTTTCCTGTACAAAACGGAGCCCAATGGCTGAGGCAGGGAGCATTTTCCTTCACAGAACCAGCATCCTCGTATGCCTGTGGATTACTCTGAAGAAACGACACTGTGAGCAACCTCTTCGAAAAGGCCTTCGCAAGCGACTTGGAGACAACAGCAGCGCAGTGGAGGCACAGACCATTATTCTAGAGAGCAGCACAGTGTCTCTAGCAGCGATCGCTTCCCGGAGGATACTTAAGCCACACCGAGATTCCAGCAGGGAGTTTTGCCTTATAGCAGTACAACTCACTCAAGAAAGAGGGATGAGGTGTAGGGCCAATCTACGTGCGTTCATGCTCTGTGTCCCCGAGAAGGTTTCACGGAGCAGAATGCATCACCGACCGCTACCACGTGTGTGCACCAAAGAAGCCCTGTGCCGTGGGTGTTCTCAGGCCGACAGCGAAGACCTAGCTGTGTGCTGCAACCGCGTTCGGTGGTTCACACGCTGCGTGACCCTGTGCCTTTGGAAGATGTTAAGAGCGGGTGGCACCTGCGTGCTGCGAGCGCAAGAGGTGTAGAGTGTAGAGGCCTTTCACACTGGAGGAAGGGCTTACCTCTCGTGGAGAAAACGTGTACGTCGCCCGGGAGATGGAGGCGCGCTCTTGACACCATTTCCTCTGCCCGCTTAAAACACAAGTGTTTGTACTCGATCTGGGCTGCCTGGTGAAACGCTTGGCAGTCCGCATCACCCTGAGCACCTTTCCTGAAGTTTGATTCGTAGCTGGGTAAACTCGGGCTTCAGAGTCTTAGATGAGACCAAACGTGTTCAGCTTGTGGCGAAAGCCTTTGACCAGAGGCATATACGCTTGTGCTTGGGGCGAGGGCTAGGCAAGAACGTTTACACACTGGGTTTTTATCTTTACCCTAAGCTGTCCCTTTTGGCTGCAGCAGGCGGAGAGAACCCGCGGAGAGAGAACAGCTGCGAAGTGGATGCACAGAACAGTCACCTCGATACCAGCCCCGGGGTCCCAAGCAACGATCCTTCCCCGGAGGGTACTTAACCCACCCCGGGATTCAAGCAGGGAGTTCGCCTTGTCCAACTCGCACAGGAGACTGGCATGAGATGTAGGGCTCATCTACTTGCGTTCACACTACGTGACCCGGAGAAGTTCTCACGGAGCCGAATGCAGCACCCTTCTTCCACCACGTGTGTACACAAAGGAGCGCGGGGCAGTGGGTGTTCTCAAGGCCAAGAGAGAAGCCCTTGTTCTGTGCTGCACCTGCTGGGTGGTTCAAAGGTTTTCTGACCTTCCTGCTCTGGAAGATTTTCAGAGCTGAGGCTACGCCTGGGCTGCGAAAGCAGAGAGGCGTAGAGGCCTTTCACACTGAAGGCGTGGGCCTGTTTGCCATGGAGAAAGTGTACGTCGCCCAACCCCCACCCCCACCCCACCCCACCCCACCCCACCCCACCCCAACCCACCCCCACCTGGAGGCGAGCGGGTTGACACCATTTTGTCCTGCCCATGGAAAATACAAAGAGGCGTACACGATTTGGGCTGTCTGGTGAGAGAATTTTGAATCAGCGGCACCCTGAGTACCTTTCCCGAAGTTTGCTTCCTAGCTGGTTAAACTCGGCATTCAGAGGCAAGATGAGAACAAACGTGCTCCGTGTGCGGCGAAGTGCCCTGATGCCCTGCCCTAAATGTTTGAGCTTCTGGCCAGCGTCACGCAAGTACTTTGACACGTAGGAGTCTCACTTTTACTCCAAGCTGTCCCTGTTGGCTGAAGCAGTCGGCGTGTCTGTATCGCAGCCTGGGAGGCCGGGCGTTGGGGGAGTCTGCCAAGTGACTGGCCTCCATTTATAGCTAACTGAGAAACTGCGTCGAAGCTTTCGGGAGCCTCTTACACGGAATGGTTGCAGTTCGGAATTGGAGACTGTGCTGGCAAATGTCAGCAGCTCCTCTCCCTCGGAGGGCTCTTGGTGTGCCGACTCCTAACAGCCAGCACGGTCCCCAGCTCGTGAACGGTCCCATTGCGAGCCGGTCTCGTCCGTGAAAGAGCCACGTGAGGCTGAGCTCCAACAGTCGGGCTCCACACCTGGAGCCTTTGGGACAGGGCAGTCCTGAGCCGATGTGCCCACTAGGGGACGCGACCAAAGTTTACGTACCACAGGAAAGCGCATCAAGGCCTCGTGTTCTCTCCATGAAATGAACGTGAGCTTGAAGGGTGATGCGTCAGCGTGCACCGTGAACAGCTCGCTGGTACGCCTGTCTTTGCCCCCTCTCACGGTCTCATGCACCCGGGCTCAGTTCCGTGCAGGAATGCTGAGTGGGAGCGCCAGCCTCGCTTCTGGACTCTAAAGCCTTCCACCCCCTAATGGCAGGTTGTGTGTGTCTCTCACGTGGGGGGAGGAATGAGGTCGCCCACAGAGGTTCTGCCATGAAAGATCTAAAGACGCACGCTGCTGAGAAGCTTGTTCCTCATGGAGCATCCCCGAAGGCCAGAAGAATGCCGACGGTCTCTTTCAAAGCTGCCGGACGCTCTGCCGTTCTAGGCCTGAGATACGGACCTTGTGACGGCACTGTAACCCCGCGAGATTCAGGAGACATCGCCAGTGCGAGTGGCAATCCGGAAGGAAGAACCTCCAAGGCGGAGTGTCCTTTCCTGTACAAAACGGCGCCCAAGTGGCTGAGGCAGGGAGCATTTTCCTTCACAGAACCGGCATCCTCGTATGCCTGTGGGTTACTCTAAAGAAACGACACTGTGAGCAACCTCTTCGAAAAGGCCTTCGCAAGCGACTTGGAGACAACAGCAGCGCAGTGGAGGCACAGACCATTATCCTAGAGAGCAGCACAGTGTCTCTAGCAGCGATCGCTTCCCAGAGGATACTTAAGCCACACCGAGATTCCAGCAGGGAGTTTTGCCTTATAGCAGTACAACTCACTCAAGAAAGAGGGATGAGGTGTAGGGCTAATCTACGTGCGCTCACGCTCTGTGTCCCCGAGAAGGTTTCACGGAGCAGAATGCATCACCGACCGCTACCACGTGTGTGCACCAAAGAAGCCCTGTGCCGTGGGTGTTCTCAGGCCGACAGCGAAGACCTAGGTGTGTGCTGCACCCGCGCTCGGTGGTTCATGCATTGCGTGACCCCTGTGCCTTTGGAAGATGTTCAGAGCGGGTGGCACCTGCGTGCTGCGAGCGCAAGAGGTGTAGAGTGTAGAGGACTTTCACAATGGAGGAAGGGCTTGCGTCTCATGGAGAGAACGTGTACGTCGCCCGGGAGATGGAGGCGCGCTCTTGACACCATTTCCTCTGCCCGTTTAAAACACAAGTGTTTGTACTCGATCTGGGCTGCCTGGTGAAACGCTTGGCAGTCCGCATCACCCTGAGCACCTTTCCTGAAGTTTGATTCGTAGCTGGGTAAACTCGGGCTTCAGAGGCTTAGATGAGACCAAACGTGTTCAGCTTGTGGCGAAAGCCTTTGAGCAGAGGCATATACGCTTGTGCTTGGGGCGAGGGCTAGGCAAGAACGTTTACACCCTGGGTTTTTATCTTTCCCCTAAGCTGTCCCTTTTGGCTGCAGCAGGCGGAGAGAACCCGCGGAGAGAGAACAGCTGCGAAGTGGATGCACAGAACAGTCACCTCGATACCAGCCCCGGGGTCCCAAGCAACGATCCTTCCCCGGAGGGTACTTAACCCACCCCGGGATTCAAGCAGGGAGTTCGCCTTGTCCAACTCGCACAGGAGACTGGCATGAGATGTAGTGCTCATCTACTTGCGTTCACACTACGTGGCCAGGAGAAGTTCTCACGGAGCCGAATGCAGCACCCTTCCTCCACCACGTGTGTACACAAAGGAGCGCTGGGCAGTGGGTGTTCTCAAGGCCAAGAGAGAAGCCCTTGTTCTGTGCTGCACCTGCTGGGTGGTTCAAAGGTTTTCTGACCTTCCTGCTCTGGAAGCTTTTCAGAGCTGAGGCTACGCCTGGGCTGCGAAAGCAGAGAGGCGTAGAGGCCTTTCACACTGAAGGCGTGGGCCTGTTTCCCATGGAGAAAGTGTACGTCGCCCAACCCCCACCACCACCCTACCCCACCCCACCCCACCCCACCGCAACCCACCTCCAGCTGGAGGCGTGCGGGTTGACACCATTTTGTCCTGCCCATGGAAAATACAGAGGCGTACACGATTTGGGCTGTCTGGTGAGAGAATTTTGAATCGGCGGCACCCTGAGTACCTTTCCCGAAGTTTGCTTCCTAGCTGGTTAAACTCGGCATTCAGAGGCGAGATGAGAACAAACTTGCTCCGCGTGCGGCGAAGGGCCCTGATGCCCTGCCCTAAATGTTTGAGCTTCTGGCCAGCCTCATGCAAGTACTTTGACACGTAGGAGTCTCACTTTTACTCCAAGCTGTCCCTGTTGGCTGAAGCAGTCGGCGTGTCTGTATCGCAGCCTGGGAGGCCGGGCGTTGGGGGAGTCTGCCAAGTGACTGGCCTCCATTTATAGCTAACTGAGAAACTGCGTCGAAGCTTTCGGGAGCCTCTTACAGGGAATGGTTGCAGTTCGGAATTGGAGACTGTGCTGGCAAACGTCAGCAGCTCCTCTCCCTCGGAGGGCTCTTGGTGGGTCGACTCCTAACAGCCAGCACGGTCCCCAGCTCGTGAACGGTCCCATTGCGAGCCGGTCTCGTCCGTGAAAGAGCCACGTGAGGCTGAGCTCCAACAGTCGGGCTCCACACCTGGAGCCTTTGGGACAGGGCAGTCCTGAGCCGATGTGCCCACCAGGGGACGCGACCAAAGTTTACGTACCACAGGAAAGCGCATCAAGGCCTCGTGTTCTCTCCATGAAATGAACGTGAGCTTGAAGGGTGATGCGTCAGCGTGCACCGTGAACAGCTCGCTGGTACGCCTGTCTTTGCCCCCTCTCACGGTCTCACGCACCCGGGCTCAGTTCCGTGCAGGAATGCTGAGTGGGAGCGCCAGCCTCGCTTCTGGACTCTAAAGCCTTCCACCCCCTAATGGCAGGTTGTGTGTGTCTCTCACGTGGGGGGAGGAATGAGGTCGCTCACAGAGGTTCTGCCATGAAAGATCTAAAGACGCACGCTGCTGAGAAGCTTGTTCCTCATGGAGCATCCCCGAAGGCCAGAAGAATGCCGACGGTCTCTTTCAAAGCTGTCGGACGCTCTGCCGTTCTAGGCCTGAGATACGGACCTTGTGACGGCACTGTAACCCCGCGAGATTCAGGAGACATCGCCAGTGTGAGTGGCAATCCGGAAGGAAGAACCTCTAAGGCGGAGTGTCCTTTCCTGTACAAAATGGCGCCCAAGTGTCTGAGGCAGGGAGCATTTTCCTTCACAGAACCGGCATCCTCTTATGCCTGTGGGTTACTCTAAAGAAACGACACTGTGAGCAACCTCTTCGAAAAGGCCTTCGCAAGCGACTTGGAGACAACAGCAGCGCAGTGGAGGCACAGACCATTATCCTAGAGAGCAGCACAGTGTCTCTAGCAGCGATCGCTTCCCGGAGGATACTTAAGCCACACCGAGATTCCAGCAGGGAGTTTTGCCTTATAGCAGTACAACTCACTCAAGAAAGAGGGATGAGGTGTAGGGTAATCTACGTGCGCTCACGCTCTCTGTCCCCAAGAAGGTTTCACGGAGCAGAATGCATCACCGACCGCTACCACGTGTGTGCACCAAAGAAGCCCTGTGCCGTGGGTGTTCTCAGGCCGACAGCAAAGACCTAGGTGTGTGCTGCACCCGCGCTCGGTGGTACACACGTTGCGTGACCCCTGTGCCTTTGGAAGATGTTCAGAGCGGGTGGCACCTGCGTGCTGTGAGCGCAAGAGGTGTAGAGTGTAGAGGCCTTTCACAATGGAGGAAGGGCTTGCGTCTCATGGAGAGAATGTGTACGTCGCCCGGGAGATGGAGGCGCGCTCTTGACACCATTTCCTCTGCCCGTTTAAAACACAAGTGTTTGTACTCGATCTGGGCTGCCTGGTGAAACGCTTGGCAGTCCGCATCACCCTGAGCACCTTTCCTGAAGTTTGATTCGTAGCTGGGTAAACTCGGGCTTCAGAGGCTTAGATGAGACCAAACGTGTTCAGCTTGTGGCGAAAGCCTTTGACCAGAGGCATATACGCTTGTGCTTGGGGCGAGGGCTAGGCAAGAACGTTTACACCCTGGGTTTTTATCTTTACCCTAAGCTGTCCCTTTTGGCTGCAGCAGGCGGAGAGAACCCGCGGAGAGAGAACAGCTGCAAAGTGGATGCACAGAACAGTCACCTCGATACCAGCCCCGAGGTCCCAAGCAAGGATCCTTCCCCGGAGGGTACTTAACCCACCCCGGGATTCAAGCAGGGAGTTCGCCTTGTCCAACTCGCACAGGAGACTGGCATGAGATGTAGGGCTCATCTACTTGCGTTCACACTACGTGGCCCGGAGAAGTTCTCACGGAGCCGAATGCAGCACCCTTCCTCCACCACGTGTGTACACAAAGGAGCGCGGGGCAGTGGGTGTTCTCAAGGTCAAGAGAGAAGCCCTTGTTCTGTGCGGCACCTGCTGGGTGGTTCAAAGGTTTTCTGACCTTCCTGCTCTGGAAGCTTTTCAGAGCTGAGGCTACGCCTGGGCTGCGAAAGCAGAGAGGCGTAGAGATCTTTCACACTGAAGGCATGGGCCTGTTTGCCATGGAGAAAGTGTACGTCGCCCAAACCCCACCCCCACCCCACCCCACCCCACCCCACCCCACCCCAACCCACCCCCAGCTGGAGGCGTGCGGGTTGACACCATTTTGTCCTGCCCATGGAAAATACAAAGAGGCGTACACGATTTGGGCTGTCTGGTGAGAGAATTTTGAATCGGCGGCACCCTGAGTACCTTTCCCGAAGTTTGCTTCCTAGCTGGTTAAACTCAGCATTCAGAGGCGAGATGAGAACAAACTTGCTCCGCGTGCGGCGAAGGGCCCTGATGCCCTGCCCTAAATGTTTGAGCTTCTGGCCAGCGTCATGCAAGTACTTTGACACGTAGGAGTCTCACTTTTACTCCAAGCTGTCCCTGTTGGCTGAAGCAGTCGGCGTGTCTGTATCGCAGCCTGGGAGGCCGGGCGTTGGGGGAGTCTGCCAAGTGACTGGCCTCCATTTATAGCTAACTGAGAAACTGCGTCGAAGCTTTCGGGAGCCTCTTACAGGGAATGGTTGCAGTTCGGAATTGGAGACTGTGCTGGCAAACGTCAGCAGCTCCTCTCCCTCGGAGGGCTCTTGGTGGGTCGACTCCTAACAGCCAGCACGGTCCCCAGCTCATGAACGGTCCCATTGCGATCCGGTCTCGTCCGTGAAAGAGCCACGTGAGGCTGAGCTCCAACAGTCGGGCTCCACACCTGGAGCCTTTGGGACAGGGCAGTCCTGAGCTGATGTGCCCACCAGGGGACGCGACCAAAGTTTACGTACAACAGGAAAACGCATCAAGGCCTCGTGTTCCCTCCATGAAATGAACGTGAGCTTGAAGGGTGATGCGTCAGCGTGCACCGTGAACAGCTCACTGGTACGCCTGTCTTTGCCCCCTCTCACGGTCTCACGCACCCGGGCTCAGTTCCGTGCAGGAATGCTGAGTGGGAGCGCCAGCCTCGCTTCTGGACTCTAAAGGCTTCCACCCCCTAATGGCAGGTTGTGTGTGTCTCTCACGTGGGGGGAGGAATGAGGTCGCCCACAGAGGTTCTGCCATGAAAGATCTAAAGACGCATGCTGCTGAGGAGCTTGTTCCTCATGGAGCGTCCCCGAAGGCCAGAAGAATGCCGAGGGTCTCCTTCAAAGCTGCTGGATGCTCTGCCATTCTAGGCCTGAGATACGGACCTTGTGACGGCACTGTAACCCCGCGAGATTCAGGAGACATCGCCAGTGCGAGTGGCAATCCGGAAGGAAGAACCTCCAAGGCGGAGTGTCCTTTCCTGTACAAAACGGCGCCCAAGTGGCTGAGGCAGGGAGCATTTTCCTTCACAGAACCGGCATCCTCGTATGCCTGTGGGTTACTCTAAAGAAACGACACTCTGAGCAACCTCTTCGAAAAGGCCTTCGCAAGCGACTTGGAGACAACAGCAGCGCAGTGGAGGCACAGACCATTATCCTAGAGAGCAGCACAGTGTCTCTAGCAGCGATCGCTTCCCAGAGGATACTTAAGCCACACCGAGATTCCAGCAGGGAGTTTTGCCTTATAGCAGTACAACTCACTCAAGAAAGAGGGATGAGGTGTAGGGCTAATCTACGTGCGCTCACGCTCTGTGTCCCCGAGAAGGTTTCACGGAGCAGAATGCATCACCGACCGCTACCACATGTGTGCACCAAAGAAGCCCTGTGCCGTGGGTGTTCTCAGGCCGACAGCGAAGACCTAGGTGTGTGCTGCACCCGCGCTCGGTGGTTCATGCGTTGCGTGACCCCTGTGCCTTTGGAAGATGTTCAGAGCGGGTGGCACCTGCGTGCTGCGAGCGCAAGAGGTGTAGAGTGTAGAGGTCTTTCACACTGGAGGAAGGGCTTGCGTCTCATGGAGAGAACGTGTACTTCGCCCGGGAGATGGAGGCGCGCTCTTGACACCATTTCCTCTGCCCGTTTAAAACACACGTGTTTGTACTCGATCTGGGCTGCCTGGTGAAACGCTTGGCAGTCCGCATCACCCTGAGCACCTTTCCTGAAGTTTGATTCGTAGCTGGGTAAACTCGGGCTTCAGAGGCTTAGATGAGACCAAACGTGTTCAGCTTGTGGCGAAAGCCTTTGACCAGAGGCATATACGCTTGTGCTTGGGGCGAGGGCTAGGCAAGAACGTTTACACCCTGGGTTTTTATCTTTACCCTAAGCTGTCCCTTTTGGCTGCAGCAGGCGGAGAGAACCCGCGGAGAGAGAACAGCTGCGAAGTGGATGCACAGAACAGTCACCTCGATACCAGCCCCGGGGTCCCAAGCAACGATCCTTCCCCGGAGGGTACTTAACCCACCCCGGGATTCAAGCAGGGAGTTCGCCTTGTCCAACTCGCACAGGAGACTGGCATGAGATGTAGGGCTCATCTACTTGCGTTCACACTACGTGGCCCGGAGAAGTTCTCACGCAGCCGAATCCAGCACCCTTCCTCCACCACGTGTGTACACAAAGGAGCGCTGGGCAGTGGGTGTTCTCAAGGCCAAGAGAGAAGCCCTTGTTCTGTGCTGCACCTGCTGGGTGGTTCAAAGGTTTTCTGACCTTCCTGCTCTGGAAGCTTTTCAGAGCTGAGGCTACGCCTGGGCTGCGAAAGCACAGAGGCGTAGAGGCCTTTCACACTGAAGGCATGGGCCTGTTTCCCATGGAGAAAGTGTACGTCGCCCAACCCCCACCCCCACCCCACCCCAACCCACTCCAACCCACCCCCAGCTGGAGGCGTGTGGGTTGACACAATTTTGTCCTGCCCATGGGAAATACAAAGAGGCGTACACGATTTGGGCTCTCTGGTGAGAGAATTTTGAATCGGCGGCACCCTGAGTACCTTTCCCGAAGTTTGCTTCCTAGCTGGTTAAACTCGGCACTCAGAGGCGAGATGAGAACAAACTTGCTCCGCGTGCGGCGAAGTGCCCTGATGCCCTGCCCTAAATGTTTGAGCTTCTGGCCAGCGTCACGCAAGTACTTTGACACGTAGGAGTCTCACTTTTACTCCAAGCTGTCCCTGTTGGCTGAAGCAGTCGGCGTGTCTGTATCGCAGCCTGGGAGGCCGGGCGTTGGGGGAGTCTGCCAAGTGACTGGCCTCCATTTATAGCTAACTGAGAAACTGCGTCGAAGCTTTCGGGAGCCTCTTACAGGGAATGGTTGCAGTTGGGAATTGGAGACTGTGCTGGCAAACGTCAGCAGCTCCTCTCCCTCGGAGGGCTCTTGGTGTGCCGACTCCTAACAGCCAGCATGGTCCCCAGCTCGTGAACGGTCCCATTACGTGCCGGTCTTGTCCATGAAAGAGCCACGTGAGGCTGAGCTCCAACAGTCGGGCTCCACACCTGGAGCCTTTGGGACAGGGCAGTCCTGAGCCGATGTGCCCACCAGGGGACACGACCAAAGTTTACGTACCACAGGAAAGCGCATCAAGGCCTCGTGTTCTCTCCATGAAATGAACGTGAGCTTGAAGGGTGATGCGTCAGCGTGCACCGTGAACAGCTCGCTGGTACGCCTGTCTTTGCCCCCTCTCACGGTCTCACGCACCCGGGCTCAGTTCCGTGCAGGAATGCTGAGTGGGAGCGCCAGCCTCGCTTCTGGACTCTAAAGCCTTCCACCCCCTAATGGCAGGTTGTGTGTGTCTCTCACGTGGGGGGAGGAATGAGGTCGCCCACAGAGGTTCTGCCATGAAAGATCTAAAGACGCACGCTGCTGAGGAGCTTGTTCCTCATGGAGCGTCCCCGAAGGCCAGAAGAATGCCGAAGGTCTCTTTCAAAGCTGCCGGACGCTCTGCCGTTCTAGGCCTGAGATACGGAGCTTGTGACGGCACTGTAACCCCGCGAGATTCAGGAGACATCGCCAGTGCGAGTGGCAATCCGGAAGGAAGAACCTCCAAGGCGGAGTGTCCTTTCCTGTACAAAACGGCGCCCAAGTGGCTGAGGCAGGGAGCATTTTCCTTCACAGAACCGGCATCCTCGTATGCCTGTGGGTTACTCTAAAGAAACGACACTGTGAGCAACCTCTTTGAAAAGGCCTTCGCAAGCGACTTGGAGACAACAGCAGCGCAGTGGAGGCACAGACCATTATCCTAGAGAGCAGCACAGTGTCTCTAGCAGCGATCGCTTCCCGGAGGATACTTAAGCCACACCGAGATTCCAGCAGGGAGTTTTGCCTTATAGCAGTACAACTCACTCAAGAAAGAGAGATGAGGTGTAGGGCTAATCTACGTGCGCTCACGCTCTGTGTCCCCGAGAAGGTTTCACGGAGCAGAATGCATCACCGACCGCTACCACGTGTGTGCACCAAAGAAGCCCTGTGCCGTGGGTGTTCTCAGGCCGACAGCGAAGACCTAGGTGTGTGCTGCACCCGCGCTCGGTGGTTCACACGTTGCGTGACCCCTGTGCCTTAGGAAGATGTTCAGAGCGGGTGGCACCTGCGTGCTGCGAGCGCAAGAGGTGTAGAGTGTAGAGGCCTTTCACACTGGAGGAAGGGCTTGCGTCTCGTGGAGAGAACGTGTACGTCGCCCGGGAGATGGAGGCGCGCTCTTGACACCATTTCCTCTGCCCGTTTAAAACACAAGTGTTTGTACTCGATCTGGGCTGCCTGGTGAAACGCTTGGCAGTCCGCATCACCCTGAGCACCTTTCCTGAAGTTTGATTCGTAGCTGGGTAAACTCGGGCTTCAGAGGCTTAGATGAGACCAAACGTGTTCAGCTTGTGGCGAAAGCCTTTGACCAGAGGCGTATATGCTTGTGCTTGGGGCGAGGGCTAGGGAAGAACGTTTACACCCTGGGTTTTTATCTTTACCCTAAGCTGTCCCTTTTGGCTGCAGCAGGCGGAGAGAACCCGCGGAGAGAGAACAGCTGCGAAGTGGATGAACAGAACAGTCACCTCGATACCAGCCCTGGGGTCCCAAGCAACGATCCTTCCCCGGAGGGTACTTAACCCACCCCGGGATTCAAGCAGGGAGTTCGCCTTGTCCAACTCACACAGGAGACTGGCATGAGATGTAGGGCTCATCTACTTGCGTTCACACTACGTGACCCGGAGAAGTTCTCACGGAGCCGAATCCAGCACCCTTCCTCCACCACGTGTGTACACAAAGGAGCGCTGGGCAGTGGGTGTTCTCAAGGCCAAGAGAGAAGCCCTTGTTCTGTGCTGCACCGGCTGGGTGGTTCAAAGCTTTTCTGACCTTCGTGCTCTGGAAGCTTTTCAGAGCTGAGGCTACGCCTGGGCTGCGAAACAGAGAGGCGTAGAGGCCTTTCACACTGAAGGCGTGGGCCTGTTTCCCTTGGAGAAAGTGTACGTTGCCCAACCCCCACTCCCACCCCACCCCACCTCACCCCAACCCACCCAAACCCACCCCCAGCTGGAGGCGTGCGGGTTGACACCATTTTGTCCTGCCCATGGAAAATACAA
The DNA here is from genome assembly GCF_937001465.1 of Orcinus orca. Classification (NCBI taxonomy): domain Eukaryota; kingdom Metazoa; phylum Chordata; class Mammalia; order Artiodactyla; family Delphinidae; genus Orcinus; species Orcinus orca. The sequence goes on along the minus strand of NC_064572.1, from coordinate 1,860,532 downwards.
AGAGGCGTACATGATTTAGGCTGTCTGGTGAGAGAATTTTGAATCGGCGGCACCCTGAGTACCTTTCCCGAAGTTTGCTTCCTAGCTGGTTAAACTCGGCATTCAGAGGCGAGATGAGAACAAACTTGCTCCGCGTGCGGCGAAGTGCCCTGATGCCCTGCCCTAAATGTTTGAGCTTCTGGCCAGCGTCATGCAAGTACTTTGACACGTAGGAGTCTCACTTTTACTCCAAGCTGTCCCTGTTGGCTGAAGCAGTCGGCGTGTCTGTATCGCAGCCTGGGAGGCCGGGCGTTGGGGGAGTCTGTCAAGTGACTGGCCTCTATTTATAGCTAACTGAGAAACTGCGTCGAAGCTTTCGGGAGCCTCTTACAGGGAATGGTTGCAGTTCGGAATTGGAGACTGTGCTGGCAAACGTCAGCAGCTCCTCTCTCTCGGAGGGCTCTTGGTGTGCCGACTCCTAACAGCCAGCACGGTCCCCAGCTCGTGAACGGTTCCATTGCGAGCCGGTCTCGTCCGTGAAAGAGCCACATGAGGCTGAGCTCCAACAGTCGGGCTCCACACCTGGAGCCTTTGGGACAGGGCAGTCCTGAGCCGATGTGCCCACCAGGGGACGCGACCAAAGTTTACGTACTACAGGAAAGCGCATCAAGGCCTCGTGTTCTCTCCATGAAATGAACGTGAGCTTGAAGGGTGATGCGTCAGCATGCACCGTGAACAGCTCGCTGGTACGCCTGTCTTTGCCCCCTCTCATGGTCTCACGCACCCGGGCTCAGTTCCGTGCAGGAATGCTGAGTGGGAGCGCCAGCCTCGCTTCTGGACTCTAAATACTTCCACCACCTAATGGCAGGTTGTGTGTGTCTCTCACGTGGGGGGAGGAATGAGGTCGCCCACAGAGGTTCTGCCATGAAAGATCTAAAGACGCACGCTGCTGAGGAGCTTGTTCCTCATGGAGCGTCCCCGAAGGCCAGAAGAATGCCGAAGGTCTCTTTCAAAGCTGCCGGACGCTCTGCCATTCTAGGCCTGAGATACGGACCTTGTGACGGCACTGTAACCCCGCGAGATTCAGGAGACATCGCCAGTGCGAGTGGCAATCCGGAAGGAAGAACCTTCAAGGCGGAGTGTCCTTTCCTGTACAAAACGGCGCCCAATGGCTCAGGCAGGGAGCATTTTCCTTCACAGAACCGGCATCCTCATATGCCTGTGGGTTACTCTAAAGAAACGACACTGTGAGCAACCTCTTCGAAAAGGCCTTCGCACGTGACTTGGAGACAACAGCAGCGCAGTGGAGGCACAGACCATTATCCTAGAGAGCAGCACAGTGTCTCTAGCCGCGATCGCTTCCCGGAGGATACTTAAGCCACACCGAGATTCCAGCAGGGAGTTTTGCCTTATAGCAGTACAACTCACTCAAGAAAGAGGGATGAGGTGTAGGGCTAATCTACGTGCGCTCACGCTCTGTGTCCCCGAGAAGGTTTCACGGAGCAGAATGCATCACCGACCGCTACCACGTGTGTGCACCAAAGAAGCCCTGTGCCGTGGGTGTTCTCAGGCTGACAGTGAATACCTAGGTGTGTGCTACACCCGCGCTCGGTGGTTCACACGTTGCGTGACCCTGTGCCTTTGGGAGATGTTCAGAGCGGGTGGCACCTGCGTGCTGCGAGCGCAAGAGATGTAGAGTGTAGAGGCCTTTCACACTGGAGGAAGGGCTTGCGTCTCATGGAGAGAACGTGTACGTCGCCCGGGAGATGGAGGCCCGCTCTTGACACCATTTCCTCTGCCCGTTTAAAGCACAAGTGTTTGTACTCGATCTGGGCTGCCTGGTGAAACGCTTGGCAGTCCGCATCACCCTGAGCACCTTTCCTGAAGTTTGATTCGTAGCTGGGTAAACTCGGGCTTCAGAGGCTTAGATGAGACCAAACGTGTTCAGCTTGTGGCGAAAGCCTTTGACCAGAGGCATATACACTTGTGCTTGGGTCGAGGTCTAGGCAAGAACGTTTACACCCTGGGTTTTTATCTTTACCCTAAGCTGTCCCTTTTGGCTGCAGCAGGCGGAGAGAACCCGCGGAGAGAGAACAGCTGCGAAGTGGATGCACAGAACAGTCACCTCGATACCAGCCCCGGGGTCCCAAGCAACGATCCTTCCCCGCAGGGTACTTAACCCACCCCGGGATTCAAGCAGGGAGTTCGCCTTGTCCAACTCGCACAGCAGACTGGCATGAGATGTAGGGCTCATCTACTTGCGTTCACACTACGTGGCCCGGAGAAGTTCTCACGGAGCCGAATCCAGCACCCTTCCTCCACCACGTGTGTACACAAAGGAGCGCTGGGCAGTGGGTGTTCTCAAGGCCAAGAGAGAAGCCCTTGTTCTGTGCTGCACCTGCTGGGTGGTTCAAAGGTTTTCTGACCTTCCTGCTCTGGAAGCTTTTCAGAGCTGAGGCTACGCCTGGGCTGCGAAAGCAGAGAGGCGTAGAGGCCTTTCACACTGAAGGCGTGGGCCTGTTTCCCATGGAGAAAGTGTACGTCGCCCAACCCCCACCCCCACCCCACCCCACCCCAACCCACCCCCAGCTGGAGGCGTGCGGGTTGACACCATTTTGTCCTGCCCATGGAAAATACAAAGAGGCGTACACGATTTGGGCTGTCTGGTGAAAGAATTTTGAATCGGCGGCACCCTGAGTACCTTTCCCGAAGTTTGCTTCCTAGCTGGTTAAACTCGGCATTCAGAGGCGAGATGAGAACAAACTTGCTCCGCGTGCGGCGAAGTGCCCTGATGCCCTGCCCTAAATGTTTGAGGTTCTGGCCAGCGTCACGCAAGTACTTTGACACGTAGGAGTCTCACTTTTACTCCAAGCTGTCCCTGTTGGCTGAAGCAGTCGACGTGTCTGTATCGCAGCCTGGGATGCCGGGCATTGGGGGAGTCTGCCAAGTGACTGGCCTCCATTTATAGCTAACGGAGAAACTGCGTCGAAGCTTTCGAGAGCCTCTTACAGGGAATGGTTGCAGTTGGGAATTGGAGAATGTGCTGGCAAACGTCAGCAGCTCCTCTCCCTCGGAGGGCTCTTGGTGTGTCGACTCCTAACAGCCAGCATGGTCCCCAGCTCGTGAACGGTCCCATTGCGAGCCGGTCTCGTCCGTGAAAGAGCCACGTGAGGCTGAGCTCCAACAGTCGGGCTCCACACCTGGAGCCTTTGGGACAGGGCAGTCCTGAGCCGATGTGCCCACCAAGGGATTCGACCAAAGTTTACGTACCACAGGAAAGCGCATCAAGGCCTCGTGTTCTCTCCATGAAATGAACGTGAGCTTGAAGGGTGATGCGTCAGCGTGCACCGTGAACAGCTCGCTGGTACGCCTGTCTTTGCCCCCTCTCACGGTCTCACGCACCCGGGCTCAGTTCCATGCAGGAATGCTGAGTGGGAGCGCTAGCCTCGCTTCTGGACTCTAAAGCCTTCCACCCCCTAATGGCAGGTTGTGTGTGTCTCTCACGTGGGGGGAGGAATGAGGTCGCCCACAGAGGTTCTGCCATGAAAGATCTAAAGACACACGCTGCTGAGGAGCTTGTTCCTCATGGAGCGTCCCCGAAGGCCAGAAGAATGCCGAAGGTCTCTTTCAAAGCTGCCGGACGCTCTGCCGTTCTAGGCCTGAGATACGGACCTTGTGATGGCACTGTAACCCCGCGAGTTTCAGGAGACATCGCCAGTGTGAGTGGCAATCCGGAAGGAAGAACCTTTAAGGCGGAGTGTCCTTTCCTGTACAAAACGGCGCCCAAGTGGCTGAGGCAGGGAGCATTTTCCTTCACAGAACCGGCATCCTCGTATGCCTGTGGGTTACTCTAAAGAAACGACACTGTGAGCAACCTCTTCGAAAAGACCTTCGCACGTGACTTGGAGACAACAGCAGCGCAGTGGAGGCACAGACCATTCTCCTAGAGAGCAGCACAGTGTCTCTAGCAGTGATCACTTCCCCGAGGATACTTAAGCCACACCGAGATTCCAGCAGGGAGTTTTGCCTTATAGCAGTACAACTCACTCAAAAAAGAGGGATGAGGTGTAGGGCTAATCTACGTGCGCTCATGCTCTGTGTCCCCGAGAAGGTTTCACGGAGCAGAATGCATCACCGACCGCTACCACGTGAGTGCACCAAAGAAGCCCTGTGCCGTGGGTGTTCTCAGGCCGACAGCGAAGATGTAGGTGTGAGCTGCACCCGTGCTCGGTGGTTCACACGTTGCGTGACCCTGTGCCTTTGGAAGATGTTCAGAGCGGGTGGCACCTGTGTGCTGCGAGCGCAAGAGGTGTAGAGTGTAGAGGCCTTTCACACTGGAGGAAGGGCTTGCATCTCATGGAGAAAACTTGTACGTCGCCTGGGAGGTGGAGGCGCGCTCTTGACACCATTTCCTCTGCCCGTTTAAAACACAAGTGTTTGTACTCGATCTGGGCTGCCTGGTGAAACGCTTGGCAGTCCGCATCACCCTGAGCACCTTTCCTGAAGTTTGATTCGTAGCTGGGTAAACTTGGGCTTCAGAGGCTTAGATGAGACCAAACGTGTTCAGCTTGTGGCGAAAGCCTTTGACCAGAGGCATATACGCTTGTGCTTGGGGCGAGGGCTAGGCAAGAACGTTTACACACTGGGTTTTTATCTTTACCCTAAGCTGTCCCTTTTGGCTGCAGCAGGCGGAGAGAACCCGCGGAGAGAGAACAGCTGCGAAGTGGATGCACAGAACAGTCACCTCGATACCAGCCCCGGGGTCCCAAGCAAGGATCCTTCCCCGGGGGGTACTTAACCCACCCCGGGATTCAAGCAGGGAGTTCGCCTTGTCCAACTCGCACAGGAGACTGGCATGAGATGTAGGGCTCATCTACTTGCGTTCACACTACGTGGCCCAGAGAAGTTCTCACGGAGCCGAATCCAGCACCCTTCCTCCACCACGTGTGTACACAAAGGAGCGCTGGGCAGTGGGTGTTCTCAAGGCCAAGAGAGAAGCCGTTGTTCTGTGCTGAACCTGCTGGGTGGTTCAAAGTTTTTCTGACCTTCCTGCCCTGGAAGCTTTTCAGAGCTGAGGCTACGCCTGGGCTGCGAAAGCAGAGAGGCGTAGTGGCCTTTCACACTGAAGGCGTGGGCCTGTTTCCCTTGGAGAAAGTGGACGTCGCCCAACCCCCACCCCCACCCCCCCCTACCCCCCCCAACCCATCTGGAGGCGTGCGGGTTGACACCATTTTGTCCTGCCCATGGAAAATACAAAGAGGCGTACATGATTTGGGCTGTCTGGTGAGAGAATTTTGAATCGGTGGCACCCTGAGTACCTTTCCCGAAGTTTGCTTCCTAGCTGGTTAAACTCGGCATTCAGAGGCGAGATGAGAACAAACTTGCTCCGCGTGCGGCGAAGTGCCCTGATGCCCTGCCCTAAATGTTTGAGCTTCTGGCCAGCGTCACGCAAGTACTTTGACACGTAGGAGTCTCACTTTTACTCCAAGCTGTCCCTGTTGGCTGAAGAAGTCGGCGTGTCTGTATCGCAGCCTGGGAGGCCGGGCGTTGGGGGAGTCTGCCAAGTGACTGGCCTCCATTTATAGCTAACTGAGAAACTGTGTCGAAGCTTTCGGGAGCCTCTTACAGGGAATGGTTGCAGTTGGGAATTGGAGACTGTGTTGGCAAACATCAGCAGCTCCTCTCCATCGGAGGGCTCTTGGTGTGCCGACTCCTAACAGCTAGCACGGTCCCCAGCTCGTGAACGGTCCCATTGCGAGCCGGTCTCGTCCGTGAAAGAGCCACGTGAGGCTGAGCTCCAACAGACGGGCTCCACACCTGGAGCCTTTGGGACAGGGCAGTCCTGAGCCGATGTGCCCACCAGGGGACACGACCAAAGTTTACATACCACAGGAAAGCGCATCAAGGCCTCGTGTTCTGTCCATGAAATGAACGTGAGCTTGAAGGGTGATGCGTCAGCGTGCACCGTGAACAGCTCGCTGGTACGCCTGTCTTTGCCCCCTCTCACGGTCTCACGCACCCGGGCTCAGTTCCGTGCAGGAATGCTGAGTGGGAGCGCCAGCCTCGCTTCTGGACTCTAAAGCCTTCCACCCCCTAATGGCAGGTTGTGTGTGTCTCTCACGTGGGGGGAGGAATGAGGTCGCCCACAGAGGTTCTGCCATGAAAGATCTAAAGACGCACGCTGCTGAGGAGCTTGTTCCTCATGGAGCGTCCCCGAAGGCCAGAAGAATGCCGAAGGTCTCTTTCAAAGCTGCCGGACGCTCTGTCGTTCTAGGCCTGAGATACGGACCTTGTGATGGCACTGTAACCCCGCGAGATTCAGAAGACATCGCCAGTGCGAGTGGCAATCCGGAAGGAAGAACTTTCAAGGCGGAGTGTCCTTTCCAGTACAATTGGCGCCAAAGTGGCTGAGGCAGGGAGCATTTTCCTTCACAGAACCGGCATCCTCATATGCCTGTGGGTTACTCTAAAGAAACGACACTGTGAGCAACCTCTTCGAAAAGGCCTTTGCAAGCAACTTTGAGACAACAGCAGCGCAGTGGAGGCACAGACCATTATCCTAGAGAGCAGCACAGTGTCTCTAGCAGCGATCGCTTCCCGGAGAATACTTAAGCCACACCGAGATTCCAGCAGGGAGTTTTGCCTTATAGCAGTACAACTCACTCAAGAAAGAGGGATGAGGTGTAGGGCTAATCTACGTGCGCTCACGCTCTGTGTCCCCGAGAAGGTTTCACGGAGCAGAATGCATCACCAACCGCTACCACGTGTGTGCACCAAAGAAGCCCTGTGCCGTGGGTGTTCTCAGGCTGACAGCGAAGACCTAGGTGTGTGCTGCACCCGCGCTCGGTGGTTCACACGTTGTGTGACCCTGTGCCTTTGGGAGATGTTCAGAGCAGGTGGCACCTGCGTGCTGTGAGCTAAAGAGGTGAAGAGTGTAGAGGCCTTTCACACTGGAGGAAGGGCTTGCGTCTCACGGAGAAAACGTGTACGTCGCCCGGGAGATGGTGGCGCGCTCTTGACACCATTTCCTCTGCCCGTTTAAAACACAAGTGTTTGTACTCGATCTGGGCTGCCTGGTGAAACGCTTGGCAGTCCGCATCACCCTGAGCACCTTTCCTGAAGTTTGATTCGTAGCTGGATAAACTCGGGCTTCAGAGGCTTAGATGAGACCAAACGTGTTCGGCTTGTGGCGAAAGCCTTTGACGAGAGGCATATACGCTTGTGCTTGCGGCGAGGGCTAAGCAAGAACGTTTACACCCTGGGTTTTTATCTTTACCCTAAGCTGTCCCTTTTGGCTGCAGCAGGCGGAGAGAACCAGCGGAGAGAGAACAGCTGAGAAGTGGATGCACAGAACAGTCACCTCGAGACCAGCCCCGGGGTCCCAAGCCACGATCCTTCCCCGGAGGGTACTTAACCCACCCCGGGATTCAAGCAGGGAGTTCGCCTTGTCCAACTCGCACAGCAGACTGGCATGAGATGTAGGGCTCATCTACTTGGGTTCACAATACGTGGCCCGGAGAAGTTCTCACGGAGCCGAATCCAGCACCCTTCCTCCACCACGTGTGTACACAAAGGAGCGCTGGGCAGTGGGTTTTCTCAAGGCCAAGAGAGAAGCCCTTGTTCTGTGCTGCACCTGCTGGGTGGTTCAAAGGTTTTCTGACCTTCCTGCTCTGGAAGATTTTCAGAGCTGAGGCTACGCCTGGGCTGCGAAAGCAGAGAGGCGTAGTGGCCTTTCACACTGAAGGCGTGGGCCTGTTTCCCATGGAGAAAGTGTACGTCGCCCAACCCCCACCCCCACCCCACCCCACCCCAACCCACCCCCAGCTGGAGGCATGCGGGTTGACACCATTTTGTCCTGCCCATGGAAAATTCAAAGAGGCGTACACGATTTGGGCTGTCTGGTGAAAGAATTTTGAATCGGCGGCACCCTGAGTACCTTTCCTGAAATTTGCTTCCTGGCTGGTTAAACTCAGCATTCAGAGGCGAGATGAGAACAAACTTGCTCCGGGTGCGGCAAAGTGCCTTGATCACCTGCCCTAAAAGTTTGAGCTTCTGGCCAGCGTCACGCAAGTACTTTGACATGTAGGAGTCTCACTTTTACTCCAAGCTGTCCCTGCTGGCTGAAGCAGTCGGCGTGTCTGTATCGCAGCCTGGGAGGCCGGGCGTTGGGGGAGTCTGCCAAGTGAGTGGCCTACATTTATAGCTAACTGAGAAACTGCATCGAAGCTTTCGGGAGCCTCTTACAGGGAATGGTTGCAGTTCGGAATTGGAGAAAGTGCTGGCAAAGGTCAGCAGCTCCTCTCCCTCGGAGGGCTCTTGGTGTGCCGACTCCTAAGAGCCAGCACGGTCCCCAGCTCGTGAACGGTCCCATTGCGAGCCGATCTCGTCCGTGAAAGAGCCACGTGAGGCTGATCTCCAACAGTCGGGCTCCACACCTGGAGCCTTTGGGACAGGGCAGTCCTGAGCCGATGTGCCCACCTGGGGACGCGACCAAAGTTTACGTACCACAGGAAAGCGCATCAAGGCCTCATGTTCTGTCCATGAAATGAACATGAGCTTGAAGGGTGATGCGTCAGCGTGCACCGTGAACAGCTCGCTGGAACGCCTGTCTTTGCCCCCTCTCACGGTCTCACGCACCCGGGCTCAGTTCCGTGCAAGAATGCTGAGTGGGAGCGCCAGCCTCGCTTCTGGACTCTAAAGCCTTCCACCCCTTAATGGTAGGTTGTGTGTGTCTCTCACGTGGGGGGAGGAATGAGGTCACCCACAGAGATTCTGCCATGAAAGATCTAAAGACGCACGATGCTGAGGAGCTTGTTCCTCATGGAGCGTCCCCGAAGGCAAGAAGAATGCCGAAGGTCTCTTTCAAAGCTGCCGGACGCTCTGCCGTTCTAGGCCTGAGATACAGACCTTGTGACGGCACTGTAACCCCACGAGATTCAGGATACATCGCCAGTGCGAGTGGCAATCCGGAAGGAAGAACCTTCAAGGCGGAGTGTCCTTTCCTGTACAAAACGGCGCCCAAGTGGCTGAGGCAGGGAGCATTTTCCTTCACAGAACCGGCATCCTCGTATGCCTGTGGGTTACTCTAAAGAAACGACACTGTGAGCAACCTCTTCGAAAAGGCCTTCGCAAGCGACTTGGAGACAACAGCAGCGCAGTGGAGGCGCAGACCATTATCCTAGATAGCAAGCAGCACAGTATCTCTAGCAGCGATCGCTTCCCGGAGTATACTTAAACCACACCGAGATTCCAGCAGGGAGTTTTGCCTTATAGCAGTACAACTCACTCAAGAAAGAGGGATGAGGTGTAGGGCTAATCTACGTGCGCTCACGCTCTGTGTCCCCGAGAAGGTTTCACGGAGCAGAATGCATCACTGACCGCTACCACGTGTGTGCACCAAAGAAGCCCTGTGCCGTGGGTGTTCTCAGGCCGACAGCGAAGACCTAGGTGTGTGCTGCACCCGCGCTCGGTGGTTCACACGTTGCGTGACCCTGTGCCTTTTGGAAGATGTTCAGAGCGGGTGGCACCTGCGTGCTGCGAGCGCAAGAGGTGTAGAGTGTAGAGGCCTTTCACACTGGAGGACAGGCTAGCATCTCATGGAGAAAATGTTTACCTTGCCCGGGAGATGGAGGCGTGCTCTTGACACCATTTCCTCTGCCCGTTTAAAACACAAGTGTTTGTACTCGATCTGGGCTGCCTGGTGAAACGCTTGGCAGTCCGCATCACCCTGAGCACCTTTCCTGAAGTTTGATTCATAGCTGGGTAAACTGGGGCTTCAGAGGCTTAGATGAGACCAAATGTGTTCAGCTTGTGGTGAAAGCCTTTGACCAGAGGCATATACGCTTGTTCTTGGGGCGAGGGCTAGGCAAGAACGTTTACACACTGGGTTTTTATCTTTACCCTAAGCTGTCCCTTTTGGCTGCAGCAGGCGGAGAGAACCCGCGGAGAGAGAACAGCTGCGAAGTGGATGCACAGAACAGTCACCTCGATACCAGCCCCGGGGTCCCAAGCAACGATCCTTCCCCGGAGGGTACTTAACCCACCCCGGGATTCAAGCAGGGAGTTCGCCTTGTCCAACTCGCACAGGAGACTGGCATGAGATGTAGGGCTCATCTACTTGCGTTCACACTACGTGGCCCGGAGAAGTTCTCACGGAGCCGAATGCAGCACCCTTCCTCCACCACTTGTGTACACAAAGGAGCGCTGGGCAGTGGGTGTTCTCAAGGCTAAGAGAGAAGCCCTTGTTCTGTGCTGAACCTGCTGGGTGGTTCAAAGGTTTTCTGACCTTCCTGCTCTGGAAGCTTTTCAGAGCTGAGGCTACGCCAGGGCTGCGAAAGCAGAGAGGTGTAGAGGCCTTTTACACTGAAGGCGTGGGCCTGTTTCCCATGGAGAAAGTGTACATCGCCCAACCCCCACCCCCACCGCACCCCTCCTCACCCCACCCCACCCCAACCCACCCCCAGCTGGAGGCGTGCAGGTTGACACCATTTTGTCCTGCCCATGGAAAATACAAAGAGGTGTACACGATTTGGGCTGTCTGGTGAAAGAATTTTGAATCAGCGGCACCCTGAGTACTTTTCCCGAAGTTTGCTTCCTAGCTGGTTAAATTCGGCATTCAGAGGCGAGATGAGAACAAACTTGCTCCGCGTGCGGCGAAGTGCCTTGATGCCCTGCCCTAAATGTTTGAGCTTCTGGCCAGCGTCATGCAAGTACCTTGACACGTAGGAGTCTCACTTTTACTCCAAGCTGTCCCTGTTGGCTGAAGCAGTCGGCGTGTCTGTATCGCAGCCTGGGAGGCCGGGCGTTGGGGGAGTCTGCCAAGTGACTGGCCTCCATTTATAGCTAACTGAGAAACTGCGTCAAAGCTTTCGGGAGCCTCTTACAGGGAATGGTTGCAGTTCGGAATTGGAGACTGTGCTGGCAAACGTCAGCAGCTCCTCTCCCTCCGAGGGCTCTTGGTGTGCCGACTCCTAACAGCCAGCACGGTCCCTAGCTCGTGAACGGTCCCATTGCGTGCCCGTCTAGTCCATGAAAGAGCCACGTGAGGCTGATCTCCAACAGTCGGGCTCCACAAGTGGAGCCTTTGGGTCAGGGCAGTCCTGAGCCGATGTGCCCACTAGGGGACGTGACCAAAGTTTACGTACCACAGAAAAGCGCATCAAGGCCTCGTGTTCTCTCCATGAAATGAACGTGAGCTTGAAGGGAGATGCGTCAGCGTGCACTGTGAACAGCTCGCTGGTACGCCTGTCTTTGCCCCCTCTCACGGTCTCACGTACCCGGGCTCAGTTCCATGCAGGAATGCTGAGTGGGAGCGCCAGCCTCGCTTCTGGACTCTAAAGCCTTCCACCCCCAAATGGCAGGTTGTGTGTGTCTCTCACGTGGGGGGAGGAATGAGGTCGCCCACAGAGGTTCTGCCATGAAAGATCTAAAGACGCACGCTGCTGAGGAGCTTGTTCCTCATGGAGCGTCCCCGAAGGCCAGAAGAATGCCGAAGGTCTCTTTCAAAGCTGCCGGACGCTCTGCCATTCTAGGCCTGAGATACGGACCTTGTGACGGCACTGTAATACCGCGAGATTCAGGAGACATCGCCAGTGCGAGTGGCAATCCGGAAGGAAGAACCTTCAAGACGGAGTGTCCTTTACTGTACAAAACGGCGCCCAAGTGGCTGAGGCAGGGAGCATTTTCCTTCACAGAACAGGCATCCTCGTATGCCTGTGGGTTACTCTAAAGAAACGACACTGTGAGCAACCTCTTCGAAAAGACCTTCGCAAGCGACTTGGAGACAACAGCAGCGCAGTGGAGGCACAGACCATTATCCTAGAGAGCAGCACAGTGTCTCTAGCAGCGATCGCTTCCCGGAGGATACTTAAGCCACACCGAGATTCCAGCAGGGAGTTTTGCCTTATAGCAGTACAACTCACTCAACAAAGAGGGATGAGGTGTAGGGCTAATCTACGGGCGCTCACGCTCTGTGTCCCCGAGAAGGTTTCACGGAGCAGAATGCATCACCGACCGCTACCACGTGTGTGCACCAAAGAAGCCCTGTGTCGTGGGTGTTCTCAGGCCGACAGCAAAGACCTAGCTGTGTGCTGCACCCGCGCTCGGTGGTTCACACGTTGCGTGACCCTGTGCCTTTGGGAGATGTTCAGAGCGGTTGGCACCTGCGTGCTGCGAGCGCAAGACGTGTAGAGTGTAGAGGTCTTTCACACTGGAGGAAGGGCTTGCGTCTCATGGAGAAAACGTGTACATCGCCCGGGAGATGGAGGCGCGCTCTTGACACCATTTCCTCTGCCCGTTTAAAACACAAGTGTTTGTACTCGATCTGGGCTGCCTGGTGAAATGCTTGGCAGTCCGCATCACACTGAGCAGCTTTCCTGAAGTTTGATTCGTAGCTGGGTAAACTCGGGCTTCAGAGGCTTAGATGAGACCAAACGTGTTCAGCTTGTGGCGAAACCTTTTGACCAGAGGCATATACGCTTGTGCTTGGGGCGAGGGCTAGGCAAGAACGTTTACACACTGGGTTTTTATCTTTACCCTAAGCTGTCCCTTTTGGCTGCAGCAGGCGGAGAGAACCCGCGGAGAGAGAACAGCTGCGAAGTGGATGCACAGAACAGTCACCTCGATACCAGCCCCGGGGTCCCAAGCAACGATCCTTCCCCGGAGGGTACTTAACCCACCCCTAGATTCAAGCAGGGAGTTCACCTTGTCCAACTCGCACAGGAGACTGGCATGAGATGTAGGGCTCATCTACTTGCGTTCACACTACGTGGCCCGGAGAAGTTCTCACGGAGCCGAATCCAGCACCCTTCCTCCACCACGTGTGTACACAAAGGAGCGCTGGGCAGTGGGTGTTCTCAAGGCCAAGAGAAGAGCCCTTGTTCTGTGCTGCACCTGCTGGGTGGTTCAAAGGTTTTCTGACCTTCCTGCTCTGGAAGATTTTCAGAGCTGAGGCTACGCCTGGGCTGCGAAAGCAGAGAGGCGTAGAGGCCTTTCACAATGAAGGCGTGGGCCTGTTTCCCATGGAGAAAGTGTACGTCGCCCAACCCCCACCCCACCCCAACCCAACCCCAGCTGGAGGCGTGCGGGTTGACACCATTTTGTCCTGCCCATGGAAAATACAAAGATGCGTACACGATTTGGGCTGTCTGGTGAAAGAATTTTGAATCGGCGGCACCCTGAGTACCTTTCCCGAAGTTTGATTCCTAGCTGGTTAAACTCGGCATTCAGAGGCGAGATGAGAACAAACTTGCTCCGCGTGCAGCGAAGTGCCTTGATGCCCTGCCCTAAATGTTTGTGCTTCTGGCCAGCGTCACGCAAGTACTTTGACACGTAGGAGTCTCACTTTTACTCCAAGCTGTCCCTGTTGGCTGAAGCAGTCGGCGTGTCTGTATCACAGCCTGGGAGGCCTGGCGTTGGCGGAGTCTGCCAAGTGACTGGCCTCCATTTATAGCTAACTGAGAAAATGCGTCGAAGCTTTCGGGAGCCTCTTACAGGGAATGGTTGCAGTTCGGAATTGGAGACTGTGCTGGCAAACGTCAGCAGCTCCTCTGCCTCGGAGGGCTCTTGGAGTGCCGACTCCTAACAGCCAGCACGGTCCCCAGCTCGTTAACGGTCACATTGCGAGCCGGTCTCGTCCGTGAAAGAGCCACGTGAGGCTGAGCTCCAACAGTCGGGCTCCACACCTGGAGCCTTTGGGACAGGGCAGTCCTGAGCCGATGTGCCCACCAGGGGACGCGACCAAAGTTTACGTACCACAAGAAAGCGCATCAAGGCCTCGTGTTCTCTCCATGAAATGAACGTGAGCTTGAAGGGTGATGCGTCAGCGTGCACCGTGAACAGCTCGCTGGTACGCCTTTCTTTGCCCCCTCTCACGGTCTCAGGCACCCGGGCTCAGTTCCGTGCAGGAATGCTGAGTGGGAGCGCCAGCCTCGCTTCTGGACTCTAAAGCCTTCCACCCCGTAATGGCAGGTTGTGTGTGTCTCTCACGTGGGGGGAGGAATGAGGTCGCCCACAGAGGTTCTGCCATGAAAGATCTAAAGACGCACGCTGCTGAGGAGCTTGTTCCTCATGGAGCGTCCCCGAAGGCCAGAAGAATGCCGAAGGTCTCTTTCAAAGCTGCCGGACGCTCTGCCATTCTAGGCCTGAGATACGGACTTTGTGACGGCACTGTAAACCCGCGAGATTCAGGAGACATCGCCAATGCGAGTGGCAATCCGGAAGGAAGAACTTTCAAGGCGGAGTGTCCTTTCCTGTACAAAACGGCGCCCAATGGCTGAGGCAGGGAGCATTTTCCTTCACAGAACCGGCATCCTCGTATGCCTGTGGGTTACTCTAAAGAAACGACACTGTGAGCAACCTCTTCGAAAAGGCCTTCGCAAGCGACTTGGAGACAACAGCAGCGCAGTGGAGGCACAGACCATTATCCTAGAGAGCAGCACAGTGTCTCTAGCAGCGATCACTTCCCGGAGGATACTTAAGCCACACTGAGATTCCAGCAGGGAGTTTTGCCTTATAGCAGTACAACTCACTCAAGAAAGAGGGATGAGGTGTAGGGCTAATCTACGGGCGCTCACGCTCTGTGTCCCCGAGAAGGTTTCACGGAGCATAATGCATCACCGACCGCTACCACGTGTGTGCACCAAAGAAGCCCTGTGCCGTGGGTGTTCTCAGGCCGACAGCGAAGACGTAGGTGTGTGCTGCACCCGCGCTCGGTGGTTCACACGTTGCGTGACCCTGTGCCTTTGGGAGATGTTCAGAGCGGGTGGAACCTGCGTGCTGCGAGCGCAAGAGATGTAGAGTGTAGAGGCCTTTCACACTGGACGAAAGGCTTGCGTCTCATGGAGAAAACGTGTACGTCGCCCGGGAGATGGAGGCACGCTCTTGACACCATTTCCTCTGCCCGTTTAAAACACAAGTGTTTGTACTCGATCTGGGCTACCTGGTGAAACGCTTGGCAGTCCGCATCACCCTGAGCAGCTTTCCTAAAGTTTGATTCGTAGCTGGGTAAACTCGGGCTTCAGAGGCTTAGATGAGACCAAACGTGTTCAGCTTGTGGCGAAAGCCTTTGACCAGAGGCATATACGCTTGTGCTTGGGGCGAGGGCTAGGCAAGAACGTTTACACCCTGGGTTTTTATCTTTACCCTAAGCTGTCCCTTTTGGCTGCAGCAGGTGGAGAGGACCCGCGGAGAGAGAACAGCTGCGAAGTGGATGCACAGAACAGTCACCTCGATACCAGCCCCGGGATCCCAAGCAACGATCCTTCCCCGGAGGGTACTTAACCCACCCCTAGATTCAAGCAGGGAGTTCGCCTTGTCCAACTCGCACAGGAGACTGGCATGAGATGTAGGGCTCATCTACTTGCGTTCACACTACGTGGCCCGGAGAAGTTCTCACGGAGCCGAATCCAGCACCCTTCCTCCACCACGTGTGTACACAATGGAGCGCTGGGCAGTGGGTGTTCTCAAGGCCAAGAGAGAAGCCCTTGTTCTGTGCTGCACCTGCTGGGTGGTTCAAAGGTTTTCTGACCTTCCTGCTCTGGAAGATTTTCAGAGCTGAGGCTACGCCTGGGCTGCGAAAGCAGAGAGGCGTAGAGGCCTTTCACACTGAAGGCGTGGGTCTGTTTCCCATGGAGAAAGTGTACGTCGTCCAACCCCCACCCCCACCCCACCCCACCGCACCCCAACCCACCCCCAGCTGCAGGCCTGCGGGTTGACACCATTTTGTCCTGCCCATTGAAAATACAAAGAGGCGTACTCGATTTGGGCTGTCTGGTGAAAGAATTTTGAATCGGCGGCACCCTGAGTACCTTTCCCGAAGTTTGCTTCCTAGCTGGTTAAACTCGGCATTCAGAGGCGAGATGAGAACAAACTTGCTCCGCGTGCGGCGAAGTGCCCTGATGCCCTGCCCTAAATGTTTGAGCTTCTGGCCAGCGTCACGCAAGTAGTTTCACACGTAGGAGTCTCACTTTTACTCCAAGCTGTCCCTGTTGGCTGAAGCAGTCGGCGTGTCTGTATCGCAGCCTGGGAGGCCGGGCATTGGGGGAGTCTGCCAAGTGAGTGGCCTCCATTTATAGCTAACTGAGAAACTGCGTCGAAGCTTTCGGGAGCCTCTTACAGGGAATGGTTGCAGTTCGGAATTGGAGACTGTGCTGGCAAACGTCAGCAGCTCCTCTCCCTCGGAGGGCTCTTGGTGTGCCGACTCCTAACAGCCAGCACGGTCCCCAGCTCGTGAACGGTCCCATTGCGAGCCGGTCTCGTCCGTGAAAGAGCCACGTGAGGCTGAGCTCCAACAGTCGGGCTCCACACCTGGAGCCTTTGGGACAGGGCAGTCCTGAGCCGATGTGCCCACCAGGGGATGCGACCAAAGTTTAGGTACCACAGGAAAGCGCATCAAGGCCTCGTGTTCTCTCCATGAATTGAACGTGAGCTTGAAGGGTGATGCGTCAGCGTGCACCGTGAACAGCTCGCTGGTACGCCTGTCTTTGCCCCCTCTCACGGTCTCACGCACCCGGGCTCAGTTCCGTGCAGGAATGCTGAGTGGGAGCGCCAGCCTCGCTTCTGGACTCTAAAGCCTTCCACCCCCAAATGGCAGGTTGTGTGTGTCTCTCACGTGGGGGGAGGAATGAGGTCGCCCACAGAGGTTCTGCCATGAAAGATCTAAAGACGCACGCTGCTGAGGAGCTTGTTCCTCATGGAGTGTCCCCGAAGGCCAGAAGAATGCCGAAGGTCTCTTTCAAAGCTGCTGGACGCTCTGCCATTCTAGGCCTGAGATACGGACCTTGTGACGGCACTGTAACCCCGCGAGATTCAGGAGACATCGCCAGTGCGAGTGGCAATCCGGAAGGAAGAACCTTCAAGACGGAGTGTCCTTTACTGTACAAAAAGGCGCCCAAGTGGCTGAGGCAGGGAGCATTTTCCTTCACAGAACAGGCATCCTCGTATGCCTGTGGGTTACTCTAAAGAAAGGACACTGTGAGCAACCTCTTCGAAAAGACCTTCGCAAGCGACTTGGAGACAACAGCAGCGCAGTGGAGGCACAGACCATTATCCTAGAGAGCAGCACAGTGTCTCTAGCAGCGATCGCTTCCCGGAGGATACTTAAGCCACACCGAGATTCCAGCAGGGAGTTTTGCCTTATAGCAGTACAACTCACTCAAGAAAGAGGGATGAGGTGTAGGGCTAATCTACGGGGGCTCACGCTCTGTGTCCCCGAGAAGGTTTCACGGAGCAGAATGCATCACCGACCGCTACCACGTGTGTGCACCAAAGAAGCCCTGTGCCGTGGGTGTTCTCAGGCTGACAACAAAGACCTAGCTGTGTGCTGCACCCGCGCTCGGTGGTTCACACGTTGCGTGACCCTGTGCCTTTGGGAGATGTTCAGAGCGGTTGGCACCTGCGTGCTGCGAGCGCAAGACGTGTAGAGTGTAGAGGTCTTTCACACTGGAGGAAGGGCTTGCGTCTCATGGAGAAAACGTGTACATCGCCCGGGAGATGGAGGTGCGCTCTTGACACCATTTCCTCTGCCCGTTTAAAACACAAGTGTTTGTACTCGATCTGGGCTGCCTGGTGAAACGCTTGGCAGTCCGCATCACCCTGAGCAGCTTTCCTGAAGTTTGATTCGTAGCTGGGTAAACTCGGGCTTCAGAGGCTTAGATGAGACCAAACGTGTTCAGCTTGTGGCAAAACCTTTTGACCAGAGGCATATACGCTTGTGCTTGGGGCGAGGGCTAGGCAAGAACGTTTACACACTGGGTTTTTATCTTTACCCTAAGCTGTCCCTTTTGGCTGCAGCAGGCGGAGAGAACCCGCGGAGAGAGAACAGCTGCGAAGTGGATGCACAGAACAGTCACCTCGTTACAAGCCCCGGGGTCCCAAGCAATGATCCTTCCCCGGAGGGTACTTAACCCACCCCAGGATTCAAGCAGGGAGTTCGCCTTGTCCAACTCGCACAGGAGACTGGCATGAGATGTAGGGCTCATCTACTTGCGTTCACACTACGTGGCCCGGAGAAGTTCTCACGGAGCCGAATCCAGCACCCTTCCTCCACCACGTGTGTACACAAAGGAGCGCTGGGCAGTGGGTGTTCTCAAGGCCAAGAGAGAAGCCCTTGTTCTGTGCTGCAGCTGCTGGGTGGTTCAAAGGTTTTCTGACCTTCCTGCTCTGGAAGCTTTTCAGAGCTGAGGCTACGCCAGGGCTGCGAAAGCAGAGAGGCGTAGAGACCTTTCACACTGAAGGCGTGGGCCTGTTTCCCATGGAGAAAGTGTAGGTCACCCAAACCCCACCCCCACCCCACCCCACCCCACCCCACCCCACCCCAACCCACCGCCAGCTGGAGGCGTGCGGGTTGACACCATTTTGTCCTGCCCATGGAAAATACAAAGAGGCGTACACGATTTGGGCTGTCTGGTGAAAGAATTTTGAATCGGCGGCACCCTGAGTACCTTTCCCGAAGTTTGCTTCCTAGCTGGTTAAACTCGGCATTCAGAGGCGAGATGAGAACAAACTTGCTCCGCGTGCGGCGAAGTGCCTTGATGCCCTGCCCTAAATGTTTGTGCTTCTGGCCAGCGTCACGCAAGTACTTTGACATGAAGGAGTCTCACTTTTACTCCAAGCTGTCCCTGTTGGCTGAAGCAGTCGGCGTGTCTGTATCACAGCCTGGGAGGCCTGGCGTTGGCGGAGTCTGCCAAGTGACTGGCCTCCATTTATAGCTAACTGAGAAAATGCGTCAAAGCTTTCGGGAGCCTCTTACAAGGAATGGTTGCAGTTCGGAATTGGAGACTGTGCTGGCAAACGTCAGCAGCTCCTCTGCCTCGGAGGGCTCTTGGTGTGCCGACTCCTAACAGCCAGCACGGTCCCCAGCTCGTTAACGGTCACATTGCAAGCCGGTCTCGTCCGTGAAAGAGCCACGTGAGGCTGAGCTCCAACAGTCGGGCTCCACACCTGGAGCCTTTGGGACAGGGCAGTCCTGAGCCGATGTGCCCACCAGGGGACGCGACCAAAGTTTACGTACCACAGGAAAGCGCATCAAGGCCTCGTGTTCTCTCCATGAAATGAACGTGAGCTTGAAGGGTGATGCGTCAGCGTGCACCGTGAACAGCTCGCTGGTACGCCTTTCTTTGCCCCCTCTCACGGTCTCAGGCACCCGGGCTCAGTTCCGTGTAGGAATGCTGAGTGGGAGCGCCAGCCTCGCTTCTGGACTCGAAAGCCTTCCACCCCCTAATGGCAGGTTGTGTGTGTCTCTCACGTGGGGGGAGGAATGAGGTCGCCCACAGAGGTTCTGCCATGAAAGATCTAAAGACGCACGCTGCTGAGGAGCTTGTTCCTCATGGAGCGTCCCCGAAGGCCAGAAGAATGCCGAAGGTCTCTTTCAAAGCTGCCGGACGCTCTGCCATTCTAGGCCTGAGATACGGACTTTGTGACGGCACTGTAAACCTGCGAGATTCAGGAGACATCGCCAATGCGAGTGGCAATCCGGAAGGAAGAACCTTCAAGGCGGAGTGTCCTTTCCTGTACAAAACGGCGCCCAATGGCTGAGGCAGGGAGCATTTTCCTTCACAGAACCGGCATCCTCGTATGCCTGTGGGTTACTCTAAAGAAACGACACTGTGAGCAACCTCTTCGAAAAGGCCTTCGCAAGCGACTTGGAGACAACAGCAGCGCAGTGGAGGCACAGACCATTATCCTAGAGAGCAGCACAGTGTCTCTAGCAGCGATCACTTCCCGGAGGATACTTAAGCCACACCGAGATTCCAGCAGGGAGTTTTGCCTTATAGCAGTACAACTCACTCAAGAAAGAGGGATGAGGTGTAGGGCTAATCTACGGGCGCTCACGCTCTGTGTCCCCGAGAAGGTTTCACGGAGCATAATGCATCACCGACCGCTACCACGTGTGTGCACCAAAGAAGCCCTGTGCCGTGGGTGTTCTCAGGCCGACAGCGAAGACCTAGGTGTGTGCTGCACCCGCGCTCGGTGGTTCACACGTTGCGTGACCCTGTGCCTTTGGGAGATGTTCAGAGCGGGTGGAACCTGCGTGCTGCGAGCGCAAGAGATGTAGAGTGTAGAGGCCTTTCACACTGGAGGAAGGGCTTGCGTCTCATGGAGAAAACGTGTACGTCGCCCGGGAGATGGAGGCACGCTCTTGACACCATTTCCTCTGCCCGTTTAAAACACAAGTGTTTGTACTCGATCTGGGCTGCCTGGTGAAACGCTTGGCAGTCCGCATCACCCTGAGCAGCTTTCCTGAAGTTTGATTCGTAGCTGGGTAAACTCGGGCTTCAGAGGCTTAGATGAGACCAAACGTGTTCAGCTTCTGGCGAAAGCCTTTGACCAGAGGCATATACGCTTGTGCTTGGGGCGAGGGCTAGGCAAGAACGTTTACACCCTGGGTTTTTATCTTTACCCTAAGCTGTCCCTTTTGGCTGCAGCAGGCGGAGAGGACCCGCGGAGAGAGAACAGCTGCGAAGTGGATGCACAGAACAGTCACCTCGATACCAGCCCCGGGATCCCAAGCAACGATCCTTCCCCGGAGGGTACTTAACCCACCCCTAGATTCAAGCAGGGAGTTCGCCTTGTCCAACTCGCACAGGAGACTGGCATGAGATGTAGGGCTCATCTACTTGCGTTCACACTACGTGGCCCGGAGAAGTTCTCACGGAGCCAAATCCAGCACCCTTCCTCCACCACGTGTGTACACAAAGGAGCGCTGGGCAGTGGGTGTTCTCAAGGCCAAGAGAGAAGCCCTTGTTCTGTGCTGCACCTGCTGGGTGGTTCAAAGATTTTCTGACCTTCCTGCTCTGGAAGATTTTCAGAGCTGAGGCTACGCCTGGGCTGCAAAAGCAGAGAGGCGTAGAGGCCTTTCACACTGAAGGCGTGGGTCTGTTTCCCATGGAGAAAGTGTATGTCATCCAACCCCCACCCCCACCCCACCCCACCGCACCCCAACCCACCCCCAGCTGGAGGCCTGCGGGTTGACACCATTTTGTCCTGCCCATTGAAAATACAAAGAGGCGTACTCGATTTGGGCTGTCTGGTGAAAGAATTTTGAATCGGCGGCACCCTGAGTACCTTTCCCGAAGTTTGCTTCCTAGCTGGTTAAACTCGGCATTCATAGGCGAGATGAGAACAAACTTGCTCCGCGTGCGGCGAAGTGCCCTGATGCCCTGCCCTAAATGTTTGAGCTTCTGGCCAGCGTCACGCAAGTAGTTTCACACGTAGGAGTCTCACTTTTACTCCAAGCTGTCCCTGTTGGCTGAAGCAGTTGGCGTGTCTGTATCGCAGCCTGGGAGGCCGGGCAATGGGAGAGTCTGCCAAGTGAGTGGCCTCCATTTATAGCTAACTGAGAAACTGCGTCGAAGCTTTCGGGAGCCTCTTACAGGGAATGGTTGCAGTTCGGAATTGGAGACTGTGCTGGCAAACGTCAGCAGCTCCTCTGCCTCGGAGGGCTCTTGGTGTGCCGACTCCTAACAGCCAGCACGGTCCCCAGCTCGTGAACGGTCCCATTGCGAGCCGGTCTCGTCCGTGAAAGAGCCACGTGAGGCTGAGCTCCAACAGTCGGGCTCCACACCTGGAGCCTTTGGGACAGGGCAGTCCTGAGCCGATGTGCCCACCAGGGGATGCGACCAAAGTTTAGGTACCACAGGAAAGCGCATCAAGGCCTCGTGTTCTCTCCATGAAATGAACGTGAGCTTGAAGGGTGATGCGTCAGCGTGCACCGTGAACAGCTCGCTGGTACGCCTGTCTTTGCCCCCTCTCACGGTCTCACGCACCCGGGCTCAGTTCCGTGCAGGAATGCTGAGTGGGAGCGCCAGGCTCGCTTCTGGACTCGAAAGCCTTCCACCCCCAAATGGCAGGTTGTGTGTGTCTCTCACGTGGGGGGAGGAATGAGGTCGCCCACAGAGGTTCTGCCATGAAAGATCTAAAGACGCACGCTGCTGAGGAGCTTGTTCCTCATGGAGCGTCCCCGAAGGCCAGAAGAATGCCGAAGGTCTCTTTCAAAGCTGCCGGACGCTCTGCCATTCTAGGCCTGAGATACGGACCTCGTGACGGCACTGTAAACCCGCGAGATTCAGGAGACATCGCCAGTGCGAGTGGCAATCCGGAAGGAAGAACCTTCAAGACGGAGTGTCCTTTCCTGTACAAAACGGCGCCCAAGTGGCTGAGGCAGGGAGCATTTTCCTTCACAGAACAGGCATCCTCGTATGCCTGTGGGTTACTCTAAAGAAACGACACTGTGAGCAACCTCTTCGAAAAGACCTTCGCAAGTGACTTGGAGACAACAGCAGCGCAGTGGAGGCACAGACCATTATCCTAGAGAGCAGCACAGTGTCTCTAGCAGCGATCGCTTCCCGGAGGATACTTAAGCCACACCGAGATTCCAGCAGGGAGTTTTGCCTTATAGCAGTACAACTCACTCAAGAAAGAGGGATGAGGTGTAGGGCTAATCTACGGGCGCTCACGCTCTGTGTCCCCGAGAAGGTTTCACGGAGCAGAATGCATCACCGACCGCTACCACGTGTGTGCACCAAAGAAGCCCTGTGTCGTGGGTGTTCTCAGGCCGACAGCAAAGACCTAGCTGTGTGCTGCACCCGCGCTCGGTGGTTCACACGTTGCGTGACCCTGTGCCTTTGGGAGATGTTCAGAGCGGTTGGCACCTGCGTGCTGTGAGCGCAAGACGTGTAGAGTGTAGAGGTCTTTCACACTGGAGGAAGGGCTTGCGTCTCATGGAGAAAACGTGTACATCGCCCGGGAGATGGAGGCGCGCTCTTGACACCATTTCCTCTGCCCGTTTAAAACACAAGTGTTTGTACTCGATCTGGGCTGCCTGGTGAAATGCTTGGCAGTCCGCATCACACTGAGCAGCTTTCCTGAAGTTTGATTCGTAGCTGGGTAAACTCGGGCTTCAGAGGCTTAGATGAGACCAAACGTGTTCAGCTTGTGGCGAAACCTTTTGACCAGAGGCATATACGCTTGTGCTTGGGGCGAGGGCTAGGCAAGAACGTTTACACACTGGGTTTTTATCTTTACCCTAAGCTGTCCCTTTTGGCTGCAGCAGGCGGAGAGAACCCGCGGAGAGAGAACAGCTGCGAAGTGGATGCACAGAACAGTCACCTCGATAACAGCCCTGGGGTCCCAAGCAACGATCCTTCCCCGGAGGGTACTTAACCCACCCCTAGATTCAAGCAGGGAGTTCGCCTTGTCCAACTCGCACAGGAGACTGGCATGAGATGTAGGGCTCATCTACTTGCGTTCACACTACGTGGCCCAGAGAAGTTCTCACGGAGCCGAATCCAGCACCCTTCCTCCACCACGTGTGTACACAAAGGAGCGCTGGGCAGTGGGTGTTCTCAAGGCCAAGAGAAGAGCCCTTGTTCTGTGCTGCACCTGCTGGGTGGTTCAAAGGTTTTCTGACCTTCCTGCTCTGGAAGCTTTTCAGAGCTGAGGCTACGCCTGGGCTGCGAAAGCAGAGAGGCGTAGAGGCCTTTCACAATGAAGGCGTGGGCCTGTTTCCCATGGAGAAAGTGTACGTCGCCCAACCCCCACCCCACCCCAACCCAACCCCAGCTGGAGGCGTGCGGGTTGACACCATTTTGTCCTGCCCATGGAAAATACAAAGATGCGTACACGATTTGGGCTGTCTGGTGAGAGAATTTAGAATCGGTGGCACCCTGAGTACCTTTCCCGAAGTTTGCTTCCTAGCTGGTTAAACTCGGCATTCAGAGGCGAGATAAGAACAAACTTGCTCCGCGTGCGGCGAAGTGCCCTCATGCCCTGCCCTAAATGTTTGAGCTTCTGGCCAGCGTCACGCAAGTACTTTGACACGTAGGAGTCTCACTTTTACTCCAAGCTGTCCCTGTTGGCTGAAGAAGTCGGCGTGTCTGTATCGCAGCCTGGGAGGCCGGGCGTTGGGGGAGTCTGCCAAGTGACTGGCCTCCATTTATAGCTAACTGAGAAACTGTGTCGAAGCTTTCGGGAGCCTCTTACAGGGAATGGTTGCAGTTGGGAATTGGAGACTGTGCTGGCAAACATCAGCATCTCCTCTCCCTCGGAGGGCTCTTGGTGTGCCGACTCCTAACAGCTAGCACGGTCCCCAGCTCGTGAACGGTCCCATTGCGAGCCGGTCTCGTCCGTGAAAGAGCCACGTGAGGCTGAGCTCCAACAGACGGGCTCCACACCTGGAGCCTTTGGGACAGGGCAGTCCTGAGCCTATGTGCCCACCAGGGGACACGACCAAAGTTTACATACCACAGGAAAGCGCATCAAGGCCTCGTGTTCTGTCCATGAAATGAACGTGAGCTTGAAGGGTGATGCGTCAGCCTGCACCGTGAACAGCTCGCTGGTACGCCTGTCTTTGCCCCCTCTCACGGTCTCACGCACCCGGGCTCAGTTCCGTGCAGGAATGCTGAGTGGGAGCGCCAGCCTCGCTTCTGGACTCTAAAGCCTTCCACCCCCTAATGGCAGGTTGTGTGTGTCTCTCACGTGGGGGGAGGAATGAGGTCGCCCACAGAGGTTCTGCCATGAAAGATCTAAAGACGCACGCTGCTGAGGAGCTTGTTCCTCATGGAGCGTCCCCGAAGGCCAGAAGAATGCCGAAGGTCTCTTTCAAAGCTGCCGGACGCTCTGTCGTTCTAGGCCTGAGATACGGACCTTGTGATGGCACTGTAACCCCGCGAGATTCAGAAGACATCGCCAGTGCAAGTGGCAATCCGGAAGGAAGAACTTTCAAGGCGGAGTGTCCTTTCCAGTACAATTGGCGCCAAAGTGGCTGAGGCAGGGAGCATTTTCCTTCACAGAACCGGCATCCTCATATGCCTGTGGGTTACTCTAAAGAAACGACACTGTGAGCAACCTCTTCGAAAAGGCCTTTGCAAGCAACTTTGAGACAACAGCAGCGCAGTGGAGGCACAGACCATTATCCTAGAGAGCAGCACAGTGTCTCTAGCAGCGATCGCTTCCCGGAGAATACTTAAGCCACACCGAGATTCCAGCAGGGAGTTTTGCCTTATAGCAGTACAACTCACTCAAGAAAGAGGGATGAGGTGTAGGGCTAATCTACGTGCGCTCACGCTCTGTGTCCCCGAGAAGGTTTCACGGAGCAGAATGCATCACCAACCGCTACCACGTGTGTGCACCAAAGAAGCCCTGTGCCGTGGGTGTTCTCAGGCTGACAGCGAAGACCTAGGTGTGTGCTGCACCCGCGCTCGGTGGTTCACACGTTGCGTGACCCTGTGCCTTTGGGAGATGTTCAGAGCAGGTGGCACCTGCGTGCTGTGAGCTCAAGAGGTGTAGAGTGTAGAGGCCTTTCACACTGGAGGAAGGGCTTGCGTCTCACGGAGAAAACGTGTACGTCGCCCGGGAGATGGTGGCGCCCTCTTGACACCATTTCCTCTGCCCGTTTAAAACACAAGTGTTTGTACTCGATCTGGGCTGCCTGGTGAAACGCTTGGCAGTCCGCATCACCCTGAGCACCTTTCCTGAAGTTTGATTCGTAGCTGGATAAACTCGGGCTTCAGAGGCTTAGATGAGACCAAACGTGTTCGGCTTGTGGCGAAAGCCTTTGACGAGAGGCATATACGCTTGTGCTTGCGGCGAGGGCTAAGCAAGAACGTTTACACCCTGGGTTTTTATCTTTACCCTAAGCTGTCCCTTTTGGCTGCAGCCGGCGGAGAGAACCAGCGGAGAGAGAACAGCTGAGAAGTGGATGCACAGAACAGTCACCTCGAGACCAGCCCCGGGGTCCCAAGCCACGATCCTTCCCCGGAGGGTACTTAACCCACCCCGGGATTCAAGCAGGGAGTTCGCCTTGTCCAACTCGCACAGCAGACTGGCATGAGATGTAGGGCTCATCTACTTGGGTTCACAATACGTGGCCCGGAGAAGTTCTCACGGAGCCGAATCCAGCACCCTTCCTCCACCACGTGTGTACACAAAGGAGCGCTGGGCAGTGGGTGTTCTCAAGGCCAAGAGAGAAGCCCTTGTTCTGTGCTGCACCTGCTGGGTGGTTCAAAGTTTTTCTGACCTTCCTGCTCTGGAAGATTTTCAGAGCTGAGGCTACGCCTGGGCTGCGAAAGCAGAGAGGCGTAGAGGCCTTTCACACTGAAGGCGTGAGCCTGTTTCCCATGGAGAAAGTGTACGTCGCCCAACCCCCACCCCCACCCCACCCCACCCCAACCCACCCCCAGCTGGAGGCATGCGGGTTGACACCATTTTGTCCTGCCCATGGAAAATTCAAAGAGGCGTACACGATTTGGGCTGTCTGGTGAAAGAATTTTGAATCGGCGGCACCCTGAGTACCTTTCCTGAAATTTGCTTCCTGGCTGGTTAAACTCAGCATTCAGAGGCGAGATGAGAACAAACTTGCTCCGGGTGCGGCGAAGTGCCTTGATCCCCTGCCCTAAAAGTTTGAGCTTCTGGCCAGCGTCACGCAAGTACTTTGACATGTAGGAGTCTCACTTTTACTCCAAGCTGTCCCTGCTGGCTGAAGCAGTCGGCGTGTCTGTATCGCAGCCTGGGAGGCCGGGCGTTGGGGGAGTCTGCCAAGTGAGTGGCCTACATTTATAGCTAACTGAGAAACTGCATCGAAGCTTTCGGGAGCCTCTTACAGGGAATGGTTGCAGTTCGGAATTGGAGACAGTGCTGGCAAACGTCAGCAGCTCCTCTCCCTCGGAGGGCTCTTGGTGTGCCGACTCCTAAGAGCCAGCACGGTCCCCAGCTCGTGAACGGTCCCATTGCGAGCCGGTCTCGTCCGTGAAAGAGCCACGTGAGGCTGATCTCCAACAGTCGGGCTCCACACCTGGAGCCTTTGGGACAGGGCAGTCCTGAGCCGATGTGCCCACCTGGGGACGCGACCAAAGTTTACGTACCACAGGAAAGCGCATCAAGGCCTCATGTTCTGTCCATGAAATGAACATGAGCTTGAAGGGTGATGCGTCAGCGTGCACCGTGAACAGCTCGCTGGAACGCCTGTCTTTGCCCCCTCTCACGGTCTCACGCACCCGGGCTCAGTTCCGTGCAAGAATGCTGAGTGGGAGCGCCAGCCTCGCTTCTGGACTCTAAAGCCTTCCACCCCTTAATGGTAGGTTGTGTGTGTCTCTCACGTGGGGGGAGGAATGAGGTCACCCACAGAGATTCTGCCATGAAAGATCTAAAGACGCACGATGCTGAGGAGCTTGTTCCTCATGGAGCGTCCCCGAAGGCAAGAAGAATGCCGAAGGTCTCTTTCAAAGCTGCCGGACGCTCTGCCATTCTAGGCCTGAGATACAGACCTTGTGACGGCACTGTAACCCCACGAGATTCAGGATACATCGCCAGTGCGAGTGGCAATCCGGAAGGAAGAACCTTCAAGGCGGAGTGTCCTTTCCTGTACAAAACGGCGCCCAAGTGGCTGAGGCAGGGAGCATTTTCCTTCACAGAACCGGCATCCTCGTATGCCTGTGGGTTACTCTAAAGAAACGACACTGTGAGCAACCTCTTCGAAAAGGCCTTCGCAAGCGACTTGGAGACAACAGCAGCGCAGTGGAGGCGCAGACCATTATCCTAGATAGCAAGCAGCACAGTATCTCTAGCAGCGATCGCTTCCCGGAGTATACTTAAACCACACCGAGATTCCAGCAGGGAGTTTTGCCTTATAGCAGTACAACTCACTCAAGAAAGAGGGATGAGGTGTAGGGCTAATCTACGTGCGCTCACGCTCTGTGTCCCCGAGAAGGTTTCACGGAGCAGAATGCATCACTGACCGCTACCACGTGTGTGCACCAAAGAAGCCCTGTGCCGTGGGTGTTCTCAGGCCGACAGCGAAGACCTAGGTGTGTGCTGCACCCGCGCTCGGTGGTTCACACGTTGCGTGACCCTGTGCCTTTTGGAAGATGTTCAGAGCGGGTGGCACCTGCGTGCTGCGAGCGCAAGAGGTGTAGAGTGTAGAGGCCTTTCACACTGGAGGACAGGCTAGCATCTCATGGAGAAAATGTTTACCTTGCCCGGGAGATGGAGGCGCGCTCTTGACACCATTTCCTCTGCCCGTTTAAAACACAAGTGTTTGTACTCGATCTGGGCTGCCTGGTGAAACGCTTGGCAGTCCGCATCACCCTGAGCACCTTTCCTGAAGTTTGATTCATAGCTGGGTAAACTGGGGCTTCAGAGGCTTAGATGAGACCAAATGTGTTCAGCTTGTGGCGAAAGCCTTTGACCAGAGGCATATACGCTTGTTCTTGGGGCGAGGGCTAGGCAAGAACGTTTACACACTGGGTTTTTATCTTTACCCTAAGCTGTCCCTTTTGGCTGCAGCAGGCGGAGAGAACCCGCGGAGAGAGAACAGCTGCGAAGTGGATGCACAGAACAGTCACCTCGATACCAGCCCCGGGGTCCCAAGCAACGATCCTTCCCCGGAGGGTACTTAACCCACCCCGGGATTCAAGCAGGGAGTTCGCCTTGTCCAACTCGCACAGGAGACTGGCATGAGATGTAGGGCTCATCTACTTGCGTTCACACTACGTGGCCCGGAGAAGTTCTCACGGAGCCGAATGCAGCACCCTTCCTCCACCACTTGTGTACACAAAGGAGCGCTGGGCAGTGGGTGTTCTCAAGGCTAAGAGAGAAGCCCTTGTTCTGTGCTGAACCTGCTGGGTGGTTCAAAGGTTTTCTGACCTTCCTGCTCTGGAAGCTTTTCAGAGCTGAGGCTACGCCAGGGCTGCGAAAGCAGAGAGGTGTAGAGGCCTTTTACACTGAAGGCGTGGGCCTGTTTCCCATGGAGAAAGTGTACATCGCCCAACCCCCACCCCCACCGCACCCCTCCTCACCCCACCCCACCCCAACCCACCCCCAGCTGGAGGCGTGCAGGTTGACACCATTTTGTCCTGCCCATGGAAAATACAAAGAGGTGTACACGATTTGGGCTGTCTGGTGAAAGAATTTTGAATCAGCGGCACCCTGAGTACTTTTCCCGAAGTTTGCTTCCTAGCTGGTTAAATTCGGCATTCAGAGGCGAGATGAGAACAAACTTGCTCCGCGTGCGGCGAAGTGCCTTGATGCCCTGCCCTAAATGTTTGAGCTTCTGGCCAGCGTCATGCAAGTACCTTGACACGTAGGAGTCTCACTTTTACTCCAAGCTGTCCCTGTTGGCTGAAGCAGTCGGCGTGTCTGTATCGCAGCCTGGGAGGCCGGGCGTTGGGGGAGTCTGCCAAGTGACTGGCCTCCATTTATAGCTAACTGAGAAACTGCGTCAAAGCTTTCGGGAGCCTCTTACAGGGAATGGTTGCAGTTCGGAATTGGAGACTGTGCTGGCAAACGTCAGCAGCTCCTCTCCCTCCGAGGGCTCTTGGTGTGCCGACTCCTAACAGCCAGCACGGTCCCCAGCTCGTGAACGGTCCCATTGCGTGCCCGTCTAGTCCATGAAAGACCCACGTGAGGCTGATCTCCAACAGTCGGGCTCCACACGTGGAGCCTTTGGGTCAGGGCAGTCCTGAGCCGATGTGCCCACTAGGGGACGTGACCAAAGTTTACGTACCACAGAAAAGCGCATCAAGGCCTCGTGTTCTCTCCATGAAATGAACGTGAGCTTGAAGGGAGATGCGTCAGCGTGCACTGTGAACAGCTCGCTGGTACGCCTGTCTTTGCCCCCTCTCACGGTCTCACACACCCTGGCTCAGTTCCGTGCAGGAATGCTGAGTGGGAGCGCCAGCCTCGCTTCTGGACTCTAAAGCCTTCCACCCCCTAATGGCAGGTTGTGTGTGTCTCTCACGTGGTGGGAGGAATGAGGTCGCCCACAGAGGTTCTGTCATGAAAGATCTAAAGACGCACGCTGCTGAGGAGCTTGTTCCTCATGGAGCGTCCCCGAAGGCCAGAAGAATGCCGAAGTTCTCTTTCAAAGCTGCCGGACGCTCTGCCATTCTAGGCCTGAGATACGGACCTTGTGACGACACTGTAACCCCGCGAGATTCAGGAGACATCGCCAGTGCGAGTGGCAATCCGGAAGGAAGAACCTGCAAGGCGGAGTGTCCTTTACTGTACAAAACGGCGCCCAAGTGGCTGAGGCAGGGAGCATTTTCCTTCACAGAACCGGCATCCTCGCATGCCTGTGGGTTACTCTAAAGAAACGACACTGTGAGCAACCTCTTCGAAAAGGCCTTCGCAAGCGACTTGGAGACAACTGCAGCGCAGTGGAGGCACAGACCAATATCCTTGAGAGCATCACAGTGTCTCTAGCAGCGATCGCTTCCCGGAGGATACTTAAGCCACACCGAGATTCCAGCAGGGAGTTTTGCCTTATAGCAGTACAACACACCCAAGAAAGAGGGATGAGGTGTAGGGCTAATCTACGTGCGCTCACGCTCTGTGTCCTCGAGAAGGTTTCACGGAGCAGAATGCATCACCGACCACTACCACGTGTGTGCACCAAAGAAGCCCTGGGCCGTGGGTGTTCTCAGGCCGACAGCGAAGACCTAGGTGTGTGCTGCACCCGCGCTCGGTGGTTCACACGTTGCGTGACCCTGTGCCTTTGGAAGATGTTCAGAGCGGGTGGCACCTGCGTGCTGCGAGCGCAAGAGGTGTAGAGTGTAGAGGCCTTTCACACTGGAGGAAGGGCTTGCGTCTCATGGAGAAAACTTGTACGTCGCCCGGGAGATGGAGGCGCGCTCTTGACACCATTTCCTCTGCCCGTTTAAAACACAAGTGTTTGTACTCGATCTGGGCTGCCTGGTGAAACGCTTGGCAGTCCGCATCACCCTGAGCACCTTTCCTGAAGTTTGATTCGTAGCTGGGTAAACTCGGGCTTCAGAGGCTTAGATGAGACAAAACGTGTTCAGCTAGTGGCGAAAGCCTTTGACCAGAGGCATATACGCTTGTGCTTGGGGCGAGGGCTGGGCAAGAACGTTTACACACTGGGTTTTTATCTTTACCCTAAGCTGTCCCTTTTGGCTGCAGCAGGCGGAGAGAACCCGCGGAGAGAGAACAGCTGCGAAGTGGATGCACAGAACAGTCACCTCGATACCAGCCCCGGGGTCCCAAGCAACGATACTTCCCCGGAGGGTACTTAACCCACCCCGGGATTCAAGCAGGGAGTTCGCCTTGTCCAACTCGCACAGGAGACTGGCATGAGATTTAGGGCTCATCTAGTTGCGTTCACACTACGTGGCCTGGAGAAGTTCTCACGGAGCCGAATCCAGCACCCTTCCTCCACCACGTGTGTACACAAAGGAGCGCTGGGCAGTGGGTGTTCTCAAGGCCAAGAGAGAAGCCCTTGTTCTGTGCTGCACCTGCTGGGTGGTTCAAAGGTTTTCTGACCTTCCTGCTCTGGAAGCTTTTCAGAGCTGAGGCTAAACCTGGGCTGCGAAAGCAGAGAGGCGTAGAGGCCTTTCACACTGAAGGCGTGGGGCTGTTTCCCATGGAGAAGGTGTACGTCGCCCAACCCCCACCCCCACCCCACCCCACCCAACCCCACCCCACCCCAACCCACCCCCAGGTGGAGGCGTGCGGGTTGACACCATTTTGTCCTGCCCATGGAAAATACAAAGAGGCGTACATGATTTGGGCTCTCTGGTGAAAGAATTTTGAATCGGCGGCACCCTGAGTACCTTTCCCGAAGTTTGCTTCCTAGCTGGTTAAACTCGGCATTCAGAGGCGAGATGAGAACAAACTTGCTCCGCATGCGGCGAAGTGCCTTGATGCCCTGCTCTAAATGTTTGTGCTTCTGGCCAACGTCACGCAAGTACTTTGACACGTCAGATTCTCACTTTTACTCCAAGCTGTCCCAGTTGGCTGAAGCAGTGGGCGTGTCTGTATCGTGGCCTGGGAGGCCGGGCATTGGGGGAGTCTGCCAAGTGACTGGCCTCCATTTATAGCTAACTGAGAAACTGTATCGAAGCTTTCGGAAGCCTCTTACAGGGAGTGGTTGCAGTTCGGAATTGGAGACTGTGCTGGCAAAGGTCAGCAGCTCCTCTCCCTCGGAGGGCTCTTGGTGTGCCGACTCCTAACAGCCAGCACGGTCCCCAGCTCGTGAACGGTCCCATTGCGAGCCGGTCTCGTCCGTGAAAGAGCCACGTGAGGCTGATCTCCAAGAGTCGGGCTCCACACCTGGAGCCTTTGGGACAGGGCAGTCCTGAGCCGATGTGCCCACCAGGGGACGCGACCAAACTTTACGTACCACAGGAAAGCGCATCAAGGCCTCGTGTTCTCTCCATGAAATGAACGTGAGCTTGAAGGGTGATGCGTCAGAGTAATATGTGAACAGCTTGCTGTTACGCCTGTCTTTGCCCCCTCTCACGGTCTCACGTACCCGGGCTCAGTTCCATGCAGGAATGCTGAGTGGGAGCGCCAGCCTCGCTTCTGGACTCTAAAGCCTTCCACCCCCAAATGGCAGGTTGTGTGTGTCTCTCACGTGGGGGGAGGAATGAGGTCGCCCACAGAGGTTCTGCCATGAAAGATCTAAAGACGCACGCTGCTGAGGAGCTTGTTCCTCATGGAGCGTCCCCGAAGGCCAGAAGAATGCCGAAGGTCTCTTTCAAAGCTGCCGGACGCTCTGCCATTCTAGGCCTGAGATACGGACCTTGTGACGGCACTGTAATACCGCGAGATTCAGGAGACATCGCCAGTGCGAGTGGCAATCCGGAAGGAAGAACCTTCAAGACGGAGTGTCCTTTACTGTACAAAACGGCGCCCAAGTGGCTGAGGCAGGGAGCATTTTCCTTCACAGAACAGGCATCCTCGTATGCCTGTGGGTTACTCTAAAGAAACGACACTGTGAGCAACCTCTTCGAAAAGACCTTCGCAAGCGACTTGGAGACAACAGCAGCGCAGTGGAGGCACAGACCATTATCCTAGAGAGCAGCACAGTGTCTCTAGCAGCGATCGCTTCCCGGAGGATACTTAAGCCACACCGAGATTCCAGCAGGGAGTTTTGCCTTATAGCAGTACAACTCACTCAACAAAGAGGGATGAGGTGTAGGGCTAATCTACGGGCGCTCACGCTCTGTGTCCCCGAGAAGGTTTCACGGAGCAGAATGCATCACCGACCGCTACCACGTGTGTGCACCAAAGAAGCCCTGTGTCGTGGGTGTTCTCAGGCCGACAGCAAAGACCTAGCTGTGTGCTGCACCCGCGCTCGGTGGTTCACACGTTGCGTGACCCTGTGCCTTTGGGAGATGTTCAGAGCGGTTGGCACCTGCGTGCTGCGAGCGCAAGACGTGTAGAGTGTAGAGGTCTTTCACACTGGAGGAAGGGCTTGCGTCTCATGGAGAAAACGTGTACATCGCCCGGGAGATGGAGGCGCGCTCTTGACACCATTTCCTCTGCCCGTTTAAAACACAAGTGTTTGTACTCGATCTGGGCTGCCTGGTGAAATGCTTGGCAGTCCGCATCACACTGAGCAGCTTTCCTGAAGTTTGATTCGTAGCTGGGTAAACTCGGGCTTCAGAGGCTTAGATGAGACCAAACGTGTTCAGCTTGTGGCGAAACCTTTTGACCAGAGGCATATACGCTTGTGCTTGGGGCGAGGGCTAGGCAAGAACGTTTACACACTGGGTTTTTATCTTTACCCTAAGCTGTCCCTTTTGGCTGCAGCAGGCGGAGAGAACCCGCGGAGAGAGAACAGCTGCGAAGTGGATGCACAGAACAGTCACCTCGATACCAGCCCCGGGGTCCCAAGCAACGATCCTTCCCCGGAGGGTACTTAACCCACCCCTAGATTCAAGCAGGGAGTTCGCCTTGTCCAACTCGCACAGGAGACTGGCATGAGATGTAGGGCTCATCTACTTGCGTTCACACTACGTGGCCCGGAGAAGTTCTCACGGAGCCGAATCCAGCACCCTTCCTCCACCACGTGTGTACACAAAGGAGCGCTGGGCAGTGGGTGTTCTCAAGGCCAAGAGAAGAGCCCTTGTTCTGTGCTGCACCTGCTGGGTGGTTCAAAGGTTTTCTGACCTTCCTGCTCTGGAAGCTTTTCAGAGCTGAGGCTACGCCTGGGCTGCGAAAGCAGAGAGGCGTAGAGGCCTTTCACAATGAAGGCGTGGGCCTGTTTCCCATGGAGAAAGTGTACGTCGCCCAACCCCCACCCCACCCCAACCCAACCCCAGCTGGAGGCGTGCGGGTTGACACCATTTTGTCCTGCCCATGGAAAATACAAAGATGCGTACACGATTTGGGCTGTCTGGTGAAAGAATTTTGAATCGGCGGCACCCTGAGTACCTTTCCCGAAGTTTGCTTCCTAGCTGGTTAAACTCGGCATTCAGAGGCGAGATGAGAACAAACTTGCTCCGCGTGCGGCGAAGTGCCTTGATGCCCTGCCCTAAATGTTTGTGCTTCTGGCCAGCGTCACGCAAGTACTTTGACACGTAGGAGTCTCACTTTTACTCCAAGCTGTCCCTGTTG
This sequence comes from Orcinus orca, assembly GCF_937001465.1. Lineage (NCBI taxonomy): Eukaryota > Metazoa > Chordata > Mammalia > Artiodactyla > Delphinidae > Orcinus > Orcinus orca. The sequence continues at coordinate 1,826,200 of NC_064572.1, read as the reverse complement.
GCTGAAGCAGTCGGCGTGTCTGTATCACAGCCTGGGAGGCCTGGCGTTGGCGGAGTCTGCCAAGTGACTGGCCTCCATTTATAGCTAACTGAGAAAATGCGTCGAAGCTTTCGGGAGCCTCTTACAGGGAATGGTTGCAGTTCGGAATTGGAGACTGTGCTGGCAAACGTCAGCAGCTCCTCTGCCTCGGAGGGCTCTTGGAGTGCCGACTCCTAACAGCCAGCACGGTCCCCAGCTCGTTAACGGTCACATTGCGAGCCGGTCTCGTCCGTGAAAGAGCCACGTGAGGCTGAGCTCCAACAGTCGGGCTCCACACCTGGAGCCTTTGGGACAGGGCAGTCCTGAGCCGATGTGCCCACCAGGGGACGCGACCAAAGTTTACGTACCACAGGAAAGCGCATCAAGGCCTCGTGTTCTCTCCATGAAATGAACGTGAGCTTGAAGGGTGATGCGTCAGCGTGCACCGTGAACAGCTCGCTGGTACGCCTTTCTTTGCCCCCTCTCACGGTCTCAGGCACCCGGGCTCAGTTCCGTGCAGGAATGCTGAGTGGGAGCGCCAGCCTCGCTTCTGGACTCTAAAGCCTTCCACCCCCTAATGGCAGGTTGTGTGTGTCTCTCACGTGGGGGGAGGAATGAGGTCGCCCACAGAGGTTCTGCCATGAAAGATCTAAAGACGCACGCTGCTGAGGAGCTTGTTCCTCATGGAGCGTCCCCGAAGGCCAGAAGAATGCCGAAGGTCTCTTTCAAAGCTGCCGGACGCTCTGCCATTCTAGGCCTGAGATACGGACTTTGTGACGGCACTGTAAACCCGCGAGATTCAGGAGACATCGCCAATGCGAGTGGCAATCCGGAAGGAAGAACCTTCAAGGCGGAGTGTCCTTTCCTGTACAAAACGGCGCCCAATGGCTGAGGCAGGGAGCATTTTCCTTCACAGAACCGGCATCCTCGTATGCCTGTGGGTTACTCTAAAGAAACGACACTGTGAGCAACCTCTTCGAAAAGGCCTTCGCAAGCGACTTGGAGACAACAGCAGCGCAGTGGAGGCACAGACCATTATCCTAGAGAGCAGCACAGTGTCTCTAGCAGCGATCACTTCCCGGAGGATACTTAAGCCACACTGAGATTCCAGCAGGGAGTTTTGCCTTATAGCAGTACAACTCACTCAAGAAAGAGGGATGAGGTGTAGGGCTAATCTACGGGCGCTCACGCTCTGTGTCCCCGAGAAGGTTTCACGGAGCATAATGCATCACCGACCGCTACCACGTGTGTGCACCAAAGAAGCCCTGTGCCGTGGGTGTTCTCAGGCCGACAGCGAAGACCTAGGTGTGTGCTGCACCCGCGCTCGGTGGTTCACACGTTGCGTGACCCTGTGCCTTTGGGAGATGTTCAGAGCGGGTGGAACCTGCGTGCTGCGAGCGCAAGAGATGTAGAGTGTAGAGGCCTTTCACACTGGACGAAGGGCTTGCGTCTCATGGAGAAAACGTGTACGTCGCCCGGGAGATGGAGGCACGCTCTTGACACCATTTCCTCTGCCCGTTTAAAACACAAGTGTTTGTACTCGATCTGGGCTACCTGGTGAAACGCTTGGCAGTCCGCATCACCCTGAGCAGCTTTCCTGAAGTTTGATTCGTAGCTGGGTAAACTCGGGCTTCAGAGGCTTAGATGAGACCAAACGTGTTCAGCTTCTGGCGAAAGCCTTTGACCAGAGGCATATACGCTTGTGCTTGGGGCGAGGGCTAGGCAAGAACGTTTACACCCTGGGTTTTTATCTTTACCCTAAGCTGACCCTTTTGGCTGCAGCAGGTGGAGAGGACCCGCGGAGAGAGAACAGCTGCGAAGTGGATGCACAGAACAGTCACCTCGATACCAGCCCCGGGATCCCAAGCAACGATCCTTCCCCGGAGGGTACTTAACCCACCCCTAGATTCAAGCAGGGAGTTCGCCTTGTCCAACTCGCACAGGAGACTGGCATGAGATGTAGGGCTCATCTACTTGCGTTCACACTACGTGGCCCGGAGAAGTTCTCACGGAGCCGAATCCAGCACCCTTCCTCCACCACGTGTGTACACAATGGAGCGCTGGGCAGTGGGTGTTCTCAAGGCCAAGAGAGAAGCCCTTGTTCTGTGCTGCACCTGCTGGGTGGTTCAAAGGTTTTCTGACCTTCCTGCTCTGGAAGATTTTCAGAGCTGAGGCTACGCCTGGGCTGCGAAAGCAGAGAGGCGTAGAGGCCTTTCACACTGAAGGCGTGGGTCTGTTTCCCATGGAGAAAGTGTACGTCGTCCAACCCCCACCCCCACCCCACCCCACCGCACCCCAACCCACCCCCAGCTGCAGGCCTGCGGGTTGACACCATTTTGTCCTGCCCATTGAAAATACAAAGAGGCGTACTCGATTTGGGCTGTCTGGTGAAAGAATTTTGAATCGGCGGCACCCTGAGTACCTTTCCCGAAGTTTGCTTCCTAGCTGGTTAAACTCGGCATTCAGAGGCGAGATGAGAACAAACTTGCTCCGCGTGCGGCGAAGTGCCCTGATGCCCTGCCCTAAATGTTTGAGCTTCTGGCCAGCGTCACGCAAGTAGTTTCACACGTAGGAGTCTCACTTTTACTCCAAGCTGTCCCTGTTGGCTGAAGCAGTCGGCGTGTCTGTATCGCAGCCTGGGAGGCCGGGCATTGGGGGAGTCTGCCAAGTGAGTGGCCTCCATTTATAGCTAACTGAGAAACTGCGTCGAAGCTTTCGGGAGCCTCTTACAGGGAATGGTTGCAGTTCGGAATTGGAGACTGTGCTGGCAAACGTCAGCAGCTCCTCTCCCTCGGAGGGCTCTTGGTGTGCCGACTCCTAACAGCCAGCACGGTCCCCAGCTCGTGAACGGTCCCATTGCGAGCCGGTCTCGTCCGTGAAAGAGCCACGTGAGGCTGAGCTCCAACAGTCGGGCTCCACACCTGGAGCCTTTGGGACAGGGCAGTCCTGAGCCGATGTGCCCACCAGGGGATGCGACCAAAGTTTAGGTACCACAGGAAAGCGCATCAAGGCCTCGTGTTCTCTCCATGAAATGAACGTGAGCTTGAAGGGTGATGCGTCAGCGTGCACCGTGAACAGCTCGCTGGTACGCCTGTCTTTGCCCCCTCTCACGGTCTCACGCACCCGGGCTCAGTTCCGTGCAGGAATGCTGAGTGGGAGCGCCAGCCTCGCTTCTGGACTCTAAAGCCTTCCACCCCCAAATGGCAGGTTGTGTGTGTCTCTCACGTGGGGGGAGGAATGAGGTCGCCCACAGAGGTTCTGCCATGAAAGATCTAAAGACGCACGCTGCTGAGGAGCTTGTTCCTCATGGAGTGTCCCCGAAGGCCAGAAGAATGCCGAAGGTCTCTTTCAAAGCTGCTGGACGCTCTGCCATTCTAGGCCTGAGATACGGACCTTGTGACGGCACTGTAACCCCGCGAGATTCAGGAGACATCGCCAGTGCGAGTGGCAATCCGGAAGGAAGAACCTTCAAGACGGAGTGTCCTTTACTGTACAAAACGGCGCCCAAGTGGCTGAGGCAGGGAGCATTTTCCTTCACAGAACAGGCATCCTCGTATGCCTGTGGGTTACTCTAAAGAAAGGACACTGTGAGCAACCTCTTCGAAAAGACCTTCGCAAGCGACTTGGAGACAACAGCAGCGCAGTGGAGGCACAGACCATTATCCTAGAGAGCAGCACAGTGTCTCTAGCAGCGATCGCTTCCCGGAGGATACTTAAGCCACACCGAGATTCCAGCAGGGAGTTTTGCCTTATAGCAGTACAACTCACTCAAGAAAGAGGGATGAGGTGTAGGGCTAATCTACGGGCGCTCACGCTCTGTGTCCCCGAGAAGGTTTCACGGAGCAGAATGCATCACCGACCGCTACCACGTGTGTGCACCAAAGAAGCCCTGTGCCGTGGGTGTTCTCAGGCTGACAACAAAGACCTAGCTGTGTGCTGCACCCGCGCTCGGTGGTTCACACGTTGCGTGACCCTGTGCCTTTGGGAGATGTTCAGAGCGGTTGGCACCTGCGTGCTGCGAGCGCAAGACGTGTAGAGTGTAGAGGTCTTTCACACTGGAGGAAGGGCTTGCGTCTCATGGAGAAAACGTGTACATCGCCCGGGAGATGGAGGCGCGCTCTTGACACCATTTCCTCTGCCCGTTTAAAACACAAGTGTTTGTACTCGATCTGGGCTGCCTGGTGAAACGCTTGGCAGTCCGCATCACCCTGAGCAGCTTTCCTGAAGTTTGATTCGTAGCTGGGTAAACTCGGGCTTCAGAGGCTTAGATGAGACCAAACGTGTTCAGCTTGTGGCAAAACCTTTTGACCAGAGGCATATACGCTTGTGCTTGGGGCGAGGGCTAGGCAAGAACGTTTACACACTGGGTTTTTATCTTTACCCTAAGCTGTCCCTTTTGGCTGCAGCAGGCGGAGAGAACCCGCGGAGAGAGAACAGCTGCGAAGTGGATGCACAGAACAGTCACCTCGTTACAAGCCCCGGGGTCCCAAGCAATGATCCTTCCCAGGAGGGTACTTAACCCACCCCAGGATTCAAGCAGGGAGTTCGCCTTGTCCAACTCGCACAGAAGACTGGCATGAGATGTAGGGCTCATCTACTTGCGTTCACACTACGTGGCCCGGAGAAGTTCTCACGGAGCCGAATCCAGCACCCTTCCTCCACCACGTGTGTACACAAAGGAGCGCTGGGCAGTGGGTGTTCTCAAGGCCAAGAGAGAAGCCCTTGTTCTGTGCTGCAGCTGCTGGGTGGTTCAAAGGTTTTCTGACCTTCCTGCTCTGGAAGCTTTTCAGAGCTGAGGCTACGCCAGGGCTGCGAAAGCAGAGAGGCGTAGAGACCTTTCACAATGAAGGCGTGGGCCTGTTTCCCATGGAGAAAGTGTAGGTCACCCAAACCCCACCCCCACCCCACCCCACCCCACCCCACCCCACCCCAACCCACCGCCAGCTGGAGGCGTGCGGGTTGACACCATTTTGTCCTGCCCATGGAAAATACAAAGAGGCGTACACGATTTGGGCTGTCTGGTGAAAGAATTTTGAATCGGCGGCACCCTGAGTACCTTTCCCGAAGTTTGCTTCCTAGCTGGTTAAACTCGGCATTCAGAGGCGAGATGAGAACAAAGTTGCTCCGCGTGCGGTGAAGTGCCTTGATGCCCTGCCCTAAATGTTTGTGCTTCTGGCCAGCGTCACGCAAGTACTTTGACATGAAGGAGTCTCACTTTTACTCCAAGCTGTCCCTGTTGGCTGAAGCAGTCGGCGTGTCTGTATCACAGCCTGGGAGGCCTGGCGTTGGCGGAGTCTGCCAAGTGACTGGCCTCCATTTATAGCTAACTGAGAAAATGCGTCAAAGCTTTCGGGAGCCTCTTACAGGGAATGGTTGCAGTTCGGAATTGGAGACTGTGCTGGCAAACGTCAGCAGCTCCTCTGCCTCGGAGGGCTCTTGGTGTGCCGACTCCTAACAGCCAGCACGGTCCCCAGCTCGTTAACGGTCACATTGCGAGCCGGTCTCGTCCGTGAAAGAGCCACGTGAGGCTGAGCTCCAACAGTCGGGCTCCACACCTGGAGCCTTTGGGACAGGGCAGTCCTGAGCCGATGTGCCCACCAGGGGACGCGACCAAAGTTTACGTACCACAGGAAAGCGCATCAAGGCCTCGTGTTCTCTCCATGAAATGAACGTGAGCTTGAAGGGTGATGCGTCAGCGTGCACCGTGAACAGCTCGCTGGTACGCCTTTCTTTGCCCCCTCTCACGGTCTCAGGCACCCGGGCTCAGTTCCGTGCAGGAATGCTGAGTGGGAGCGCCAGCCTCGCTTCTGGACTCTAAAGCCTTCCACCCCCTAATGGCAGGTTGTGTGTGTCTCTCACGTGGGGGGAGGAATGAGGTCGCCCACAGAGGTTCTGCCATGAAAGATCTAAAGACGCACGCTGCTGAGGAGCTTGTTCCTCATGGAGCGTCCCCGAAGGCCAGAAGAATGCCGAAGGTCTCTTTCAAAGCTGCCGGACGCTCTGCCATTCTAGGCCTGAGATACGGACTTTGTGACGGCACTGTAAACCTGCGAGATTCAGGAGACATCGCCAATGCGAGTGGCAATCCGGAAGGAAGAACCTTCAAGGCGGAGTGTCCTTTCCTGTACAAAACGGCGCCCAATGGCTGAGGCAGGGAGCATTTTCCTTCACAGAACCGGCATCCTCGTATGCCTGTGGGTTACTCTAAAGAAACGACACTGTGAGCAACCTCTTCGAAAAGGCCTTCGCAAGCGACTTGGAGACAACAGCAGCGCAGTGGAGGCACAGACCATTATCCTAGAGAGCAGCACAGTGTCTCTAGCAGCGATCACTTCCCGGAGGATACTTAAGCCACACCGAGATTCCAGCAGGGAGTTTTGCCTTATAGCAGTACAACTCACTCAAGAAAGAGGGATGAGGTGTAGGGCTAATCTACGGGCGCTCACGCTCTGTGTCCCCGAGAAGGTTTCACGGAGCATAATGCATCACCGACCGCTACCACGTGTGTGCACCAAAGAAGCCCTGTGCCGTGGGTGTTCTCAGGCCGACAGCGAAGACCTAGGTGTGTGCTGCACCCGCGCTCGGTGGTTCACACGTTGCGTGACCCTGTGCCTTTGGGAGATGTTCAGAGCGGGTGGAACCTGCGTGCTGCGAGCGCAAGAGATGTAGAGTGTAGAGGCCTTTCACACTGGAGGAAGGGCTTGCGTCTCATGGAGAAAACGTGTACGTCGCCCGGGAGATGGAGGCACGCTCTTGACACCATTTCCTCTGCCCGTTTAAAACACAAGTGTTTGTACTCGATCTGGGCTGCCTGGTGAAACGCTTGGCAGTCCGCATCACCCTGAGCAGCTTTCCTGAAGTTTGATTCGTAGCTGGGTAAACTCGGGCTTCAGAGGCTTAGATGAGACCAAACGTGTTCAGCTTCTGGCGAAAGCCTTTGACCAGAGGCATATACGCTTGTGCTTGGGGCGAGGGCTAGGCAAGAACGTTTACACCCTGGGTTTTTATCTTTACCCTAAGCTGTCCCTTTTGGCTGCAGCAGGCGGAGAGGACCCGCGGAGAGAGAACAGCTGCGAAGTGGATGCACAGAACAGTCACCTCGATACCAGCCCCGGGATCCCAAGCAACGATCCTTCCCCGGAGGGTACTTAACCCACCCCTAGATTCAAGCAGGGAGTTCGCCTTGTCCAACTCGCACAGGAGACTGGCATGAGATGTAGGGCTCATCTACTTGCGTTCACACTACGTGGCCCGGAGAAGTTCTCACGGAGCCGAATCCAGCACCCTTCCTCCACCACGTGTGTACACAAAGGAGCGCTGGGCAGTGGGTGTTCTCAAGGCCAAGAGAGAAGCCCTTGTTCTGTGCTGCACCTGCTGGGTGGTTCAAAGATTTTCTGACCTTCCTGCTCTGGAAGATTTTCAGAGCTGAGGCTACGCCTGGGCTGCGAAAGCAGAGAGGCGTAGAGGCCTTTCACACTGAAGGCGTGGGTCTGTTTCCCATGGAGAAAGTGTACGTCATCCAACCCCCACCCCCACCCCACCCCACCGCACCCCAACCCACCCCCAGCTGGAGGCCTGCGGGTTGACACCATTTTGTCCTGCCCATTGAAAATACAAAGAGGCGTACTCGATTTGGGCTGTCTGGTGAAAGAATTTTGAATCGGCGGCACCCTGAGTACCTTTCCCGAAGTTTGCTTCCTAGCTGGTTAAACTCGGCATTCAGAGGCGAGATGAGAACAAACTTGCTGCGCGTGCGGCGAAGTGCCCTGATGCCCTGCCCTAAATGTTTGAGCTTCTGGCCAGCGTCACGCAAGTAGTTTCACACGTAGGAGTCTCACTTTTACTCCAAGCTGTCCCTGTTGGCTGAAGCAGTTGGCGTGTCTGTATCGCAGCCTGGGAGGCCGGGCAATGGGGGAGTCTGCCAAGTGAGTGGCCTCCATTTATAGCTAACTGAGAAACTGCGTCGAAGCTTTCGGGAGCCTCTTACAGGGAATGGTTGCAGTTCGGAATTGGAGACTGTGCTGGCAAACGTCAGCAGCTCCTCTCCCTCGGAGGGCTCTTGGTGTGCCGACTCCTAACAGCCAGCACGGTCCCCAGCTCGTGAACGGTCCCATTGCGAGCCGGTCTCGTCCGTGAAAGAGCCACGTGAGGCTGAGCTCCAACAGTCGGGCTCCACACCTGGAGCCTTTGGGACAGGGCAGTCCTGAGCCGATGTGCCCACCAGGGGATGCGACCAAAGTTTAGGTACCACAGGAAAGCGCATCAAGGCCTCGTGTTCTCTCCATGAAATGAACGTGAGCTTGAAGGGTGATGCGTCAGCGTGCACCGTGAACAGCTCGCTGGTACGCCTGTCTTTGCCCCCTCTCACGGTCTCACGCACCCGGGCTCAGTTCCGTGCAGGAATGCTGAGTGGGAGCGCCAGCCTCGCTTCTGGACTCTAAAGCCTTCCACCCCCAAATGGCAGGTTGTGTGTGTCTCTCACGTGGGGGGAGGAATGAGGTCGCCCACAGAGGTTCTGCCATGAAAGATCTAAAGACACACGCTGCTGAGGAGCTTGTTCCTCATGGAGCGTCCCCGAAGGCCAGAAGAATGCCGAAGGTCTCTTTCAAAGCTGCCGGACGCTCTGCCATTCTAGGCCTGAGATACGGACCTCGTGACGGCACTGTAAACCCGCGAGATTCAGGAGACATCGCCAGTGCGAGTGGCAATCCGGAAGGAAGAACCTTCAAGGCGGAGTGTCCTTTCCTGTACAAAACGGCGCCCAATGGCTGAGGCAGGGAGCATTTTCCTTCACAGAACAGGCATCCTCGTATGCCTGTGGGTTACTCTAAAGAAACGACACTGTGAGCAACCTCTTCGAAAAGGCCTTCGCAAGCGACTTGGAGACAACAGCAGCGCAGTGGAGGCACAGACCATTATCCTAGAGAGCAGCACAGTGTCTCTAGCAGCGATCGCTTCCCGGAGGATACTTAAGCCACACCGAGATTCCAGCAGGGAGTTTTGCCTTATAGCAGTACAACTCACTCAAGAAAGAGGGATGAGGTGTAGGGCTAATCTACGGGCGCTCACGCTCTGTGTCCCCGAGAAGGTTTCACGGAGCAGAATGCATCACCGACCGCTACCACGTGTGTGCACCAAAGAAGCCCTGTGCCGTGGGTGTTCTCAGGCCGACAGCGAAGACCTAGGTGTGTGCTGCACCCGCGCTCGGTGGTTCACACGTTGCGTGACCCTGTGCCTTTGGGAGATGTTCAGAGCGGGTGGAACCTGCGTGCTGCGAGCGCAAGAGGTGTAGAGTGTAGAGGCCTTTCACACTGGAGGAAGGGCTTGCGTCTCATGGAGAAAACGTGTACGTCGCCCGGGAGATGGAGGCGCGCTCTTGACACCATTTCCTCTGCCCGTTTAAAACACAAGTGTTTGTACTCGATCTGGGCTGCCTGGTGAAACGCTTGGCAGTCCGCATCACCCTGAGCAGCTTTCCTGAAGTTTGATTCGTAGCTGGGTAAACTCGGGCTTCAGAGGCTTAGATGAGACCAAACGTGTTCAGCTTCTGGTGAAAGCCTTTGACCAGAGGCATATACGCTTGTGCTTGGGGCGAGGGCTAGGCAAGAACGTTTACACCCTGGGTTTTTATCTTTACCCTAAGCTGTCCCTTTTGGCTGCAGCAGGTGGAGAGGACCCGCGGAGAGAGAACAGCTGCGAAGTGGATGCACAGAACAGTCACCTCGATACCAGCCCCGGGGTCCCAAGCAACGATCCTTCCCCGGAGGGTACTTAACCCACCCCTAGATTCAAGCAGGGAGTTCGCCTTGTCCAACTCGCACAGGAGACTGGCATGAGATGTAGGGCTCATCTACTTGCGTTCACACTACGTGGCCCGGAGAAGTTCTCATGGAGCCGAATCCAGCACCCTTCCTCCACCACGTGTGTACACAAAGGAGCGCTGGGCAGTGGGTGTTCTCAAGGCCAAGAGAAGAGCCCTTGTTCTGTGCTGCACCTGCTGGGTGGTTCAAAGGTTTTCTGACCTTCCTGCTCTGGAAGCTTTTCAGAGCTGAGGCTACGCCTGGGCTGCGAAAGCAGAGAGGCGTAGAGGCCTTTCACACTGAAGGCGTGGGTCTGTTTCCCATGGAGAAAGTGTACGTCGTCCAACCCCCACCCCCACCCCACCCCACCGCACCCCAACCCACCCCCAGCTGCAGGCCTGCGGGTTGACACCATTTTGTCCTGCCCATTGAAAATACAAAGAGGCGTACTCGATTTGGGCTGTCTGGTGAAAGAATTTTGAATCGGCGGCACCCTGAGTACCTTTCCCGAAGTTTGCTTCCTAGCTGGTTAAACTCGGCATTCAGAGGCGAGATGAGAACAAACTTGCTCTGCGTGCGGCGAAGTGCCCTGATGCCCTGCCCTAAATGTTTGAGCTTCTGGCCAGCGTCACGCAAGTAGTTTCACACGTAGGAGTCTCACTTTTACTCCAAGCTGTCCCTGTTGGCTGAAGCAGTCGGCGTGTCTGTATCGCAGCCTGGGAGGCCGGGCATTGGGGGAGTCTGCCAAGTGAGTGGCCTCCATTTATAGCTAACTGAGAAACTGCGTCGAAGCTTTCGGGAGCCTCTTACAGGGAATGGTTGCAGTTCGGAATTGGAGACTGTGCTGGCAAACGTCAGCAGCTCCTCTCCCTCGGAGGGCTCTTGGTGTGCCGACTCCTAACAGCCAGCACGGTCCCCAGCTCGTGAACGGTCCCATTGCGAGCCGGTCTCGTCCGTGAAAGAGCCACGTGAGGCTGAGCTCCAACAGTCGGGCTCCACACCTGGAGCCTTTGGGACAGGGCAGTCCTGAGCCGATGTGCCCACCAGGGGATGCGACCAAAGTTTAGGTACCACAGGAAAGCGCATCAAGGCCTCGTGTTCTCTCCATGAAATGAACGTGAGCTTGAAGGGTGATGCGTCAGCGTGCACCGTGAACAGCTCGCTGGTACGCCTGTTTTTGCCCCCTCTCACGGTCTCACGCACCCGGGCTCAGTTCCGTGCAGGAATGCTGAGTGGGAGCGCCAGCCTCGCTTCTGGACTCTAAAGCCTTCCACCCCCAAATGGCAGGTTGTGTGTGTCTCTCACGTGGGGGGAGGAATGAGGTCGCCCACAGAGGTTCTGCCATGAAAGATCTAAAGACGCACGCTGCTGAGGAGCTTGTTCCTCATGGAGCGTCCCCGAAGGCCAGAAGAATGCCGAAGGTCTCTTTCAAAGCTGCTGGACGCTCTGCCATTCTAGGCCTGAGATACGGACCTTGTGACGGCACTGTAACCCCGCGAGATTCAGGAGACATCGCCAGTGCGAGTGGCAATCCGGAAGGAAGAACCTTCAAGACGGAGTGTCCTTTACTGTACAAAACGGCGCCCAAGTGGCTGAGGCAGGGAGCATTTTCCTTCACAGAACAGGCATCCTCGTATGCCTGTGGGTTACTCTAAAGAAACGACACTGTGAGCAACCTCTTCGAAAAGGCCTTCGCAAGTGACTTGGAGACAACAGCAGCGCAGTGGAGGCACAGACCATTATCCTAGAGAGCAGCACAGTGTCTCTAGCAGCGATCGCTTCCCGGAGGATACTTAAGCCACACCGAGATTCCAGCAGGGAGTTTTGCCTTATAGCAGTACAACTCACTCAAGAAAGAGGGATGAGGTGTAGGGCTAATCTACGGGCGCTCACGCTCTGTGTCCCCGAGAAGGTTTCACGGAGCAGAATGCATCACCGACCGCTACCACGTGTGTGCACCAAAGAAGCCCTGTGCCGTGGGTGTTCTCAGGCCGACAGCAAAGACCTAGCTGTGTGCTGCACCCGCGCTCGGTGGTTCACACGTTGCGTGACCCTGTGCCTTTGGGAGATGTTCAGAGCGGTTGGCACCTGCGTGCTGCGAGCGCAAGACGTGTAGAGTGTAGAGGTCTTTCACACTGGAGGAAGGGCTTGCGTCTCATGGAGAAAACGTGTACATCGCCCGGGAGATGGAGGCGCGCTCTTGACACCATTTCCTCTGCCCGTTTAAAACACAAGTGTTTGTACTCGATCTGGGCTGCCTGGTGAAACGCTTGGCAGTCCGCATCACCCTGAGCAGCTTTCCTGAAGTTTGATTCGTAGCTGGGTAAACTCGGGCTTCAGAGGCTTAGATGAGACCAAACGTGTTCAGCTTGTGGTGAAACCTTTTGACCAGAGGCATATACGCTTGTGCTTGGGGCGAGGGCTAGGCAAGAACGTTTACACACTGGGTTTTTATCTTTACCCTAAGCTGTCCCTTTTGGCTGCAGCAGGCGGAGAGAACCCGCGGAGAGAGAACAGCTGCGAAGTGGATGCACAGAACAGTCACCTCGATACCAGCCCCGGGGTCCCAAGCAACGATCCTTCCCCGGAGGGTACTTAACCCACCCCTAGATTCAAGCAGGGAGTTCGCCTTGTCCAACTCGCACAGGAGACTGGCATGAGATGTAGGGCTCATCTACTTGCGTTCACACTACCTGGTCCGGAGAAGTTCTCACGGAGCCGAATCCAGCACCCTTCCTCCACCACGTGTGTACACAAAGGAGCGCTGGGCAGTGGGTGTTCTCAAGGCCAAGAGAAGAGCCCTTGTTCTGTGCTGCACCTGCTGGGTGGTTCAAAGATTTTCTGACCTTCCTGCTCTGGAAGCTTTTCAGAGCTGAGGCTACGCCTGGGCTGCGAAAGCACAGAGGCGTAGAGGCCTTTCACAATGAAGGCGTGGGCCTGTTTCCCATGGAGAAAGTGTACGTCGCCCAACCCCCACCCCACCCCAACCCACCCCCAGCTGGAGGCGTGCGGGTTGACACCATTTTGTCCTGCCCATGGAAAATACAAAGATGCGTACACGATTTGGGCTGTCTGGTGAAAGAATTTTGAATCGGCGGCACCCTGAGTACCTTTCCCGAAGTTTGCTTCCTAGCTGGTTAAACTCGGCATTCAGAGGCGAGATGAGAACAAACTTGCTCCGCGTGCGGCGAAGTGCCCTGATGCCCTGCCCTAAATATTTGAGCTTCTGGCCAGCGTCACACAAGTACTTTGACACGTAGGAGTCTCACTTTTACTCCAAGCTGTCCCTGTTGGCTGAAGCAGTCGGCGTGTCTGTATCGCAGCCTGTGAGGCCGGGCGTTGGGGGAGTCTGCCAAGTGACTGGCCTCCATTTATAGCTAACTGAGAAAATGCGTCGAAGCTTTCGGGAGCCTCTTACAGGGAATGGTTGCAGTTCGGAATTGGAGACTGTGCTGGCAAACGTCAGCAGCTCCTCTGCCTCGGAGGGCTCTTGGTGTGCCGACTCCTAACAGCCAGCACGGTCCCCAGCTCGTTAACGGTCACATTGCGAGCCGGTCTCGTCCGTGAAAGAGCCACGTGAGGCTGAGCTCCAACAGTCGGGCTCCACACCTGGAACCTTTGGGACAGGGCAGTCCTGAGCCGATGTGCCCACCAGGGGACGCAACCAAAGTTTACGTACCACAGGAAAGCACATCAAGGCCTCGTGTTCTCTCCATGAAATGAACGTGAGCTTGAAGGGTGATGCGTCAGCGTGCACCGTGAACAGCTCGCTGGTACGCCTTTCTTTGCCCCCTCTCACGGTCTCAGGCACCCGGGCTCAGTTCCGTGCAGGAATGCTGAGTGGGAGCGCCAGCCTCACTTCTGGACTCTAAAGCCTTCCACCCCCTAATGGCAGGTTGTGTGTGTCTCTCACGTGGGGGGAGGAATGAGGTCGCCCACAGAGGTTCTGCCATGAAAGATCTAAAGACGCACGCTGCTGAGGAGCTTGTTCCTCATGGAGCGTCCCCGAAGGCCAGAAGAATGCCGAAGGTCTCTTTCAAAGCTGCCGGACGCTCTGCCGTTCTAGGCCTGAGATACGGACCTTGTGATGGCACTGTAACCCCGCGAGATTCAGAAGACATCGCCAGTGCGAGTGGCAATCCGGAAGAAAGAATCTTCAAGGCGGAGTGTCCTTTCCAGTACAATTGGCGCCCAAGTGGCTGAGGCAGGGAGCATTTTCCTTCAGAGAACCGGCATCCTCATATGCCTGTGGGTTACTCTAAAGAAACGACACTGTGAGCAACCTCTTCGAAAAGGCCTTCGCAAGCGACTTGGAGACAACAGCAGCGCAGTGGAGGCACAGACCATTATCCTAGAGAGCAGCACAGTGTCTCTAGCAGCGATCGCTTCCCGGAGAATACTTAAGCCACACCGAGATTCCAGCAGGGAGTTTTGCCTTATAGCAGTACAACTCACTCAAGAAAGAGGGATGAGGTGTAGGGCTAATCTATGGGCGCTCACGTTCTGTGTCCCCGAGAAGGTTTCACAGAGCAGAATGCATCACCAACCGCTACCACGTGTGTGCACTAAAGAAGCCCTGTGCCGTGGGTGTTCTCAGGCCGACAGCGAAGACCTAGGTGTGTGCTGCACCCGCGCTCGGTGGTTCACACGTTGCATGACCCTGTGCCTTTGGGAGATGTTCAGAGCGGGTGGCACCTGCGTGCTGCGAGCGCAAGACGTGTAGAGTGTAGAGGCCTTTCACACTGGAGGAAGGGCTCGCGTCTCATGGAGAAAACGTGTACGTCGCCCAGGAGATGGAGGCACGCTCTTGACACCATTTCCTCTGCCCGTTTAAAACACAAGTGTTTGTACTTGATCTGGGCTACCTGGTGAAACGCTTGGCAGTCCGCATCACCCTGAGCACCTTTCCTGAAGTTTGATTCGTAGCTGGGTAAACTCGGGCTTCAGAGGCTTAGATGAGACCAAACGTGTTCAGCTTGTGGCGAAAGCCTTTGACCAGAGGCATATACGCTTGAGCTTGGTGCGAGGGCTAGGCAAGGACGTTTACACCCTGGGTTTTTATCTTTACCCTAAGCTGTCCCTTTTGGCTGCAGCAGGCGGAGAGAACCCGCGGAGAGAGAACAGCTGCAAAGTGGATGCACAGAACAGTCACCTCGATACCAGCCCCGGGGTCCCAAGCAACGATCCTTCCCCGGAGGGTACTTAACCCACCCCGGGATTCAAGCAGGGAGTTCGCCTTGTCCAACTCGCACAGGAGACTGGCATGAGATGTAGGGCTCATCTACTTGCGTTCACACTACGTGGCCAGGAGAAGTTCTCACGGAGCCGAATCCAGCACCCTTCCTCCACCACGTGTGTACACAAAGGAGCGCTGGGCAGTGGGTGTTCTCAAGGCCAAGAGAGAAGCCCTTGTTCTGTGCTGCACCTGCTGGGTGGTTCAAAGGTTTTCTGACCTTCCTGCTCTGGAAGCTTTTCAGAGCTGAGGCTACGCCTGGGCGGTGAAAGCAGAGAGGTGTAGAGGCCTTTCACACTGAAGGCGTGGGCCTGTTTCCTATGGAGAAAGTGTACGTCACACAACCCCCACCCCCACCCCAATCCACTCCACCCCAACCCACCCCCAGCTGGAGGCGTGCGGGTTGACACCATTTTGTCCTGCCCATGGAAAATACAAAGAGGCGTACACGATTTGGGCTGTCTGGTGAGAGAATTTTGAATCGGCGGCACCCTGAGTACCTTTCCCGAAGTTTGCTTCCTAGCTGGTTAAACTCGGCATTCAGAGGCGAGATGAGAACAAACTTGCTCCGCGTGCGGCGAAGTGCCCTGATGCCCTGCTCTAAATGTTTGAGCTTCTGGCCAGCGTCACGCAAGTACTTTGACACGTAGGAGTCTCACTTTTACTCCAAGCTGTCCCTGTTGGCTGAAGCAGTCGGCGTGTCTGTATCACAGCCTGGGAGGCCGGGCGTTGGGGGAGTCTGCCAAGTGACTGGCCTCCATTTATAGCTAACTGAGAAACTGCGTCGAAGCTTTCGGGAGCCTCTTACAGGGAATGGTTGCAGTTCGGAATTGAAGACTGTGCTGGCAAACGTCAGCAGCTCCTCTCCCTCGGAGGGCTCTTGGTGTGCCGACTCCTAACAGCCAGCATGGTCCCCAGCTCGTGAACAGTCCCATTGCGAGCCGGTCTCGTCCGTGAAAGAGCCACGTGAGGCTGAGCTCCAACAGTCGGGCTCCACACCTGGAGCCTTTGGGACAGGGCAGTCCTGAGCCGATGTGCCCACCAGGGGACGCGACCAAAAGTTTACGTACCACAGGAAAGGGCATCAAGGCCTCGTGTTCTCTCCATGAAATGAACGTGAGCTTGAAGGATGACGCGTCAGCGTGCACCGTGAACAGCTCGCTTGTACGCCTGTCTTTGCCCCCTCTCACGGACTCACGCACGCGGGCTCTGTTCCGTGCAGGAATGCTGAGTGGGAGCGCCAGCCTCGCTTCTGGACTCTAAAGCCTTCCACCCCCTAATGGCAGGTTGTGTGTGTCTCTCACGTGGGGGGAGGAATGAGGTCGCCCACAGAGGTTCTGCCATGAAAGATCTAAAGACGCACGCTGCTGAGGAGCTTGTTCCTCATGGAGCGTCCCCGAAGGCCAGAAGAATGCCGAAGGTCTCTTTCAAAGCTGCCGGACGCTCTGCCATTCTAGGCCTGAGATACGGACCTTGTGACGGCACTGTAACCCCGTGAGATTCAGGAGACATCGCCAGTGCGAGTGGCAATCCGGAAGGAAGAACCTTCAAGGCGGAGTGTCCTTTCCTGTACAAAACGGCACCCAAGTGGCTGAGGCAGGGAGCATTTTCCTTCACAGAACCGGCATCCTCGTATGCCTGTGGGTTACTCTAAAGAAACGACACTGTGAGCAACCTCTTCGAAAAGGCCTTCGCAAGCGACTTGGAGACAACAGCAGCGCAGTGGAGGCACAGACCATTATCCTAGAGAGCAGCACAGTGTCTCTAGCAGCGATCGCTTCCCAGAGGATACTTAAGCCACACCGAGATTCCAGCAGAGAGTTTTGCCTTATAGCAGTACAACTCACTCAAGAAAGAGGGATGAGGTGTAGGGCTAATCTACGTGCGCTCACGCTCTGTGTCCCCGAGAAGGTTTCACGGAGCAGAATGCATCACTGACCGCTACCACATGTGTGCACCAAAGAAGCCCTGTGCCGTGGGTGTTCTCAGGCCGACAGCAAAGACCTAGGTGTGTGCTGCACCCGCGTTCGGTGGTTCACACGTTGCGTGACCCCTGTGCCTTTGTAACATGTTCAGAGCGGGTGGCACCTGCGTGCTGCGAGCGCAAGAGTTGTAGAGAGTAGAGGCCTTTCACACTGGAGGAAGGGCTTGCGTCTCGTGGAGAGAACGTGTACGTCGCCCGGGAGATGGAGGCGCGCTCTTGACACCATTTCCTCTGCCCGTTTAAAACACAAGTGTTTGTACTCGATCTGGGCTGCCTTGTGAAATGCTTGGCAGTCCGCATCACCCTGAGCACCTTTCCCGAAGTTTGATTCGTAGCTGGGTAAACTCGGGCTTCAGAGGCTTAGATGAGACCAAACGTGTTCAGCTTGTGGCGAAAGCCTTTGACCAGAGGCATATACGCTTGTGCTTGGGGCGAGGGCTAGGCAAGAACGTTTACACCCTGGGTTTTTATCTTTACCCAAAGCTGTCCCTTTTGGCTGCAGCAGGCAGAGAGAACCCGCGGAGAGAGAACAGCTGCGAAGTGGATGCACAGAACAGTCACCTCGATACCAGCCCCGGGGTCCCAAGCAACGATCCTTCCCCGGAGGGTACTTAACCCACCCAGGGATTCAAGCAGGGAGTTTGCCTTGTCCAACTCGCACAGGAGACTGGCATGAGATGTAGGGCTCATCTACTTGCGTTCACACTACGTGGCCCGGAGAAGTTCTCACGGAGCCGAATCCAGCACCCTTCCTCCACCACGTGTGTACACAAAGGAGCGCTGGGCAGTGGGTGTTCTCAAGGCCAAGAGAGAAGCCCTTGTTCTGTGCTGCACCTGCTGGGTGGTTCAAAGGTTTTCTGACCTTCCTGCTCTGGAAGCTTTTCAGAGCTGAGGCTACGCCTGGGCTGCGAAAGCAGAGAGGCGTAGAGGCCTTTCACACTGAAGGCGTGGGCCTGTTTCCCATGGAGAAAATGTACGTCGCCCAACCCCCACCCCCACCCCACCCCACCCCACCCCAACCCAACCCAACCCAACCCACCCCAAGCTGGAGGCGTGCGGGTTGACACCATTTTGTCCTGCCCATGGAAAATACAAAGAGGCGTACACGATTTGGGCTGTCTGGTGAGAGAATTTTGAATCGGCGGCACCCTGAGTACCTTTCCCGAAGTTTGCTTCCTAGATGATTAAACTCGGCATTCAGAGGCGAGATGAGAACAAACTTGCTCCGCGTGCGGCGAAGTGCCCTGATGCCCTGCCCTAAATTTTTGAGCTTCTGGCCAGCGTCACGCAAGTACTTTGACACGTAGGAGTCTCCCTTTTACTCCAAGCTGTCCCTGTTGGCTGAAGCAGTCGGCGTGTCTGTATCGCAGCCTGGGAGGCCGGGCGTCGGGGGAGTCTGCCAAGTGACTGGCCTCCATTTATACCTAACTGAGAAACTGCGTCGAAGCTTTCGGGAGCCTCTTACAGGGAATGGTTGCAGTTCGGAATTGGAGACTGTGCTGGCAATCGTCAGCAGCTCCTCTCGCACGGAGGGCTCTTGGTGTGCCGACTCCTAACAGCCAGCACGGTCCCCAGCTCGTGAACAGTCCCATTGCGAGCCGGTCTCGTCCGGGAAAGGGCCACGTGAGGCTGAGCTCCAACAGTCGGGCTCCACACCTGGAGCCTTTGGGACAGGGCAGTCCTGAGCCGATGTGCCCACCAGGGGACACGACCAAAGTTTACGTACCACAGGAAAGCGCATCAAGGCCTCGTGTTCTCTCCATGAAATGAACGTGAGCTTGAAGGGTGATGCGTCAGTGTGCACCGTGCACAGCTCGCTGGTACGACTGTCTTTGCCCCCTCTCACGGTCTCACGCACCCGGGCTCAGTTCCGTGCAGGAATGCTGAGTGGGAGCGCCAGCCTCGCTTCTGGACTCTAAAGCCTTCCACCCCCTAATGGCAGGTTGTGTGTGTCTCTCACGTGGGGGGAGGAATGAGGTCGCCCACAGAGGTTCTGCCATGAACGATCTAAAGACGCATGCTGCTGAGGAGCTTGTTCCTCATGGAGCGTCCCCGAAGGCCAGAAGAATGCCGATGGTCTCTTTCAAAGCTGCCGGATGCTCTGCCATTCTAGGCCTGAGATACGGACCTTGTGACGGCACTGTAACCCCGCGAGATTCAGGAGACATTGCCAGTGCGAGTGGCAATCCGGAAGAAAGAACCTCCAAGGCGGAGTGTCCTTTCCTGTACAAAACGGCGCCCAAGTGGCTGAGGCAGGGAGCATTTTCCTTCACAGAACCGGCATCCTCGTATGCCTGTGGGTTACTCTAAAGAAACGACACTGTGAGCAACGTCTTCGAAAAGGCCTTCGCAAGCGACTTGGAGACAACAGCAGCGCAGTGGAGGCACAGACCATTATCCTAGACATCAGCACAGTGTCTCTAGCAGCGATCGCTTCCCGGAGGATACTTAAGCCACCCCGAGATTCCAGCAGGGAGTTTTGCCTTATAGCAGTACAACTCACTCAAGAAAGAGGGATGAGGTGTAGGGCTAATCTACGTGCGCTCACGCTCTGTGTCTCCGAGAAAGTTTCACGGAGCAGAATGCATCACCGACCGCTACCACGTGTGTGCACCAAAGAAGCCCTGTGCCGTGGGTGTTCTCAGGCCGACAGCGAAGACCTAGGTGTGTGCTGCACCCGCGTTCGGTGGTTCACACGTTGCGTGACCCCTGTGCCTTTGGAAGATGTTCAGAGCGGGTGGCACCTGCGTGCTGCGAGCGTAAGAGGTGTAGAGTGTAGAGTATAGAGGCCTTTCACACTGGAGGAAGGGCTTGCATCTCGTGGAGAGAACGTGTACGTCGCCCGGGAGATGGAGGCGCGCTCTTGACACCATTTCCTCTGCCTGTTTAAAACACAAGTGTTTGTACTCGATCTGGGCTGCCTGGTGAAAGGCTTGGCAGTCCGCATCACCCTGAGCACCTTTCCTGAAGTTTGATTCGTAGCTGGGTAAACTCGGGCTTCAGAGGCTTAGATGAGACCAAACGTGTTCAGCTTGTGGCGAAAGCCTTTGACCAGAGGCATATACGCTTGTGCTTGTGGCGAGGGCTAGGCAAGAACGTTTACACACTGGGTTTTTATCTTTACCCTAAGCTGTCCCTTTTGGCTGCAGCAGGCGGAGAGAACCCGCGGAGAGAGAACAGCTGCGAAGTGGATGCACAGAACAGTCACCTCGATACCAGCCCCGGGGTCCCAAGCAACGATCCTTCCCCGGAGGGTACTTAACCCACACCGAGATTCAAGCAGGGAGTTCGCCTTTTCCAACTCGCACAGGAGACTGGCATGAGATGTAGGGCTCATCTACTTGCGTTCACACTACGTAGCCCGGAGAAATTCTCATGGACCCGAATCCAGCACCCTTCCTCCACCACGTGTGTACACAAAGGAGCGCTGGGCAGTGGGTGTTCTCAAGGCCAAGAGAGAAGCCCTTGTTCTGTGCTGCACCGGCTGGGTGGTTCAAAGGTTTTCTGACCCTCCTGCTCTGGAAGCTTTTCAGAGCTGAGGATACACCTGGGCTGCGAAAGCAGAGAGGCGTAGAGGCCTTTCACACTGAAGGCGGGGGCCTGTTTCCCATGGAGAAAGTGTACGTCGCCCAACCCCCACCCCCACCCCACCCCTCCCCACCCCACCCCACCCCAACCCACCCCCATGTGGAGGCGTGCGGGTTGACACCATTTTGTCCTGCCCATGGAAAATACAAAGAGGCGTACACGATTTGGGCTGTCTGGTGAAAGAATTTTGAATCGGCGGCACCCTGAGTACCTTTCCCGAAGTTTGCTTCCTAGCTGGTTAAACTCGGCATTCAGAGGCGAGATGAGAACAAACTTGCTCCACGTGCGGCGAAGTGCCCTGATGCCCTGCCCTAAATGTTTGAGCTTCTGGCCAGCGTCACGCAAGTACTTTGACACGTAGGAGTCTCATTTTCACTCCAAGCTGTCCCTGTTGGCTGAAGCAGTCGGCGTGTCTGTATCGCAGCCTGGGAGGGCGGGCGTTGGGGGAGTCTGCCAAGTGACTGGCCTCCATTTATAGCTAACTGAGAAACTGCGTCGAAGCTTTCGGGAGCCTCTTACAGGGAATGGTTGCAGTTCGGAATTGGAGACTGTGCTGGCAAACGTCAGCAGCTCCTCTCCCTCGGAGGGCTCTTGGTGTGCCGACTCCTAACAGCCAGCACGGTCCCCAGCTCGTGAATGGTCCCAATGCGAGCCGGTCTTGTCCGTGAAAGAGCCACATGAGGCTGATCTCCAACAGTCGGGCTCCACACCTGGAGCCTTTGGGACAGGGCAGTCCTGAGGCGATGTGCCCACCAGGAGACGCGACCAAAGTTTACGTACCACAGGAAAGCGCATCAAGGCCTCGCGTTCTCTCCATGAAATGAACGTGAGCTTGAAGTGTAATGCGTCAGCGTGCACCGTGAACAGCTCGCTGGTACGCCTGTCTTTGCCCCCTCTCACGGTCTCATGCACCCGGGCTCAGTTCCGTGCAGGAATGCTGAGTGGGAACGCCAGCCTCGCTTCTGGACTCTAAAGCCTTCCACCCCCTAATGGCAGGTTGTGTGTGTCTCTCACGTGGGGGGAGGAATGAGGTCGCCCACAGAGGTTCTGCCATGAAAAATCTAAAGACGCATGTTGCTGAGGAGCTTGTTCCCCATGGAGCATCCCCGAAGGCCAGAAGAATGCCGAAGGTCTCTTTCAAAGCTGCCGGACGCTCTGCCGTTCTAGGCCTGAGATACGGACCTTGTGACGGCACTGTAACCCCGCGAGATTCAGGAGACATCGCCAGTGCGAGTGGCAATCCGGAAGGAAGAACCATCAAGGCAGAGTGTCCTTTCCTGTACAAAACGGCGCCCAAGTGGCTGAGGCAGGGAGCATTGTCCTTCACAGAAGCGGCATCCTCGTATGACTGTGGGTTACTCTAAAGAAACGACACTGTGAGCAACCTCTTCGAAAAGGCCTTCGCAAGCGACTTGGAGACAACAGCAGCGCAGTGGAGGCACAGACCATTATCCTAGAGAGCAGCACAGTGTCTCTAGCAGCGATCGCTTCCCGGAGGATACTTAAGCCACACCGAGACTCCAGCAGGGAGTTTTGCCTTATAGCAGTACAACTCACTCAAGAAAGAGGGATGAGGTGTAGGCCTAATCTACGTGCGCTCACGCTCTGTGTCCCCGAGAATGTTTCACGGAGCAGAATGCATCACCGACAGCTACCACATGTGTGCACCAAAGAAGCCCTGTGCCGTGGGTGTTCTCAGGCCGACAGCGAAGACCTAGGTGTGTGCTGCACCCGCGCTCGGTGGTTCACACGTTGTGTGACCCTGTGCCTTTGGAAGATGTTCAGAGCGGGTGGCACCTGCGTGCTGCGAGCGCAAGAGGTGTAGAGTGTAGAGGCCTTTCACACTGGAGGAAGGGCTTCCGTCTCATGGAGAAAATGTGTACGTCGCCCGGGAGATGGAGGCGCGCTCTTGACACCATTTCCTCTGCCCGTTTAAAAGACAAGTGTTTGTACTCGATCTGGGCTGCCTGGTGAAACGCTTGGCAGTCCACATAACCCTGAGCACCTTTCCTGAAGTTTGATTCATAGCTGGGTAAACTCGGGCTTCAGAGGCTTAGATGAGACCAAACGTGTTCAGCTTGTGGCGAAAGCCTTTGACCAGAGGCATATACGCTTGTGCTTGGGGCGAGGGCTAGGCAAGAACGTTTACACACTGGGTTTTTATCTTTACCCTAAGCTGTCCCTTTTGGCTGCAGCAGGCGGAGAGAACCCGCAGAGAGAGAAAAGCTGCAAAGTGGATGCACAGAACAGTCACCTCGATACCAGCCCCGGGGTCCCAGGCAACGATCCTTCCCCGGAGGGTACTTAAACCACACCGGGATTCAAGCAGGGAGTTCGCCTTGTCCAACTCGCACAAGAGACTGGCATGAGATGTAGGGTTCATCTACTTGCGTTCACACTACGTGGCCCGGAGAAGTTCTCACGGATCCGAATCCAGCACCCTTCCTCCACCACGTGTGTACACAAATGAGTGCTGGGCAGTGGGTGTTCTCAAGGCCAAGAGAGAAGCCCTTGTTCTGTGTTGCACCTGCTGAGTGATTCAAAGTTTTCTGACCTTCCTGCTCTGGAAGCTTTTCAGAGCTGAGGCTACGCCTGGGCTGCGAAAGCAGAGAGGCGTAGAGGCCTTTCACACTGAAGGCGTGGGCCTGTTTCCCATGGGTAAAGTGTACGTCGCCCAACCCCCACCCCCACCCCACCCCACCCCACCCACACCCCACCCCAACCCACCCGCAGCTGGAGGCGTGCGTGTTGACACCATTTTGTCCTGCCCATAGAATATACAAAGTGGCGTACACGATTTGGGCTGTCTTGTGAAAGAATTTTGAATCGGCGGCACCCTGAGTACCTTTCCCGAAGTTTGCTTCCTAGCTGGTTAAACTCGGCATTCAGAGGCGAGATGAGAACAAACTTGCTCCGCGTGTGGAGAAGTGCCCTGATGCCCTGCCCGAAATGTTTGAGCTTCTGCCCAGCGTCACGGAAGTACTTTGACACGTAGGTGTCTCACTTTTACTCCAAGCTGTCCCTGTTGGCTGAAGCAGTCGGCGTGTCTGTATCGCAGCCTGGGAGGCCGGACGTTGGGGGAGTCTGCCAAGTGACTGGCCTCCATTTATAGCTAACTGAGAAACTGCGTCGAAGCTTTCGGGAGCCTCTTAGGGAATGGTTGCAGTTCGGATTTGGACACTGTGCTGGCTAACGTCAGCAGCTCCTCTCCCTCGGAGGGCTCTTGGTGTGCCGACTCCTAACAGCCAGCACGGTCCCCAGCTCGTGAACGGTCCCATTGCGAGCCGGTCTCGTCCGTGAAAGAGCCACGTGAGGCTGATTTCCAACAGTCGGGCTCCACACCTGGAGCCTTTGGGACAGGGCAGTCCTGAGCCGATGTGCCCAACAGGGAACGCGACCAAAGTTTACGTACCACAGGAAAGCGCATCAAGACCTTGTGTTCTCTCCATGAAATGAACGTGAGCTTGAAGGGTGATGCGTCAGCGTGCACCGTGAACAGCTCGCTGGTACACCTATCTTTGCCCCCTCTCACGGTCTCACGCACCCGGGCTCAGTTCCGTGCAGGAATGCTGAGTGGGAGCGCCAGCCTCGCTTCTGGACTCTAAAGCCTTCCACCCCCTAATGGCAGGTTGTGTGTGTCTCTCACATGGGGGGAGGAATGAGGTTGCCCACAGAGGTTCTGCATTGAAAGGTCTAAAGAAGCACGCTGCTGAGGAGCTTGTTCCTCATGGAGCGTCCCCAAAGGCCAGAAGAATGCCGAAGGTCTCTTTCAAAGCTGCCGGACACTCTGCCGTTCTAGGCCTGAGATACGGACCTTGTGACGGCACTGTAACCCCACGAGATTGAGGAGACATCGCCAGTGCGAGTGGCAATCCGGAAGGAAGAACCTTCAAGGTGGAGTGTCCTTTCCTGTACAAAACGGCGCCCAAGTGGCTGAGGCAGGGAGCATTTTCCTTCACAGAACCGGCATCCTCGTATGCCTGTGGGTTACTCTAAAGAAACGACACTGTGAGCAACCTCTTCGAAAAGGCCTTCGCAAGCGACTTGGAGACAACAGCAGCGCAGTGAGGGACAGACCATTATCCTAGAGAGCAGCACAGTGTCTCTAGCAGCGATCGCTTCCCCGAGGATACTTAAGCCACACCGAGACTCCAGCAGGGAGTTTTGACTTATAGCAGTACAACAAACTCAAGAAAGAGGGATGAGGTGTAGGGCTAATCTACGTACGCTCACGCTCTGTGTCCCCGAGAAGGTTTCACGGAGCAGAATGCATCACCGACCGCTACCACGTGTGTGCACCAAAGAAGCCCTGTGCCGTGGCTGTTCTCAGGCCGACAGCAAAGACCTAGGTGTGTGCTGCACCCGCGCTCGGTGGTTCACACGTTGCGTGGCCCTGTGCCTTTTGAAGATGTTCAGAGAGGGTGGCACCTGCGTGCTGCCAGCGCAAGAGGTGTAGAGTGTAGAGGCCTTTCACACTGGAGGAAGGGCTTGCATCTCATGGAGAAAATGTGTATGTCGCCCGGGAGATGGAGGCGCACTCTTGACACCATTTCCTCTTCCCGTTTAAAACACATGTTTGTACTCGATCTGGGCTGCCTGGTGAAACGCTTGTCAGTCCGCATCACCCTGAGCACCTTTCCTGAAGTTTGATTCGTAGCTGGCTAAACTCGGGCTTCAGAGGTTTAGATGAGACCAAACGTGTTCAGCTTGTGGCGAAAGCCTTTGACCAGAGGCATATACGCTTGTGCTTGGGGCGAGGGCTAGGCAAGCACGTTTACACACTGGGTTTTTATCTTTACCCTAAGCTGTCCCTTTTGGTTGCAGCAGGCAGAGAGAATCCGCGGAGAGAGAACAGCTGCGAAGTGGATGCACAGAACAGTCACCTCGATACCAGCCCCGGGGTCCCAAGCAACGATCCTTCCCCGGAGGGTACTTAACCCACCCCGGGATTCAAGCAGGGAGTTCGCCTTGTCCAACTCGCACAGGAGACTGGCATGAGATGTAGGGCTCATCTACTTGCATTCACACTACGTGGCCCGGAGAAGTTCTCACGGAGCCGAATCCAGCACCCTTCCTCCACCACGTGTGTACACAAAGGAGCGCTGGGCATTGGGTGTTCTCAAGGCCAAGAGAGAAGCCCTTGTTCTGTGCTGCACCTGCTGGGTGGTTCAAAGGTTTTCTGACCTTCCTGCTCTGGAAGCTTTTCAGAGCTGAGGCTATGTCTGGGCTGCGAAAGCAGAGAGGCGTAGAGGCCTTTCACACTGAAGGCGTGGGCCTGTTTCCCATGGAGAAAGTGTACGTTGCCCAACCCCCACCCCAACCCAACCCACCCCACCCCTACCCACCCCCAGCTGGAGGCGTGCGGGTTGACACCATTTTGTCCTGCCCATGGAAAATACAAAGAGGCATACACGATTTGGGCTGTCTGGTGAGAGAATTTTGAATCGGCGGCACCCTGAGTACCTTTCCCGAAGTTTGCTTCCTAGCTGGTTAAACTTGGCATTCAGAGGCGAGATGAGAACAAACTTGCTCCACGTGCGGCGAAGTGCCCTGATGCCCTGCCCTAAATGTTTGAGC